>NW_027363195.1:600000-1200000 GCF_046119375.1 Phyllobates terribilis | reverse complement strand
CTGAAGAATAAGGTCATCTAATCACTTATACCGCATGAGGAACGGCGTAAAAAATAAACTCTCGAGTTGTGCTAGGGTTAGGGTTGTGCTATGGTTAGGGTTGTGATGGGGTTGGGATTTTTTTCAAAAGTAAGAAAAAAAGATGACGATATGGCGACTAGTGTTGAGCGCAAGTGCTCGCTACTTGAGTTTGCATCGGGTGTTCTGGTATGCATTGAGTATCGTGGGTATTTGAGTGACATGCTCGAGTCTCCGCCCCATATGCTTCACGGCCCAAAAAACTTTGCGGGGATTGCCTGCCATGCACGAGCGATCCCTGCATGTTTTTTTTTGGGTGTCTAATAACCGTGAAACATCCGGGCGGGGACTCGAGCATTTCACTCAAGCACACGCAGTACATGGTGCATACCTGAGTACCCGATGCAAACTCAAGTAGCGAGCACTTGCGCTCAAGACTAATGACAACTTATTCAATATGATGACCTAATGTTATCAAATTCTGTGTCGTACCTCCAAATGCAACATGGTGTCCACTAACAAATTGTCGGCTCAAATTGTTAGCGGACACCATGTTGCATTTGGAGAGTCCCTGTGTGCCCAAACATTGGAGCTCCCCCACAAGTGACCCCATTTTGGAAACTAGACCCCCCAAGGCACCTATCTAGATGCATAGTGAGCACTTGGAACCCTTAGGTGCTTCACAAATTGATTCATAAAAATGGAAAAGTATTTTTTTTCCACTTTTTCATTTTTACGAATCAATTTGTGAAGCACCTGGGGGTTCCAACTGCTCACTATGCATCTAGATAGGTGCCTTGGGGGGTCTAGTTTCCAAAATGGGGTCACTTTGTGGGGGAGCTCCAATGTTTGGGCACATCAGGGGCTCTCCAAACACAATATGGCGTCCGCTAATTATTCAAGCAAATTTTACAATCAAAAAGTCAAATGGCGCTCCTTCCCTTCCGAGCCCTGCCGTGAGCCCAAACAGTGTTTTTTCCCCACATATGGGGTATCTGCGTGCCCAGGGGAAATTGCACAACAAATTTTATGTAGATACAAGTCTGTACATCAGTACAGGGGAGAACACAAGAGCGGTGTATGATCCGAGCTGCGGTAATACATTATACCTGTATAACAATTGGCGCAGGCTTTGGCACTTTCCGGTCTCCTTTCAGAGGCTGCCCGTTCTTCTGGGTCATTACTTGCTTGTTGCCATTTCCTAGAGCTTTTCTTGATGTTTTCCCACATGATACAGAACCGCGCACTTTGTCCTGGTGGCTTTTGACAAGTGACTTTACTTTAGGGAAATATAGATCATGTGAGGACTGTTCCTGAGCCAACCATGTGGAGCATCAATGGGCATGGAAGTGAAAGATTGCCAACACCAAAGCTGCAGAGGCAAAAGTCTTCCAATACACAAGGAACAGAATTATGCCCACCTGGATGTCAGGTGTACTAGTAATCCCAGCACCCAACCCTCATGCCCAAAAGGACTACGTCATTTCTGCACTAAAAGTATTTCACGTGTCAAAACCCCACTGAAGTGGCACTTTAACCCCTTACCAACATGATTTGCAGTTACATCATATGCCAGCTCTGACTTCTTGCCTGGAAGATGATGGCTGTGATATTTAGCCATCATCTGCCTTTAATAGCCACATGTAGAGCAGAGCTCCACCTGTTAGAGATGGGCAGCAGCATTAACAGCGAACTGAGAAGGGAGTAATGCCATGTGCCCAACTGTGCCCCTGTAACACGATCGTGGGATGCCATCACTGCCAGGAAGGAGTCTGCTGAAAAGACCCATGCCTGTCATGACAGATCTGTGAATGCTGGTTATATACTGCAGTATTGCTGTACATAACACAAGAAACCAGATGATTGCATGTTCACGTCCCCTAAGGCTATGTGCCCACGATGCAGAAATGCTCCGGATTTTTCCTGAGCCTTTCTGCATCTCTCCTGGCAGACAAAACGCATGCGGATTGTACATGCGGATAGTACATGCGTTTTTCCTGCCAGGGACATGCGGATGTGAAGCGTTCTTCACATGCATTTCTGCATGCGGGTTGACAAGCGCTTTTCAAGCGATTTTAGCATCACTTGGAAAGTGCTTGTCAACTTGGTCACACTATATAAATCCATGCAAATGGAGTGTGACCCGAGAGAATGTCAAAAAAATAAAAAATAAATCTATATACTTACCCTGCGATGGCCCCCAGAGTCTTGCTTCACTCGGTGCTGACTGCCGGCAGATCGCGGTACAGTGCACTGAAGGACCTGCCGACGTCAGCGTCGCGTGACCAGTCACAAGAATATGACGTCAGCGCAGGTCCTTCAGTCCATCGCGATTTGCCGGCATGAGAGGAGGAGCGCAACGGGGGCCGCCAGAAGGTAAGTATCATATTTATTTTTTATTTTATTCTTTTTTTCACAGTTTCTATGGTACCTGGGTCTGGAGGAGAGTCTTCTCTCCTCTAGACCTGGGTACCATCCGCACATTGGAACACGTGGATTGCGCATCTACAAATACAGTGATGCGTAGTCCATGCGTTCTAATGCAAGTCAATGGCGTATAGCAAATGTGGTGCCAATATTCAAAAAGGGGACAAAAACTGAACTTGGAAATTATAGGCCAGTAAGCTTAACCTCTACTGTGGGTAAAATCCTGGAGGGTTTCCTAAGATATGCTATGATAGAGTATCTGAAGAAAAATAACCTCATGACCCAATATCAACATGGGTTTATGAGGGACCGTTCCTGTCAAACTAATCTGATCAGTTTTTATGAGGAGGCAAGTTCTGGACTGGACCAAGGAAATGCAGTGAATGTTGTGTATATGGACTTTTCAAAAGCTTTTGATACGGTTCCACACAAAAGGTTGATACATAAAATGAGAACATTGGGGATAGGGGAAAATATATGTATGTGGGTTAAGAATTGGCTCAGTGATAGGAAACAAAGGGTGGTTATTAATGGAAAACACTCAGACTGGGTCTCAGTTAACAGTGGGGTACCACAGGGGTCAGTATTGGGCCCCCTTCTTTTTAACATTTATTATTAATGACCTTGTAGGGGGCATATAGAGTAATATTTCAATATTTGCAGATGACACTAAACTCTGCAGGGTAATCAATACAGAGGAGGACAATTTTATATTACAGGAGGATCTATGTAAACTAGAAGCTTGGGCTGATAAATGGCAAATGAGCTTTAATGGGGATAAATGTAAGGTAATGCACTTGGGCAGAGGAAATAAAATGTATAATTATATGCTTAATTGTAAAACACTGTGCAAAACTGGAACTGAAAAAGACCTGGGTGTATTGGTGGACGACAAGCTCACGTTTAGTGGCCAGTGTCAGGCAGCTGCTGCAAAGGCAAATAAAATAATGGGATGCATTAAAAGAGGCATAGATGCTCATGAGGAGAACATAATTTTACCTCTATACAAGTCACTAGTGCGACCACACTTAGAATACTGTGTACTGGTCTCTGGTATATAAGAAAGACATGGCTGAACTAGAGCGGGTGCAGAGAAGAGCGACCAAGGTTATTAGAGGACTGGGGGGTCTGCAATACCAAGACAAGTTATTACACTTGGGGTTATTTACTGTGGAAAAAAGAAGGCTTAGAGGTGATCTTATTACTATGTACAAGTATATGAGGGGACAGTACAAAGACCTTTCTACTGATCTTTTTACTCTGAGGCCTGAGACGGGGACAAGGGGGCATCTTCTACGTCTGGAGGAAAGAAGGTTTAATCATAATCACAGACGGGGATTCTTTACTGTAAGAGCAGTGAGACTATGGAGCTCTCTGCCGCATGATATTGTAATGAGTGATTCACTGTTAAAATTTAAGAAGGGCATGGATGCCTTTCTTGAAAAGTACAATATTACAGGTTATAAATACTAGATTCCTTGATAGGGCGTTGATCCAGGGAACTAGTCTGATTGTCGTATGGAGTCGGGAAGGAATTTTTTTCCCCAATGTGGAGCTTGGTGTTTGCCACATGGTTTTTTTTTGCCTTCCTCTGGATCAAGATGTTAGGCTATGGGTTGAACTAGATGGACTTAGTCTTCCTTCAACCTTAAAAACTATGTTACTATATAATGGTGGCGAAAACGCAGCACTTCCGCAAAATAATTGGTAGTGCTGTTTTTTTTCCGCAATGATAATCCGCAGCGGAAATTTCCACAGCATGTGCACAGCACATGCGGATCATCATTGGGGAACATGGCAGGCCTTCTACCATGCGTTTTTTAAGCATTTCTGCAGCGTTTTTGCCGCTGCGGAAACACTTAAAAAGGAATCGTGGGCACACAGCCTAAGGGGACAAAAAGGAAAAAGTTTAATCTGAACATTCAAATCACTCCTGCCCCTCTATGACCCATTTTAAAATAAAACATATGGGCGTTATCCAATCAAAATATAAAAATAATTAACCTGATCAGTGAACGGCATAAAAACAAAAACCCTCATATGGCTGTATGGACAGAAAAATAAAGCAACTGCTCTTAGAAGAATAAGAAAAATGCAGAGCCGGGAAATAACATGGTCAGGAAGGGGTTAAATTCTGCCACTTCTATAGAAAATTGAACCCATTTCGCTGACTGCCTTCAATGGCAGCCAAATAAGGCAGAGGGTTAGAGGAATACCGACCTTATATTGTAGACTTCTAGGATGCTTAAGAAGTGGACATTCCCTTTAAGCTACATTGTGCAGACAAAGCCATGGCAGTGTAGAAGGCCGACAAGATCTCAGTGGAAAGGCTGCAGGTTTGCGTCTGCATTAGGCAAGTTATAGAGGTAGAAGTGTTGGGACCTTGTTGCTGTGCAGGTAGAATCTGGAGCCTCGGCAGCGTCCTGCGGAGCCCATACTACAGGGAGGAGGAGCAGCGCCATGTGTAGTAATCTGAGCAGGATAGTCAGTGTTCAGCCAGCACTGATGGAGACTGACACCCCAACTCATTACCCAATACATGACCGGCTTAAAGACCCTCTCCCATCAGAGCTTATCCTCTTACTATATTGTAATCAGATTATACAGCACTGCACTTACAGCTGCTCATTATACCTTTCTACTGGGCTAATTATTCTCTTTTCTCTGCTCTATGTAGAATTAGCTGGGTCCCCTCCTGACCCAGCCGCTCTCATCCCCCTGCCAGGGACTTTTGCAGGGACTTATGACTCATACAAGGAAAACTGACCTCCTGTTTCTACATACAGCTTATAAATATTAGCAAAAATGTCCAATCACATTGTAAATATAACGACATCCAAAAATGTGTGCGTCCAATGGACATTCCACACGGACAGTGTAGAGCAGGGGTCTCAAACTCGGCTGGGTATATGGGCCGCATATGGAAAAAATTGGAATTTGGGGGGCCGCATTCTTTGCAGGTCAAAGTGACATTTTTAGTGATGCCATTTTTTTTGTATACACCGTCTGAACATTTTTGCGGTGTTTATTTTATTTTTTTATAGCTTGGGTCGTTACGGATGTGGCGATAATAAATGTGCACTTTTTGTGTTTACTTTAGTTTATATATTTAGTTTATATATAAAGCAGCATTTTTAGTGGCAAAATATTTTTTCATGCTTTATTTTTACAATTTTGTTTCCCTCTTTTGGCCACATAGAGTAATATTGTTTCAGAATTAGCACCATATATAGTAATTCTGGCAAACATCTAGTAATTTGCCCCATCCTGGTCCCCACCTTGTAGTAACATGCCCCATCCTGGTGGTCCCCATCTTGCAGTAACGTGCCCCATCCTGGTGGTCCCCATCTTGCAGTAATGTGGCCCATCCTGGTGGTCCCCATCTTGCAGTAATGTGGCCCATCCTGGTGGTCCCCATCTTGCAGTAACGTGCGCCCATCCTGGTGGTCCCCATCTTGCAGTAATGTGGGCCCATCCTGGTGGTCCCCATCTTGCAGTAATGTGGCCCATCCTGGTGGCCCCCATCTTGCAGTAATGTGGCCCATCCTGGTGGCCCCCATCTTGCAGTAATGTGGCCCATCCTGGTGGCCCCCATCTTGCAGTAATGTGGCCCATCCTGGTGGCCCCCATCTTGCAGTAATGTGGCCCATCCTGGTGGCCCCCATCTTGCAGTAATGTGGCCCCCATCTTGCAGTAATGTGGCCCCCATCTTGCAGTAATGTGGCCCCCATCTTGCAGTAATGTGGCCCCCATCTTGCAGTAATGTGGCCCCCATCTTGCAGTAATGTGGCCCATCCTGGTAGTCCCCATCTTGCAGTAATGTGGCCCATCCTAGTGGTCCCCATCTTGTAGTAATGTGCCCCATCCTGGTGGTCCCCATCTTGTAGTAATATGCCCCATCCTGGTGGTCCCCATCTTGTAGTAATATGCCCCATCCTGGTGGTCCCCATCTTGCAGTAATGTGCCCCATCCTGGTGGTCCCCATCTTGCAGTAATGTGGCCCATCCTGGTGGCCCCCCATCTTGCAGTAATGTGGCCCATCCTGGTGGCCCCCATCTTGCAGTAATGTGGCCCATCCTGGTGGCCCCCATCTTGCAGTAATGTGGCCCATCCTGGTGGCCCCCATCTTGCAGTAATGTGGCCCATCCTGCAGTAATGTGGCCCCCATCTTGCAGTAATGTGGCCCATCCTGGTAGTCCCCATCTTGCAGTAATATGCCCATCCTGGTGGTCCCCATCTTGCAGTAATGTGCCCCATCCTGGTGGTCCCCATCTTGCAGAAATGTGGCCCATCCTGGTAGTCCTCATCTTGCAGTAATATGCCCATCCTGGTAGTCCCCATCTTGTAGTAATGTGCCCCATTCTTGTCCCCACCTTGTAGTAATGTGCCCCATCCTAGTGGTCCCCATCTTGTAGTAATGTGCCCCATCCTGGTGGTCCCCATCTTGTAGTAATATGCCCCATCCTGGTGGTCTCCATCTTGCAGTAATATGCCCCATCCTGGTGGTCCCCATCTTGCAGTAATATGCCCCATCCTGGTGGTCCCCATCTTGTAGTAATATGCCCCATCCTGGTGGTCCCCATCTTGCAGTAATATGCCCCATCCTGGTGGTCCCCATCTTGTAGTAATATGCCCCATACTTGTGGTCCCCATCTTGCAGTAATATGCCCCATCCTGGTGGTCCCCATCTTGCAGTAATATGCCCCATCCTGGTGGCCCCCATCTTGCAGTAATGTGCCCCATCCTGGTGGCCCCCATCTTGCAGTAATGTGCCCCATCCTGGTGGCCCCCATCTTGCAGTAATATGCCCCATCCTGGTGGTCCCCATCTTGCAGTAATATGCTCCATCCTGGTGGTCCCCATCTTGCAGTAATATGCCCCATCCAGGTCCCCATCTAGTAGAATTGTCCTCTGCGCTGTTCTTCACACACATAAAAAAGTAAAAAAAAAAAAAAAAAAAAAAGATTCCTTTCACCTGTCCTCCGTTCCCTCTGCTTCCTTTGTGCACATGTGGTCCGCGGGCCGCATGTTTGAGACCTGTGGTGTAGACGGTTATGTAAAAGAATGGGAAGCCACTAGGTGGCAGCACAACGTCACATAACAGGATTTTTTATCCAGATGGCTGTGAATCTACTAGTCATTAGGTTACCTGACTCAAGTAATCATTCATAGATCTCCACAGCCAAATGTAGATGTATTGAAGTACAACAGTGAGAGCAGAACCAGTTAAAATACAAGCCTACCAGTGAGATTCAGAAACACAATTTAAACTTCATTGACATTACAATAATAAATACCAACCAAGGCCGGTTACCACAACACTGAAAACTGACAGCCACAAGTGGGTTACTATCCTGGCAGAGCTACCATCCGGCTCCCCTACGTAGAGGAATACCGAAAAGCCAATATATACGCCTAAGGAGAAATTGCTCAACGGTGAATGAGTACATGATAAAATCGAGGGAATTACAAAAACGCTTCCTACAAAAGGGATGTCCTAAAAAAGTGCTAGGCCAACGCCCTTACAAGAGACAGAAATTCTCTATTGACCCCTAAAGCACGAGAACAACAAGATAATGAGATCCATCTAATAGGAACCTACGACGACCGAAATCAGGGGGTGATGAACATACTCTATGATCTTTGGGCAATTTTGAGATCAGATAAAGATCTGCAAGATGTGGTCCCTGAGAGCCCCAGGGTCACATACAGGAGAGGCAGGAACCTTAGAGACCACCTTGTGCGCAGCCACTTTGTGGAGGACAACACGGCAAAACAACGTGGCTGAGCAGTGACACCACGGGGACTTATAGATGTGGTGACTGCAAAGCCTGCAAATACATCTGTAAAAGCAAGAAATGTATCAGTGCCACAACCAAACTAGAAGACCAAAATCACGAATTCACAAACTGCAAGACGCAAGGAGTAATCTATATGGCAACTCGCCAATGTCCGATGAACTACATCGGCAAAACCAAAAGAGTTCCGGAGACGGATATTGCACCATATCGGTTATGTCAGACGTAGGGAGGACACAACTCTCTCGAGACACATGCTTGAGAAACACACCTTGGACCCGTTTTCTTTATACTTTCAAGCCATTGAAGTAGTACGCCCCCCGAGAGGAGGTAATTGGGACCAACTGCTGCTTCAGAAAGAAAGTAGATGGATCCATAGAATGAAATCCTATAACCCACACTACATAAATGAAACATTGTCCTTCTCATGTTTCATTGACACATAATAACATTTTCACCCCCTATGAAACCTCTTGAACCTCGCTAGACCTAAAAACTCTCTAAAATATAATATGTAGAATCCAGTCCATGTTCTTCATAATGGATATTGGTCCACATAACTATCAAATCAGCGCCTTATAGGACCAAAACTATTAAAGTTATTATACTTTAAAATCACAAAATGACCTCTTGAACAAATTGAACTTTGATAACAATTGGACAAATTTCATCAGAATTTCTTCCTTTGTTTTTAGATTATAAAATACTCATCTGAAGACTTAATAATACAGATACATCGATACAATCAGACACACTGATACAATCAGAATAAAAGTCATCCCAATGTCTATTATTGACATGTTGATACGATCCAATGAAATGAACTTTGAGAAAAGAGACGTCCGCAAGCGTTTGCTGGTGCGGAAGCAGTGACATAGCCAGATGGCATTTGTCACGATGAAAGGAAGTTCTGCATCGATGTAAGTGTAGGTGGGACGAGGTAGCACATGAAACAGGGAGATCTGTCTGTAAACAAAACAAATGACAAACTACGAACAAACACTATTAACAACTCATATCGCAACAAACTCGTAGAGACGACATTATAAGATGCAATGCAATATACCAGTCTCCTTCCCTAGATATAAAAGACATATTAATACTGTGAGATCGCAGTGCAGCCAAGACATCTCTGTGAGAAAAAGATCCTACTGGAAGAATGAGACGAGTCCCTGCATGATTATATGATCGCAACATGATACGCCTGCAACGCACCCGAGTCACTCGATTGGATGACAGAAGGGGGGGCGCACAAGAGGGGGCACCAACTCTCCTATAAAGTCACGCTGGTTTAGCCGCCAGACGCTGCCGGCAACCCTGCCAATAAGTTTATTCCAAAACTATCGTACTATCAAACCAAAAAAGATCATAGACTGTGAGCCCCTGATGACCATGAGAGTCTCATATAAGAATGATGAAACGCGTAGGACTGAGCATTTCTATAGAAAGTCCTACAAGAGATGATTAGCCAGGCTACCTCAATATAAAGCTCCTAGATCAGGAGAAACAAGCACCGCACCGGTATATGACGGCAGCACTATAAAGCCGTTCTGAAGAGAATAGCACAGGACATGGTAAAATGAATATTATTAATGCCATTATCAGACTGCAGACTCACAATGAGGAGAAATGAGATGGCGTGATTTCTAATAGCCAGAGGCCAAATTGAAAAGGGAGTTATACATATAAATAAAGAGATACCCCTAGGAATTGTGACTAATCCCTGGCCTCCCAACAAGACAATATATATATAAATGGTTAGCCGGTGAGATAAATTAAAACCATACACAATAGTCCTATGTTTAGGATAATTTTAGGAAATTTGTCACGGATTTTGGACACTTAAAAAAAAAATCCTTTTTAAAATATTGAATAAAGGTTATTTTTTATATTTTACTCCCATTGGATTTGACTGTGAAATACTGCAGAATTATCTTGGAGCATATTTATACTATATAAAACAGTGAGGCGTCAATATTGGTTTAGTAGTTTCCATATTACTATGGATAGGCTTCTCAGTGTCTGCGGCATGGCAGGCTGGATGGCAGCGTTCTGCTACGATCCAGCCTGCCATCTCAATGTAGCAGAGCTGGAGCCGTCGTGGGAACCATGGAAAGGTAAAGATGAGGTTTGTTAATTATTTTACTTCTATTGCAGGAGACATTGGCTTCAGCTGGAATGGGCGTGATGGTAAGTATGGTTTAATTTAGGATATTAAAGTATTGTGTTTATTTCAATTAAAAGATTTTATTCTGGGTGTTGGTGTTTTATTCACTTTCACTATGGGGTTAGTAATGGGCGCGTCTTATAGACACCTCCTCATTACTAACCTGGGCTTGATGTCAGCTGGCATTATAAGCTGACATCAACCCCAGCCCTATTACTCCAGTGCCACCGCTACAGGGCAGTGGGAGAGCGAGGCTAAGTGCCAGAATTGGCGTATCCTATGGATGTGTCATTTCTCGGGCGGCTGACGGCTGGTGTTTCTAGCCTGTGAGGCGGCCAATATTCATGGCACCCTTCCTGGGCTATTAATATCAGCCCCCAGCTGTCTGCCTAGCCTTTGCTAGCTATTAAAATAGGGGGAACCCACGTCATTTTTTTTTGGGTCCCCCATTTTAAGATGGCGGATACACAGGTGCAAAATACTGATGAAACAATCACTCACAACCTACAATTTCATGGAGGGGGTGACTGCCTAGTATTAGAATTGCACAAAGATAGGCTTGTATAGGGTGCTGTTCACACTAGGGTAGTGCACAGTATCCAGCCCTGGGCACGGAGCGGGTCTGGGCCATGGCTGCACCCCATCGACAACATAGGACCCGGCTCCGAGTCCCCCATCCCCCAGGGTAGGGCTTCCAGCGTCACACATCTGCTATCTTTATGTGGGCCTGCTGCATCCTGGTAGTGCATTTGGCTTTGAAGATCAGGCCAGGTAAACACTGCTGCCCTTTCCTTACCCCCAGCATAGTGAGCGGGGGTGAGGAGCAAGGGGGAATGTGTGTGTGGAAATATAAGGAACAGGGGGGTAATGTGTCAGGAGACAGAGTAGGGGGAGAAAAGTTTGTGCGGACACATAATAGAGACTGGGTAATGTGGAGAAAGGGTTAACATGAAGAGACAGTGTGAGGGCATACCAAAGAGGAGACAGTACATGTACTGATGATGTTGTACTGTACTGATGAGGGTTGTGATGCTGTATTTCTGCATACTGCTGGTAGTTCTATTGATGTATTTTTGTGCAGTTATTGGTTCTGATCCTGTACACATGGAACAGTCCATAACTTGTAAGATTACATGATACATGGCCATGTTAATAAAGTGTTGTGCTGTCTGAGAAGAGTTACTGTTTTTATTTGTTTTAGGAAAATTAAAGGGTTAGATCAAGTTTGTGATGAAAGTCTGCAATCACTGACAGCATACCTCTGAATTTTCACCGTGTGCATGTGCACTGCATGCGGTCAGGATTCTCTGGTGCTAGTGGTGAGAGCAGGAAGTCTTGAAACCACAATTATGCGAATTGCATACACATGATCACATGCCGACTAGACATGCATGGCCTCATTCTATACAAATTACTTGAGTGAGGCTGGTCACGTTTAGTTGGAATGTGGCCAGAAGTATGAAAATCTCATACTTGCACGCACATGACCTTTCAGGATTCTCCTGTACTGGAGGAAAGGTGAAAGTGTGCAGTGCATGCGCTGCGAGTATTCAGAAGTCTGCAGTCACCTAGAGTTCTTCCGACTTTAATCACAAACCTGGACAACCCTTTTAATTATACAATTAAGTACTGTAGCATGCCCAATCCTAAGAGCGTGTAATATACTCAATGTCAGGATTCAGCTCTGCTAGCTGGGTCCAGCAGACACCACATGACCACTCGTATGTGATTTTCATACTTACGGTTATGTGACAACTAGCCTTTAATCCTGCTTCTCTTTATGAAATAGGGGCTGTAGTTTTTGACTGAAATTGAGAGAATTAGGAAGAGTAGCTAGTCACGTGACTGTCAAAAAGCAAATCGTATATGAGCGGTCACATGACTACTATTCAAACTGCATGAGCGGTGTGTGTGGGGGGCGCCAAACTGAATTCCTGCTCCGGGTGCCGGAAAACAGATCTGCCTCTGTGCTAAGCTTGCAGATATGGTCAGAAGGTTCTGTAAGACCTTGCTCTATAGATCAGATATTCTTCAAGAAACAAACCGCCTGGAAGCCTCCTTGTCAGATTTATGCTTAAGAACTAATTATATTTTACTTTAAATATTTCTAATAAAGAAAATAATCAATACAGTAATTATAATCCATAATATTCCAATATGTTCTATTACTTGTGATACGTCTGATATAGTCTAGCTTTATTAAATCATGTTTTGTTTCTGTAAAGGAAATCGAGGCTGAGCCTGCAGATATTGTTAGAAAGTTCTGTACCATGTTATTCTATAGATAAAATGTACTCACAGAAACCAGGCGTCTGGAGGTCTCCTGCAACAGACTTATCCTTGAGAACTAAGAATTGTAATGTTTAATCTGAACATGCATGGAAACTTTGTTACTGTGAGCCAGAACTTTGGTTTAGATACTGCACTCTTCTGTAACAGAGTAGGTCCCTCTCTCATTCATAGGGGTCCTGTATACACAATTTATGTCTCATCTCCATCTCTGAACTGTAACTATTATTCAAAATACATTTTTCTCTCATTCTAATCACCTGTGAATATGGATGTTTTGCTTGGAATACAGATTTCCATGTCATTTCATTATATTGTCTGGGCGTGCGTGGAAACTCCATGCATGAGAGAAATTTACATTTATATACTTCACCCTTTTGCAAGAAGGCCGACCCACTGCTCATTCCTAGAGGTTTCTGTAGAAGTGTTTTTATATCTTAGCCTTATCTATACCTTTTTTAATTGTAAGTTTATTCTAAATTAACCTCCATTTTATTCAATTACCTATGAAGACCTGGTTTGTCCAGAAGTCTGCACCGACTTCTGCTCTCAAGCTCATCCAGTGGCCAGTATCATCATGGTATGGCATCCATTGGCCAGTATCATCATGGTATGGCATCCAGCGGCCAGTATCATCATGGTATGGCATCCAGCGGCCAGTATCATCATGGTATGGCATCCAGCGGCCAGTATCATCATGGTATGGCATCCAGCGGCCAGTATCATCATGGTATGGCATCCAGCGGCCAGTATCATCATGGTATGGCATCCAGCGGCCAGTATCATCATGGTATGGCATCCAGCGGCCAGTATCATCATGGTATGGCATCCAGCGGCCAGTATCATCATGGTATGGCATCCAGCGGCCAGTATCATCATGGTATGGCATCCAGCGGCCAGTATCATCATGGTATGGCATCCAGCGGCCAGTATCATCATGGTATGGCATCCAGCGGCCAGTATCATCATGGTATGGCATCCAGCGGCCAGTATCATCATGGTATGGCATCCAGCGGCCAGTATCATCATGGTATGGCATCCAGCGGCCAGTATCATTATGGTATGGCATCCAGCGGCCAGTATCATTATGGTATGGCATCCAGCGGCCAGTATCATTATGGTATGGCATCCAGCGGCCAGTATCATTATGGTATGGCATCCAGCGGCCAGTATCATTATGGTATGGCATCCAGCGGCCAGTATCATTATGGTACGGCATCCAGTGGCCAGTATCATTATGGTATGGCATCCAGTAGCCAGTATCATTATTATACACACTATAAGCCTCCCAATTGGCATCAAGATAACAGAACAGTAGTGTTGCGCAGACGTGCTTGGAAAAGGTGTCATCTGAGCATGCTCGGGTGCTAACAGATTATCTTTTGCATGCTCTAATAATATGTTCACACCGCCGCGGCTCCACACAAACTGGCAAGCCCTGCATGTATTGCGGCGGTCTAACAGCCGTGAGACATGCAGCCGCGGTGACGCAAACATATTTTTCAAGCACGCCGAAGATACTCTTAGCACCCGAGAATACTCGGATAACGCCTTATCGGAGCACGTTAGCTTATCACTACAGAACAGATCTGAACAGTGCTCAGGATTCTGCTCACCTAGCACCCTGCCGAGAATAATAAATGCCTGTAGCCAATTTCCAAAAGTCCCTCCTACATTGCTCACCCTCCACCTCCCTATGCTTTTTCCCTGCTCCCACATTTCAGTGACGAAACACTCAAGTGGCAGTAAAGTAGATATAGCTGCAGTTTTCCTTTTCCAAATATTTTTAACTTCCATTTTTTAAATGAGGCCCTAATGGTCCTTGAAAGCATACACACACGCTCCCAAGTCAGACTTTGTTGCAGACGGACAAGCCTATTTTTGGTAACAGTCTCTGCTGCCACTGGCCAAGTCCCAACACATCCTTCTGCATCATCAACCCTAACAGACCATGCTGCTACAGGCCCCTCACACTGTGGTCCCAACTGCAACACCCGGTGGCCTAAAAGATGTACCCAGGTTACCGTACGTGAGGTGTGAAAGCGTGTAACTGGCATGTCTCACCGGAGGTCATCACCACAACCCACTAATGGTCCATCCTAACTGACTCTGGGCACTCTGAGGACCTGATGCAAAGTATCTTCTGGATTAACGACCTCTGATGAAGTCTGCAATAATGAAAAATAATAATAATAAAAAAGTAAACGCTGCATTGCACCGAATGCCCAGCAGGTGGCAACGAAGTCACAACATTAACTAGCCCCCTATTGTAGAAAACCTAAACACCATCAGGAGGTGCTGAGGCTTCATGAGAACGCGCCACCCCCAAACTTAAAAGGCTTTTCCACTATTCAGACAACTTCTCAATCACTGTTTCCCCTGAGTAAAATAATAACTATTCTACTCTGTGCCATTCCAGCAGTGTCAGCACTGGCTCTCCCGGGGTCCGCGATCCCTGCGGCCAATCAGAGGTGTCTTCACTCTCTCGTACTTTGGAGGAATTGACCGCTGCAGCTGCTCTCCCACTTCCTCCAGATGTCAATGATGTCTGTAGGAGAGGAAAGTGAAGCCAGCGCTGAATGTCACGCCAAAGATGGCTGCCCTCCTATTCTATAAATCTCACTAGAACTCCACCACCAGCCTATCACATTCCTAGTTCCACATCCAACCTCCATATCAAACCCTGTAATAAACCCTTCATTACCTGGTCTTGTCAGGACCTCAATAAACCCAGCCTTTTTGAGGCCTAGTTCTGTACGGCCATTAATAATGCACTGGTGTAAATAATGTGTGTGAGGTAAATTGTGTGGAAAACCGGATTGTAATCAAGCAATGATTTCTTCAATTGGACTGCAATGTCCTGAACCATACGACTTGTACCAGTCATGTGACTTATTGGCCAAAGCTGTGATATCACAGAGGCACATACCAGCATGTGGAAGCATGGCGACATAGCGATGACATCACAATGGCAGGTGTCGGAATGTGGATTCTATGACATAGCGATGACATCACAATGGCAGGTGCCGGAATGTGGAATCTATGACATAGCGATGACATCACAATGGCAGGTGCCGGAATGTGGAATCTATGACATAGCGATGACATCACAATGGCAGGCGCCTACATACACAGGAGCGCAGGTGAGAGGAGACACACGGGAGCTCACAAACCACAAGGAAGGCAAGAAGAATCGATTGGAGAATAGGGACAGGAGAAGCCAAGAAGAACAGAATAACCCGCTTCTTAGCCTTCACTGAGCCATGACAAGACTGAGCGGATGGAAGCGGAGGAGGAGACCCAGGACCCCGTCACATCCACCTGACTGATGAGAAAGGGGAGAAATTATGTAGATTATGTAGCAGCATTACAACTATTCTCGTTACCCATAGCAACCAGTCAGAGCTCAGCTTTTATTAAAGGGGTATTCCCATCTCCAAAATCCTCTTCCAATATGTAGTAGGTGTAATAATAATAATATTAGATATCCATGCTTACAACCACCAGTTATCTAGTTGCTAGTGGTCGTAACCATGGATACCTAAGGTCCTGCAATGCCTGCACATGAGGGAAGAGACAGCGAAGCAGAAAAACTATTCTACATTTCTAATTGAGGTTTTTTCTAATATTATTATTACACCTACTACATATTGGGATAGGATCTTGGAGATGGGAATACCCTTTTAATCTCTGATTGCTATGGGTAACTAGGAGAGTTTGTTGCTCAGCTTTGATAAGGGATGACAGATTTTACTAGACTAAGTGGATATCATTGGTGCAACCAGTGCAGCTGCACAGGGGGCTAATAGGTTAGGGGGTCACTCACCTTCATTTTGTTAATTCTGTGTATTGCTGTAGCAGTGCTGTGCGCGTATATTGATGCTGTGGGGCAGGGGCGTACATAGAAATCATCGGGCCCATAGCAGAAGTTTGAGTTGAGGCCTCCCCCTTCAAAAGATATTTTTAAAAAAATTATATTTGTCAGTGTCACAACTTTCCAGCCTTTACATAGTAATTTTCCCCCTGCTGAAGTCCTAGATTCCCCTCTCATTGCCACCATAACGTATGATGCCAACAAAAGTGCCCCCCAAACACAGTATGATACCCCCCATGGTGAATTCCTCTACCTTAGCCTCCACATGTACAGTAGGGTCAAACTATGCCCCCCCCTCAACTCCCAAGGCAAAGTAAGGTGACCACAACACAGCAATCCCCCAACTGTGACCCCCACACAGCCCTCCATGTAGAGTAATGGGCCTACATACAGTATAATGGCCCCACACTGTATAATAGTCTGCACTAGCCCTCCAAACAGTATGATGGACACCACATAGGTCAGAGTAATATTCAGCTCACCCTTGAAGGATTCCCAGTGGGTTCCATATAACGAAGCACAGGATCCAGTCTCTGCCAGATGTAGAAGCAAGGTGCATCCAAGTCCAGTACAAAAAAAGTCTTTATAAGAACGATTGAAACAATGGCATTGTTGTGACACACCATTTAGGTGTAGTTGGGGGTTTGGAAGGTGCACAAAATATGAGTCTAAGAACATGCAGAGTGTTTGAAACGCGTTCGGTGTTGCACATTTTCTACACCTTCCAAACCCCCAACTATAGCTAAATGGTGTCACAACAATCCATTTGTTTTTTTACTGGAGCTGGATATTCACTTCAATCCAAGCATGATGGACCCCACACAAACCTTAACACTGTATAATTGCTTGCATACTGTATAATGGCCCCACACAACCCTTCAAATATTATAATGGCCCCCCATAGTATAACACGCCACCATAATCCTCCATACAATAAAATACTCACTATAGTCCTCCACAGAGCATAATTCACTTCCCCATGGTCCTCCTCACAGTAATATGCACCCCCCCATAGGGTGAAACGCAAACCCCCGCCCATAGGGTAAAACACAACCCCACCCCCCATAGGGTAAAACGCAGCCCACAGTTTTCCAGTATTATGGGCACCACGTACTCACTGATTTTTTTTTAAGAAAAATACAATACTCACCGCTCCTTGTTCCCCCACTGCTTCAGTCTCTGCAGCGCATATACTCACCTCAGCAGCTACACTATCTGACACAGCATGGAGTGCGATGAAGTGTCGTCATCGTGCCCGCTGTGTCAGATGCAGGAGGGAGGGAGCATTAAATGCTGCCGTTCAGTCAATACCATGGCTAATCACTAACAGAGGCATTTAAGTGTCCTGGTAGCTACTTCACTCATGTACCTCTTCCCATCGCCCCATAGAAGTGATTGCCGAAGATTTACCATGGCAGTCAGGGGCCTTAAAGAAGGATTCAATCACTGCCATCTTAGTACTCCTATAAAGCTCGGCTTCACAAGAGAATGTCAATTAAACTACATGCATATACTGCAATACAAAATTACAAAATATAGTATAAGGGGTTAAATGATCACAAGTCCACTAAGTTAACTTAAAAATAAAGTAAAAATTGAAAAAGTTTTGAAAAATATGAACGTTTAAATTATACTTCAACCGTTATGTTAAAATACCCCCCAAAACATAAAATGAAATGCTCTTCTTCACAAAAAAACACAATCAAAAGCAATGACATTTAATGCAACCCAAAAAGGTATCAAAAACGGATCAATACACTTGTATTGAGAGAGGCCGAACACATCCAGTCGGCACGTGATAGCGTGTATGCAAATTGCAATCTTGCGGCGCCAGTACTAGAGAAATTCTGTCCGCTCGCACACTGTGCACTTTAAGGAGCCACAAGTCTGACTGCAGATGGCGCCCCAAACCTGGGCAAACCTTTTAATATACCCCAAAATTGTATCAATAAAAGCTACGCAAAATCACGCCCTCACAAAGGTCCATCAATAGAAAAAAAAATTTCTTTAGTGTTGTTACATAGTTGTTTAACCACCGTGGGAGATAAAACACCTTGAGTTTGGTATTGCGGTTATCTCAATGACCTGGAGAATTATATTACAATCTAAAAACAAATCCTTAAAAGACAATAGTGGAATTGCTTTTATCTCATTATTTCATCCCAACACAGATTTTGTTTCTCTCCACATTTCAGACATATGATAGATATATAGTTGTATAGTTTGTTTTTATCTTAGTGGTGAAAACATTTTATTTTGTTTCATTTTGCAACAAAGAAAATAACTCGTTTCCCACTATTTTCTGTGGCCAAATATTTTCCTATTGGTAAAGCAAAATGAGGATTTAGTTTGTGTGAGTGAAGCTCATGTTTTTATTGACAAAAGTTTAGAGAACAAAGAAGATTTTGATTCTTTTTTAAAATCATTATTTGGGTATGTTATATGGTTATTAAAGGGGTAAATACTTGTTATGGTGCTAATATTATGGGTTGAATAATTTAACGTTTTATATGGCGAATTGATTAAATGCTACTTCCGCGTCTTAAATTTTTATACCTTTGAAATCAGATCGGGGCCCGTCTGCCCAGCGGGACAGGTGATCGGGGCCCGTCTGCCCAGCGGGACAGGTGATCGGGGCCCGTCTGCCCAGCGGGACAGGTGATCGGGGCCCGTCTGCCCAGCGGGACAGGTGATCGGGGCCCGTCTGCCCAGCGGGACAGGTGATCGGGGCCCGTCTGCCCAGCGGGACAGGTGATCGGGGCCCGTCTGCCCAGCGGGACAGGTGATCGGGGCCCGTCTGCCCAGCGGGACAGGTGATCGGGGCCCGTCTGCCCAGCGGGACAGGTGATCGGGGCCCGTCTGCCCAGCGGGACAGGTGATCGGGGCCCGTCTGCCCAGCGGGACAGGTGATCGGGGCCCGTCTGCCCAGCGGGACAGGTGATCGGGGCCCGTCTGCCCAGCGGGACAGGTGATCGGGGCCCGTCTGCCCAGCGGGACAGGTGATCGGGGCCCGTCTGCCCAGCGGGACAGGTGATCGGGGCCCGTCTGCCCAGCGGGACAGGTGATCGGGGCCCGTCTGCCCAGCGGGACAGGTGATCGGGGCCCGTCTGCCCAGCGGGACAGGTGATCGGGGCCCGTCTGCCCAGCGGGACAGGTGATCGGGGCCCGTCTGCCCAGCGGGACAGGTGATCGGGGCCCGTCTGCCCAGCGGGACAGGTGATCGTTGCCCGTCTGCCCAGCGGGACAGGTGATCGTTGCCCGTCTGCCCAGCGGGACAGGTGATCGGGGCCCGTCTGCCCAGCGGGACAGGTGATCGGGGCCCGTCTGCCCAGCGGGACAGGTGATCGGGGCCCGTCTGCCCAGCGGGACAGGTGATCGGGGCCCGTCTGCCCAGCGGGACAGGTGATCGGGGCCCGTCTGCCCAGCGGGACAGGTGATCGGGGCCCGTCTGCCCAGCGGGACAGGTGATCGGGGCCCGTCTGCCCAGCGGGACAGGTGATCGGGGCCCGTCTGCCCAGCGGGACAGGTGATCGGGGCCCGTCTGCCCAGCGGGACAGGTGATCGGGGCCCGTCTGCCCAGCGGGACAGGTGATCGGGGCCCGTCTGCCCAGCGGGACAGGTGATCGGGGCCCGTCTGCCCAGCGGGACAGGTGATCGGGGCCCGTCTGCCCAGCGGGACAGGTGATCGGGGCCCGTCTGCCCAGCGGGACAGGTGATCGGGGCCCGTCTGCCCAGCGGGACAGGTGATCGGGGCCCGTCTGCCCAGCGGGACAGGTGATCGGGGCCCGTCTGCCCAGCGGGACAGGTGATCGGGGCCCGTCTGCCCAGCGGGACAGGTGATCGGGGCCCGTCTGCCCAGCGGGACAGGTGATCGGGGCCCGTCTGCCCAGCGGGACAGGTGATCGGGGCCCGTCTGCCCAGCGGGACAGGTGATCGGGGCCCGTCTACATGGTGGGCGCTTCTAGAACTACCCCCGGTGGGCGCTTCTAGAACTACCCCCGGTGGGCGCTTCTAGAACTACCCCCGGTGGGCGCTTCTAGAACTACACCTAGTGCCGGTGAGCGGTTCTGAAACTACCCCCGCTGGGCGCTTCTAGAAGTACTCTTAGTGTGCAGTTCTAGAACTACTCCCGGTGCCGATGGACGGTTCTAGAACTACCCCCGGTGCCGATGAGCACTTCTAGAGCTACCCCTGGTGGGCGCTTCTAGAAGTACTCCTAGTGTCCCGTTCTAGAACTACCCCTGGTGCCATGAGCGGTTCTAATACTGCTCCTGGTGAGCGGTTTTAGACCTACCCTTGGTGGGCGGTTCTAGAAGTACTCCTAGTGTGCAGTACTAGAACTACCCCTGGTGCCGGTGTGCGCTTCTAGAACTACCCCTGGTGCCATGATCGGTTGTAGAACTTCTTCTAGATTGCGGTTCTAATACTGCTCCTGGTGGGCGCTTCTAATACTATCACTGGTGGGCAGTTCTAGTACTACTCATTGTGCTGGTGGGCACTTCTAGAACTACCCCTGGTGGGTGGTTCTGAAACTACTGGTGCCGATGGACTCTTCTAGAAATACCCCTGGTGGGCAGTCATACAACTACCTCTGGTGCTGGTGGGCGCTTCTAGAACTAACCGCAGTGTAGTGTGCGGTTCTAATACTGTTCCAGGTGGGCGCTTCTAGAGCTACCCCTGGCGGGCGCTTCTAGAACTACCCCTGGCGGGCGCTTCTAGAACTACCCGCAGTGTAGTGTGTGGTTCTAATACTGTTCCAGGTGGGCGCTTCTAGAACTACATCTCTTGGGCGCTTCTAGAAGTACTCTTAGTGTGCGGTTCTAGAACTACCCCTGATACAGGTGGGCGGTTCTAGAACTACTGCTAATATGCAGTTCTAGAACTACCCCTGGTGGGCGCTTCTAGAACTACCCGCAGTGTAGTGTGCGGTTCTAATACTGTTCCAGGTGGGCGCTTCTAGAACTACATCTTGTGGGTGCTTCTATATGTACTCAGTGTGCGGTTCTAGAACTACCCCTGGTGCAGGTGGGCGGTTCTAGTACTACCTCTAGTGTGCAGTTCTCGAACTACTGCTAACATGCAGTTCTAGAACTACCCCTGGTGCCCGTGGGGGGTTCTAGAGCTGCCCCTGGTGGGCGCTTTTAGAACTTCCCCTGGTGGGCGGTTCTAGAAGTACTCCTAGTATGCAGTTCTAGAACTACCCCTGGTGCCGTTGGGTGGTTCTGAAACTACCCCTGGTGCCGTGAGTGGTTCTAGAACTTCAACTAGTGTGCAGTTCTAATAATGCTCCTGGTAGGTGGTTCTAGAAGTACTCTAGTGAGCAGTTCTAGAAATACCCCTGGTGCCGGTGGGCTCTTCTAGAACTACTCCCTCGTGGGCGCTTCTAGAACTACTCCCTCGTGGGCGCTTCGAGAACTACACCTAGTGCCGGTGAGCGGTTCTGAAGCTACCTCTGGTGGGCGCTTTTAGAACTACCCCTGGTGGGCAGTTCTAGACCTACTCCCGGTGCCGTGAGCGGTACTAGAACTACTCCTGGTGGGCAGTTCTAGAACTACACCTGGTGTCTGGGCAGTTCTAGGGCTACATCTGGTGGGCGGTTATAGAACTACCCCTGGTGCCGTGAGCAGTTCTAGAACTTTTTAGTGTGCGGTTCTAATACTGCTCCTGGTGGGTGCTTTTAGAACTTCCCCTGGTGGGCGGTTCTAGAAGTACTCCTAGTATGCAGTTCTAGATCTACACCTGCTGCCGGTGGACGGTTCTAGAACCACTCCTAGTGTGCAGCTCTAGAACTACCCCTGGGGGTGCTTCTAGAACTACCCCTCATGGGTGCTTCTAGAACTACATCTAGTGCCGGTGAGCGGTTCTGAAACTACCTCCGGTGGGCGCTTCTAGAAGTACTCTTAGTGTGCAGTTCTAGAACTACTCCCGGTGCCGATGGAAGCTTCTAGAACTACCCCCCGATGGGCGCTTCTAGAACTACCCCTCACGGGCGCTTCTAGAAGTACTCCTAGTGTGCAGTTCTAGAACTACCCGCAGTGCCGTGAGCAGTTCTAGAACTTCTAGTGTGCAGTTCTAGAACTACCACCGGTGGGCGCTTCTAGAACTACACCTAGTGCCGGTGAGCGGTTCTGAAACTACCCCCGCTGGGCGCTTCTAGAAGTACTCTTAGTGTGCAGTTCTAGAACTACTCCCGGTGCCGATGGACGGTTCTAGAACTACCCCCGGTGCCGATGGGCGCTTCTAGAGCTACCCCTGGTGCCGTGAGCGGTTCTAGCACTTCTAGTGTGCGGTTCTAATACTGCTCCTGGTGAGCGCTTTTAGACCTACCCTTGGTGGGCGGTTCTAGAAGTACTCCTAGTGTGCAGTACTAGAACTACCCCTGGTGCCGGTGTGCGCTTCTAGAACTACCCCTGGTGCCATGATCGGTTGTAGAACTTCTTCTAGATTGCGGTTCTAATACTGCTCCTAGTGGGCGCTTCTAATACTATCACTGGTGGGCAGTTCTAGTACTACTCATTGTGCTGGTGGGCACTTCTAGAACTACCCCTGGTGGGTGGTTCTGAAACTACTGGTGCCGATGGGCGCTTCTAGAAAACCCCTGGTGGGCGCTTCTAGAACTACCCGTAGTGTGTGGTTCCAATACTGTTCCAGGTGGGCGCTTCTAGAACTACATCTTGTGGGTGCTTCTATAAGTACTCAGTGTGCGGTTCTAGAACTACCCCTGGTGCAGGTGGGCGGTTCTAGTACTACCTCTAGTGTGCAGTTCTCGAACTACTGCTAACATGCAGTTCTAGAACTACCCCTGGTGCCCGTGGGGGGTTCTAGAGTTACCCCTGGTGGGCGCTACTAGAACTACACCTGGTGGGTGCTTCTAGAAGTACTCCGTGTGCAGTTCTAGAACTACCCCGGTGCCGTGAGCGGTACTAGAACTAGTCCTGGTGGGCAGTTCTAGAACTTCTTCTAGTGTGCGGTTCTAATACTGCTCCTGGTGGGCGCTTTTAGAACTTCCCCTGGTGGGCGGTTCTAGAAGTACTCCTAGTATGCAGTTCTAGAACTACCCCTGGTGCCGGAGGGTGCTTCTGGAACTACCCCTGGTGGGTGGTTCTGAAACTACCCCTGGTGCTGTGAGTGGTTCTAGAACTTCTACTAGTGTGCAGTTCTAATAATGCTCCTGGTAGGTGGTTCTAGAAGTACTCTAGTGAGCAGTTCTAGAAATATCCCTGGTGCCGGTGGGCTCTTCTAGAACTACTCCTAGTGTGCAGTTCTAGAACTTCCCCCTAGGGGGTGCTTCTAGAACTACACCTAGTGCCGGTGAGCGGTTCTGAAGCTACCTCCGGTGGGCGCTTCTAGAACTACCCCTGGTGGGCGCTTTTAGAAGTACTCTTAGTGTGCAGTTCTAGAACTACACCTGGTGTCTGTGGGCGGTTCTAGAGCTACATCTGGTGGGCGGTTATAGAACTACCCCTGGTGCCGTGAGCAGTTCTAGAACTTTTTAGTGTGCGGTTCTAATACTGCTCCTGGTGGGCGCTTTTAGAACTTCCCCTGGTGGGCGGTTCTAGAAGTACTCCTAGTATGCAGTTCTAGAACTACCCCTGGTGCCGGTGGGCGGTTCTAGATCTACACCTGGTGTCGGTGAACGGTTCTAGAACTACCCCCTGGTGGGTGGTTCTGAAACTACCCCTGGTGCTGTGAGTGGTTCTAGAACTTCTACTAGTGTGCAGTTCTAATAATGCTCCTGGTAGGTGGTTCTAGAAGTACTCTAGTGAGCAGTTCTAGAAATACCCCTGGTGCCGGTGGGCTCTTCTAGAACCACTCCTAGTGTGCAGCTCTAGAACTACCCCCGGTGGGCGCTTCTAGAACTACCCCTCACGGGCGCTTCTAGAAGTACTCCTAGTGTGCAGTTCTAGAACTACCCGCAGTGCCGTGAGCAGTTCTAGAACTTCTAGTGTGCAGTTCTAATACTGCTCCTGGTGGGCACTTTTAGAACTACCCCCGGTGCCGATGGGCGCTTCTAGAACTACCCCTGGTGGGCGCTTTTAGACCTACCCTTGTGCCGGTGAGCGGTTCTGAAACTACCCCCGCTGGGCGCTTCTAGAAGTACTCTTAGTGTGCAGTTCTAGAACTACTCCCGGTGCCGATGGACGGTTCTAGAACTACCCCCGGTGCCGATGAGCGCTTCTAGAGCTACCCCTGGTGGGCGCTTCTAGAAGTACTCCTAGTGTCCCATTCTAGAACTACCCCTGGTGCCGTGAGCGGTTCTAATACTGCTCCTGGTGAGCGGTTTTAGACCTACCCTTGGTGGGCGGTTCTAGAAGTACTCCTAGTGTGCAGTACTAGAACTACCCCTGGTGCCGGTGTGCGCTTCTAGAACTACCCCTGGTGCCATGATCGGTTGTAGAACTTCTTCTAGATTGCGGTTCTAATACTGCTCCTGGTGGGCGCTTCTAATACTATCACTGGTGGGCAGTTCTTGTACTACCCATTGTGCTGGTGGGCAGTTCTAGTACTACCCATTGTACTGGTGGGCACTTCAAGAACTACCCCTGGTGGGTGATTCTGAAACTACTGGTGCCGATGGGCGCTTCTAGAACTACCCCTGGTGGCCAGTCATAGAACTACCCCTGGTGGCCAGTCATAGAACTACCCGCAGTGTAGTGTACGGTTCTAATACTGTTCCAGGTGGGCGCTTCTAGAACTACATCTTGTGGGCGCTTCTAGAAGTACTCTTAGTGTTCCGTTCTAGAACTACCCCCAGTGCCGTGAGCGGTTCTAGAACTTCTAGTGTGCGGTTCTAATACTGCTCCTAGTGGGCGCTTTTAGACCTACCCTTGGTGGGCGGTTCTAGAAGTGCTCCTAGTGTGCAGTACTAGAAGTACCCCTGGTGTCGGTGTGCGTTTCTAGAACTACCCCTGGTGCCATGATCGGTTCTAGAAATTCTTCTAGATTGCGGTGCTAATACTACCCATTGTGCTGGTGGGCAGTTCTAGAACCACCCCTGGCGGGCAGTTCTAGAACTACACCTGGTGCCATGAGCGGTTCTAATACTGCTTCTGGTGGGCGCTTTTAGCACTAACCCTGGTGGGCGGTTCTAGAAGTACTCCTAGTATGCAGTTCTAGAACTACCCCTGGTGCCGGTGGGCGCTTCTAGAACTATCCCTGGTGCCAGAGTGCACTTCTAGAACGACTCCAGGTGGGCGCTTCTAGAACTACCCCTGGAGGGCGGTTCTAATACTGCTCCTGGTGGGCGCTTTTAGAACTACCCGTGGTGGGCGGTTCTAATACTGCTCCTGGTGGGCACTTCTAGACCTAACCCCGGCGGACGCTTCTAGAACTACCCCTGGTGGGCGCTTCTAGAACTACCCCTGGTGGGCGCTTCTAGAACTACCCCTGGTGGGCGCTTCTAGAACTACCCGCAGTGTAGTGTGCGTTTCTAATACTGTTCCATGTGGGCGCTTCTGGAACTACATCTTGTGGGCACTTCTAGAAGTACTCTTAGTGTGCGGTTCTAGAACTACCTCTAGTGTGCAGTTCTCGAACTACTGCTAATATGCAGTTCTAGAACTACCCCTGGTGCCCGTGGGGGGGTTCTAGAGCTACCCCTGGTGGGCGCTACTAGAGCTACCCCTGGTGGGCGCTACTAGAGCTACCCCTGGTGGGCGCTACTAGAGCTACCCCTGGTGGGCGCTACTAGAGCTACCCCTGGTGGGCGCTACTAGAACTACCCCTGGTGGGCGCTACTAGAACTACCCCTGGTGGGCGCTACTAGAACTACCCCTGGTGGGCGCTACTAGAACTACCCCTGGTGGGCGCTACTAGAACTACCCCTGGTGGGCGCTACTAGAACTACCCCTGGTGGGCGCTACTAGAACTACCCCTGGTGGGCGCTACTAGAACTACCCCTGGTGGGCGCTACTAGAACTACATCTTGTGGGCGGTTCTAGAACTGCCTCTGGTGCAGGTGGGCGATTCTAGAACTACCTCCAATATGCAGTTCTAGAACTACCCCTTGTGCCCGTGGGGGTTCTAGAACTACCCATAGATAGCGCTTCTAGAACTACCCCTGGTGTCTGTGGGCGGTTCTAGAGCTACACCTGGTGGGCGGTTATAGAACTACCCCTGTTGCCGTGAGCAGTTCTAGAACTTCTTTTAGTGTGCGGTTCTAATACTGCTCCTGGTGGGCGCTTTTAAATCTACACCTGGTGCCGGTGGACGGTTCTAGAACTACCCCTGGTGGGTGGTTCTGAAACTACCCCTGGTGCTGTGAGTGGTTCTAGAACTTCAACTAGTGTGCAGTTCTAATAATGCTCCTGGTAGGTGGTTCTAGAAGTACTCTAGTGAGCAGTTCTAGAAATACCCCTGGTGCCGGTGAGCTCTTCTAAAACTACTCCTAGTGTGCAGCTCTAGAACTACCCCTGGGGGTGCTTCTAGAACTACACCTAGTGCCGGTGAGCGGTTCTGAAACTACCCCTGATGGGCGCTTCTAGAGGTACTCTTAGTGTGCAGTTCTAGACCTACTCCCGGTGCCGATGGACGCTTCTAGAACTACCCCCGGGTTGCCATCGGGCGCTTCTAGAGCTACACCCGGTGTGCAGTTCTAGAACTACCCGCAGTGCTGTGAGCAGTTCTAGAACTTCTAGTGTGCGGTTCTAATACTGCTCCTGGTGGGCGTTTATAGAACAACCCCCGGTGCCGATGGGCGTTTGTAAAACTACTCCCGGTGCCGTGAGCGGTTCTAGAACTTCTAGTGTGCGGTTCTAATACTGCTCCTGGTGGGTGCTTCTAGAACCACCCCCTGGTGCCGTGAGTAGTTCCAAAACTACCCCTGGTGGGCAGTTCCAAAACTACCCCTGGTGGGCAGTTCTAGAACTACCCTCGTTGCTGGTGTACGGTTCTAGAAATACTCCTGGTGCCGGTGGGCACTTCTAGAACTACCCCTCGTGGGCACTTCTAGAACTACCCCTCGTGGGCACTTCTAGAACTACCCCTCGTGGGCACTTCTAGAAGTACTCCTAGTGTCCAGTTCTAGAACTACCCCTGATGCCGATGTGATCTTCTATAACTACCCTTGGAGGGCGGTTCTAGAACTACCCCTGGTGCCATGATCGGTTCTAGAACTTTCTTCTAGTGTGCGGTTCTAATACTGCTCCTGGTGGGCGCTTCTAGAACTACCCCTGGTGGGTGGTTCTAGAACTACTCCTGGTAGTATACATCTATTCTATATTTTTCGATTTTAACTATTGTATGTACATTGGTGTGAGTGCCTGTCTCTAGGGTGTCTTACTTAACCGTGTATTTATTATAGGTTTTTTAATTTCCTATTTATGCATAATTTGACAATTTTGTTCGGTTGTTCTTGATTGGTTCTTTGACATTCCTAGTTTGCCTATGGGGTCAATGCACCAAAATGAGTCATCTAGCGTCAATGAACTTTAACCACCTTCACTGCACACGTCAGTGTTGTGCCCTTCTCCCCCGCCCCCCCAAATAGCTGCAAAGTCCCACCTGTATACTGGAGCCCAAGACCACAAGATCACAAGATCACATGCTGGATCTCTGGCACTCATGAGGTCATGTGCAGGGGCCTCAGGAGCCTCCGAACACCACACTGACATCTGTCTGCTCTCCTCCACAACTGAGCAGCATCAGAAACCCAGCTAACAGACATTGCTGTCACTGCAAACACTCATTGGATTAACTGACACGATGTTAGCAAGTTGCTGAAGATCTGGATACTGCAGCCATGAGATCTGTGGCAGCATTAGGCAGATGGGACACTGCAGCTAATAGAGAGTAAGAGTGCAACAGAGATGGCCCTAAACTGCATTTAAAGGGTGTCAGGAAAACTTAGTCAGACTTTGCAGCCCTCTGGCGCCCCCTTATCCTGCTGGTCAAACACGGTATTGACTGAGGATAAGCAACAGGGCGCAGCTGCTCTCATTTATGTCGACTATTGTGGCACGTGATGTGACAGGACGTATATATACCACCAGTTCCGTCCAGGAACGTATATATACCTCAATCCCACCACCCTCAACCACAATATCACATAAATACACCGTATGCTGCCACCACTGATCTCTTAACAGGTGGATCGGGTACCCGTTAGGTAATGTGAATTAGCGGGTGAGGAACGTGTTTGCTCGACATAGGACAAGAAGAACGAAGCTGGTAAATAATTTACTCCCGAAAGTTGGCAGTGTTTACAAAAGATATACAAGATTTTATAAAAGACAATTTACATATATGCATAAAACAGTTATTAAAATAAAAGGGGTAAATAATAGCAAAACCTGCGCCACGAGGTGATGGTCTCAGATTCTGTGGCGGGGACGGCTCCCCGGAAATTAGGTGTGATTCCTCCACACAGCGAGGAGTGCTTGCATCTGACGTCCCTGGGTTGGAATGAGCCAACATGGACATTCTGGTTTTTAGTAAGGAGGCAAAACACTAGGACACACCCATGTTGTTTACCTCACACGGGGGCTCTGTTTTGTGAACCCACCCAGCTGCACAAGACATAAAAATCCTTCATCTTCCATATCTTGGTATGGGGGAGCCCCACATCCAAGATGAATACATCATTTTTTTATTTTTTTTTTAAGGTTGAAGGAAGACTAAGTCCATCTAGTTCAACCCATAGCCTAACATGTTGATCCAGAGGAAGGGAAAAAAAAACCATGTGGAAAACACTAAGCTCCACATTGGGGAAAAAAATTCCTTCTCGACTCCATACGACAATCAGACTAGTTCCCTGGATCAACGCCCTATCAAGGAATCTAGTATTTATAACCTATAATATACTTTTCAAGAAAGGCATCCATGCCCTTCTTAAATTTAAAAAGTGAATCACTCGTTACAACATCATGCAGCAGAGAGTTCCATAGTCTCACTGCTCTTACAGTAAAGAATCCCCGTCTGTGATTATGATTAAACCTTCTTTCCTCCAGACGTAGAAGATGCCCCCTTGTCCCAGTCTCAGGCCTCAGAGTAAAAAGATCAGTAGAAAGGTCTTTGTACTGTCCCCTCATATACTTGTACATAGTAATAAGATCACCTCTAAGCCTTCTTTTTTCCACAGTAAATAACCCCAAGTGTAATAACTTGTCTTGGTATTGCAGACCCCCCAGTCCTCTAATAACCTTAGTCGCTCTTCTCTGCACTCGCTCTAGTTCAGCTATGTCTTTCTTATACACCGGAGACCAGAACTGTACACAGTATTCTAAGTGTGGTCGCACTAGTGACTTGTATAGAGGTAAACTTATGTTCTCCTCATGAGCATCTATGCCTCTTTTAATGCATCCCATTATTTTATTTGCCTTTGCAGCAGCTGCCTGACACTGGCCACTAAACGTGAGCTTGTCATCCACCAATACACCCAGGTCTTTTTCAGTTACAGTTTTGCCCAGTGTTTTACAATTAAGCATATAATTATACATTTTATTTCCTCTGCCCAAGTGCATTACCTTACATTTATCCCCATTAAAGCTCGTTTGCCATTTATCAGCCCAAGCTTCTAGTTTACATAGATCCTCCTGTAATATAAAATTGTCCTCCTCTGTATTGATTACCCTGCAGAGTTTGGTGTCATTTGCAAATATTGAAATATTACTCTGTATGCCCCCTACAAGGTCATTAATAAATATGTTAAAAAGAAGGGGGCCCAATACTGACCCCTGTGGTACCCCACTGTTAACTGAGACCCAGTCTGAGTGTTTTCCATTAATAACCACCCTTTGTTTCCTATCACTGAGCCAATTCTTAACCCACATACATATATTTTCCCCTATCCCCATTGTTCTCATTTTATGTATCAACCTTTTGTGTGGAACCGTATCAAAAGCTTTTGAAAAGTCCATATACACAACATCCACTGCATTTCCTTGGTCCAGTCCCGAACTTGCCTCCTCATAAAAACTGATCAGATTAGTTTGACAGGAACGGTTCCTCGTAAATCCATGTTGATATTGGGTCATGAGGTTATTCTTCTTCAGATACTCTATTATAGCACCTCTTAGGAAACCCTCCAGGATTTTACACACAGTAGAGGTTAAGCTTACTGGCCTATAAATTTCCAAGTTCAGTTTGTCCCCTTTTTGAATATTGGCACCACATTTCCTATACGCCAGTCGTGTGGACCCTGTTATTATTGAATCTTTAAAGATTAAAAATAATGGTCTATCTATGACGTTACTTAATTCCTGCAGTACTCGCGGGTGTATCCCACCTGGGCCCGGGGATTTGTCAACTTTAGTGATTTTTAGACGCCGCCGTACTTCCTGCTGGGTTAAGCAAGTGACATTTAATGGAGAATTTTTGTTATCACTAATCATGTTTTCTGTAATGCGATTTTCTTGTGTAAATACGGTTGAAAAAAAAATCATTTAGCATATTGGCTTTTTCCTCATCCACCATTTCACCCAGACTATTTTTAAGGGGGCCAACACTATTATTTTTTAGTTGTTTACTATTTATGTAGTTAAAGAATATTTTGGGGTTATTTTTACTTTCTCTGGCAATGATTCTCTCTGCCTCAATCTTTGCCGCCTTGATTTGCTTTTTACATAATTTATTTAATTTTCTATATTTATTTAATGCCTCATCACTACCTACATGCTTTAGTTCTCTAAATGCTTTCTTTTTGTCACTTATTGCGCCCCTTACAGCTCTATTTAGCCATAGTGGTTTCCTCCCATTTCTAGCATGTTTATTCCCAAAGGGTATATATTGTGCACAGGTCCTATTCAAGATGTTAATAAATGTCTCCCATTTGCTTTGTGCAGCTTTATGTCTCAGGATATCGTCCCAGTTTATTGCACTAAGATCATCTCTCAACCGTTGGAAATTAGCCTTCCTGAAGTTTAGTGTCCTTGTAACCCTTCTACTACACATCTTATTAAAGGTTACATGAAAATGTATTATTTTGTGATCACTATTACCCAAGTGACCCCCAACTCGTATATTTGATATGCGGTCTGGCCTATTGGTTAATATTAGGTCTAGCAGTGCCCCCCTTCTTGTTGGGTCCTGAACCAGTTGTGAAAGGTAATTGTCTCTCATAGTTGTCAAAACCTATTACCTTTGCTTGAACTACATGTTTCTGTCCCCCAACGTATTTCAGGGTAGTTGAAGTCTCCCATAATAATGACTTCTCCTTGAGTCGCTGCTTCATCTATTTGCTTTACGAGGATATTCTCCGCTACTTCCATTATTTTTGGAGACTTATAACAAACCCCTATCAGTAATTTATTATTTTTTCCCCCTCCCCTTATCTCCACCCACAGGGACTCTACATTTTCATTAGATTCACATATATCCTCCCGCAAGACAGGTTTTAAGGATGATTTTACATATAAACACCCCCCTCGCTTGTTTGTACGGTCATTTCTGAACAGACTATAGCCCTGTAAATTAGCTGCCCAGTCATGGCTCTCGTCCAGCCACGTCTCAGATATTCCTACCATGTCATAATTATTTTCCAACAAAATTAATTCTAATTGCTCCATTTTGTTGGTGAGGCTTCTGGCATTAGTGTACATGCATTTTATGTATCTCTCTGTACCTCTATTCCTTCTTACTTTATTGGCTGTTCTAACCCCACCCCCAATTTATTTGTGCCCAGGTCACTATCTGCACTATCTTCCCCACCTATAAAATGAATACCCCCCCCAATCCCTAGTTTAAACACTCCTCCAACCTTCTAGCCATTTTCTCCCCCAGCACAGCTGCACCCTCCCCATTAAGGTGCAGTCGGTCCCTAGCGTAGAGTCTGTAGCCAACTGAGAAGTCGGCCCAGTTCTCCAGGAACTCAAATCCCTCCTTCCTACACCAGTTCTTGAGCCACTTATTTATCTCCCTAATCTCCCGTTGCCTCTCTGGCGTGGCACGTGGTACCGGTAGTATTTCAGAGAATACCACCTTGGAGGTCCTTGCTTTCAGCTTGCAGCCTAATTCCCTGAAGTCATCTTTAAGGACCTTCCACCTACCTCTAACTTTGTCATTTGTGCCAATGTGCACCATGACCGCTGGGTCCTCACCAGCCCCTCCCAGTAATCTGTCAACCCGATCAGCGATGTGCCGGACTTGAGCGCCAGCTAGGCAGCACACTGTTTGATGATCCCTGTCTTTGTGACAGATTGCCCTATCTGTTCCCCTAATAATTGAGTCGCCCACTACCAGCACCTGCCTGGCCTGCCCTACTCTCCTATTTCCCTCTTTACTGGAGCTGACACTCCTCCGGCTTTCAGGATACATGCCTTCCTGCAGCAGTGCTACCCCTGTACCATCACTCCCCTCATCTGCCAACTTTGCAAACTTATTGGGGTGTGCCAGATCAGGACTAGCCTCCCTTGCACTCTTCCCTCTACCCCCCCTTCTAACTGTCACCCAACTAACGGCCTCACTGTCCTGCAGCTCCAGACTACCACCCTCCCCCACATCTACCCCAGTGAGCGGCTGCTCAGTGAGCAGCAGACTCCTTTCCATGTTGTCAATGGATCTCAGTGTTGCCAGCTGCTCATTTAGATCCAGTATCTGGGCTTCCAAACGCACAACGTGCTCACATCTCGCGCAGCAGTAAGCAACCACGACCGGCTGTTCAGGATTGCATATATGTGGCAAGATGTACACTGGATAGCATTGTCAATAATGGAGCTCATTTCCTAATGGGGATTGCAATAGACAGAATGTTAAGTAAAAAGAAAAGCAAAGAATTAATGAAATACAGACAGCAATTCAGTCCAAAGTCCTCCCTTCCAAACTTCCTGAATCCAAGTCACTGAAAAATAAGTCACACACTTACTTTCGTTCGCACTTACACTCTGGTCACACTCCGCTCGTTCACACTCGCAAATTAAGAGATTTAAAGAGGTTTTGTTTTGTTTTTTCCCCTTTTCCAGCAATACACCCTTCACCTCAATGCACTTCCAAAGGCAAGTTTGCCGTCACCAATATTGACGGAGATTGATATCAAATATAATATTTCTATGACGTTCAGAAGCTCAGAAACCATTTCCTAGGTTTCTGGTGGTTTCCCAGTTATGAAAGATACACCATCATAACTGGAAAAAGGCGAGCATCCCAAAAATGTGGTCCATGTGTTTGTGACAGTCATGTGCATTATTAAACTTGACATTAAAAGTTTGTACAGTTACACAATAGGGCTTTGGAGGGGAAATCCAGTGTAAACCAGTATGCTTGCCCTGGGCTGAGGTTTATGGCGGTTATAAAAATTCCTTGTTTGGGGGAAGCAAGAGTAGAGTTCTATGGAGGTCCCTTCCAAGTGAACAGGGGACGGAGATTTAAGACATCTCTGGCTGTCCTTTCAACATTTTTAAAACTAGGACAAAAATACATTTTGCCTGACAAAGGGAATGTCACTAGGTTTATTGCCACCTGATCTGAGCACAGCACAACGTGTGGACAAAGATCCCCAATTCCAACGACATGTTGCTCTCTGGGCTGACTGATGTAGTTTTGATAAGTGATCCTCCACCAGCAGGAGACTGCCACCAGAGGACTAGTAAAGCTGCTGCCATGTAGTCCAACCCTGTCCCCACAACTGATGAATAGCTCTGTACACTGTGCATTGGTAGCTTTCTGCCTATCAGTGGTGTGGGTGGGGTTATACAGAGCCCAGCATTCAGAGAATTAGATCTGCAGCAGACACAGAGTATGTGCCCACGAAGCGTTTTTCAAGAGGATATGCTGCAGAATTTCCGCAGCGTAAAGGCTTTTTTAGCGCTATGTTATCCGCCCCCCATGGTCCCCAATGTGATTACGCAAGTTCAATGCCCATGCTGCGTTTTTTTCCGCAGCGTTTTTCCGGCGGGGAAAAATCCGCAGCACGCTCATTAATTTTGCGTTTCCGCAAGCGGAATTGCCTTTGCAGTGCAATTAAAAACTCAAGGCAATTCCGCATGCGTTTATCCGGGAGAGGACATGCAGAAATGAAGCAGAAAATTTCTGCTTCATTTCCACAGCATGGGAACATAGCCTTACTCTGAACTGCACCAAGCGATCCATCACTGTAATCAGGATCTCTGCCCCTAAATCACCCTGCTCTCAGATGGGGCAGCAAAATCCTGGTGACAAATTCACTAACCCCATCCAGCTTCAGATGCAAGTATTAGAATTGATTCTGATGCTCAAAATTAAATGTAATGGCCAGTGGCTAATGGCAGGCAATAGGTACAGCAAAGTGTGGAAAAGTTACCTGCAGGATTGTAGGGAACAAACTTCTCAGTGTCGGGGTACTGCTGCTCGTCTGTCTTATCAGAAGTGCCAGAAACCTAGTGGGGAACAGGAACCAGGTCACAAGCTTCATTTATCCAGGGTTTACCATTAGGTTCTCCATATAGGATATGAAAAGTAGTGTTGAGCCACCCCCGTAGTGTTCGAGTTCGGTTCGTCGAACACCCGTATGTTCGCCGAACACCTTCGAACACTGTTAAAACCAATGGCAGGCAAACAAAAACACATAGAAAACACCTTCAAAAGGTGTCCAAAAGCTGACAAACTGCTCAGTAGACACAACTAACACATGGAAAAGTGACAAGTACAAATAGTCATGCGAAAAGAAAAGAGGTGGAGGAGTAAAAGGAGGGGGAGACACAGATATAGGCATGTCATGCCCTTCTAAAGCCAAAAAAATGCGAAGCTAACACGGCCAGTCCGTTCCTGCCCGTGCGACCTCCGTGTCGCCGGGTTTGTGCCAGAGCTGCGGTGGACCCTGACGGCTAGCACCCTCTCCCAATACTGGTGCCTGTCCGCTGGTGGGTCGAGCGAGCCCCCCTGCGGTGGAGGCAGGTCTAAGCTTTTTAATTTAAATTGTCTCTGTAATTTGAATGAGTACACTTTAAATCCTTTTACAAGGATCTATTGGAGGGCAAGTCTGATGCCAGCAGCCGTGGGAATTCCAGCTCTAGTAGCGTCCACTAAAGCTGCTGCAGTTAAAAAGCTTTTATAAGATCGAGCTCGGCGGTCCACCGCAAGGCGTCCTACCGCCAGTCCCAGGCCCTGTGCCTTGGGGTGCCTCCCCGATGCTCTTCACTGAGTGTCCCGGGGGCCCGAGGCATTTCCTTTGAAAAAATTAAAGCGTCCAAGGTGGTGCAGCTTGCTTAACAGTTGGGATAATCCGCTGACTAGCAGACACTGCTACTAGGTCCAAAGTATTTCCTGGGCTAGATACAGTTAAAAATTTGTAATTAGATACTCTCGTTGGATGCTGAGAAAGCATTCCATAGAGTCTCCTGGCACGCCATATATTATTTTCTTAAAAAGCTTGGGGTAGGGATCTAGGGGACCCTTTCATAGGCAAAATCACAGCCCGGTATCGCAATACGTCACCTAGGCTGAAGATGAATGGAACATTTTCATCACCTTTCATAATCACCAATGGGACAAGGCAGGGATGTCCTCTGTCCCCTCTCTTATACATCCTAGTGATGGAGCACCTGCTCTCATCAATTCGCCATAACCCCAATATTAGGTGGATTGAGGTGGCAGGCACAGAGTACAAGTGCTCTGCATTTGCTCATGATGTCCTAGTATATATCACTCAATCACATATATCCATCCCTGCTGTTATGGCTGAAATAGATCACTTTGTTACATGGTCAAATTTTAAAATCAATGCAGCGAAGTCTGAGGCCCTCGATGTCTCCCTCCTCAAATCCATACAGGATTCCATCCAGTCCAACTTTCCCTTTGCCTGTCCCTCACAGGGTATCAAATACTTAGGAATTCGTATTCATAGAGACCTCTCCCGTCTATGTTATCTTAATTTTGGGCCCTTTATTGAACAACTCCATACAGACCACGGTTGGCAAGTTAGAACTGTAAGATTCACTACGTGAACCACTGGTGTTTTGTGGAAAAGCACATGTACACTGTTCCAAATTATTATGCAAAAAGTGTTTAGGAGTGATAAGGGAAGAATTTGTTTGTTTGTCAGTTAAACTCATTGATGGTGATGTGTCAGGGCTCTTTATATCACTGTAAGCAATTGCAGACACCTGTGCTAATTAGTTTGGCAGGGGTGTCCAATGAAAGGCAAGACTTCTTAAGAAGGCTGTCCCACATTATTAAGCAGCCTACATTTTCTGCCAAAATGGGAAAGAAAAAGGATGTGTCGGCTGCTGAGAAGCAACAAATTGTGGATTGTTTAGGTCAAGGCATGACTACAATCAACATTGCCAAGACACTTCATCCTGATCATCGCATAATCAAGAAGTATGTAGCTGATTCACAGTACACATGTGTGCGTGCTGATAAGGGAAAATTGAGGACTCTTTCCTACAGGCAATTACGTCAGGTTAAAAGAGCAGCGGCAAAAAAGCCTTGTCATAGCAGCAGACAAGTTTTTGAAGCTGCTGGTGCCTCCAACGTCCCCCGAACAACAAGATGCAGGGTCCTTCAGAGGTTTGCAGCTGTGCGCAAGTTATCCTGTCGACCTCCTCTATCTAATGTACACAAGCAGAAAGGGCTGCAGTGGGCCAAACAATACATGAAGACTGACTTCAAAACTGTTTTGTTCACCGATGAATGCCGTGCAACGCTCGATGGTCCAGATGGATGGAGTGGAGGATGGCTGGTTGATGGACACCCCATGCAAACACGGCTACGGCGCCAACAAGGAGGAGGTGGAGTAATGTTTTGGGCTGGAATCATGGGGAGAGAGATTGTCGGCCCCTTTAGGATCCCTGAAGGGGTAAATATGAACTCCATAATGTATGTGGAGTTTCTCAAACAGCACTTCCTGCCATGGTTCAAGAAGAAGAACCGTGTATTCCGCAGCAAGATCATTTTCATGCATGATAATGCACTGTCTCATGCTGCACATAACATCTGCATCTCTGGCTGATATGGGCATAAAAGGGGACAAACTTATGGTGTGACCCCCATGCTCCCCTGACCTCAACCCCATTGAGAACCTCTGGAGCATCATCAAAAGGAGTGTCTATGATGGCGGGAGGCAGTTCACATCTAAGCAACAGCTCTGGGAGGGTATTCTGTCCTCATGCAAAACAATTGAAGCAGAAACCATCCAAAACCTGACAAATTCAATGGACGAGAGAGTTCAGAAGCTCCTTTCGAACAAGGGGTCCTATGTGCAAATGTAACATCACCTAGAATAAAGTTTTTTGAGCTGAAAACTGTTTGATTACAGTTTGTAATAACCGGCTAATGCTTATAATTTCAAAAATGACCATTTTTTTGCTCTTTATTAAAATGAAAAGGTTGATCGTAGAGTGTGGGGGATCTAAGAGTGTGGCAACCCAGTAGTCAGGATTATTTCGAATTCTGACAATCTGAGGGTCATGTTGCAGGTAGTGCAGCAAGAAGGCACTCATGTGTCTTGCGCATCTCGGAGCCCCAAAATTATTTTCCGGGCTAGATGCAGCAAAAAATTATTATTAATTTGAAAGCTGGTGGAGTTTAGTATAGATGGTCTAATAGAATCAGTGCTGTAAACTGCTACAAGGCCCAAATTATTTTCCAGCCAAGATACAGATAAACATGATTAGTAATTTGAAAGCTTATAACGGTTGGTGAGGTGATTTTAGCAAATCATCAAGCTTTTACTCTCCCCAGCATGACACAGGGGTAGAAAAGTCGTTTCGGATCCATGATTTGTTCATCTTTATGAACGTGAGTCTGTCTACATTATCAGTGGAGAGCCCCGTGCGCTTATCTGTCAGCACACCACCAGCAGCGCTGAACACACGTTCAGACAGAACGCTGGCTGCGGGGCATGACAAGATCTCCAAGGCGTAAGTGGCAAGCTCCGGCTATTTATCCAGATTGGAAGCCCAAAAAGAGCAAGGGTCCAGTGACACAGTCATGGCTTCAATGTTTACTTGGATATACTCCTGTACCATCGTCTCTAGGCGTTGACTATGTCAGACTTCTTGTCTCCTGTGGCCTTGCAAAGGATGGGCTAAAAAAGTGGTGAAATGATTCCGCAAAATTGATGTTACCAGCAGATACTGTGTTTGTTACGTTTTGAGTGCTGAACACTCGACGGTCCCACGGTTGGCAAGTTGGAACTGTGAGACTCACTACGTGCACCACTAGTGTTTTGTGGAAAAGCACATGTAAGATTCTGAAACAGTCTCTGCTGATACTCCAGCATGCGTGCATCTCTTTCTATGGCAGGAATAATTTCTGCAAATTTACTTTTGTACCGGGGATCTAAGAGTGTGGCAACCCAGTAGTCAGGATTATTTCTAATTCTCACAATTCGGAGGGTCATGTTGCAGGTAGTGCAGCAAGAAGGCACTCATGTGTCTTGCGCATCCAGGAGCACCAAGTCCCTGTTGTGTTGGTGGCGAGGTAACAATCATGCTTCCTTCCTCTGCCCTCTCCCCCCAACCTCGCACAACAGAAATGTGATCAAGGTCTCCCTCATCTGATGAGTCTTCCATCAGTTCGTCCTCCACTCCTGCACCTTCCTCACTAGTTTGGCTGCTACCATGCGCCCTGGTAAAACCATCTCCCCCACCCTCACATGCCTGCCGCCTTGGTGCTGCCGACCATCTGGACCTTGCAGATGTTAGCCCTTCCTCATACAACTCCTCCTCTACTTCCTCCACCTCCTCTTCTGCCACCACCTGACTCCGAATTCTGTTTAACATGTGCTCCAGCATGTAAATCACCGGAATAGTCATGCTGATAATGGCATCGTCAGCAATAAACATCTTTGCCATTTCAAAACTGTGCAGAAGGGTGCATAGGTCCCTGATCTGAGACCACTCCTCCAGCGTGATTTGCCCCACCTCTGGATCTCGTTGGCCCAGGCTATACGTCAGAACGTATTGCACCAGGGCTTGTCGGTGCTGCCACAGTCGCTGCAACATGTGCAGAGTTGAATTCCACCGGGTAGGCACATCGCATTTTAGCCGGTGAAGTGGCAGGCCCAACGACTTCTGTAGAGATGTAAGTCGCTGAGCTGCGGGATGCGAATGGCGGAAGTGAGCACACAGCGACCGTGCCCTCTGCAGAAGGCCATCTAGTCCGGGATAGTGGGCTAAAAGTTGCTCGACAACCAGGTTCAACATGTGAGCCATACAAGGCACGCGTGTGACATTGCCTCGGCAAAGGGCCGCACCCAGGTTTGCAGCATTGTCGCACACGACTTTCCCTGGTTTCAGGTCCAGTGGAGACAACCATTCATGAAATTGGTTCTCCAGAGCTGACCACAACTCCTCAGCTGTGTGACTCACATTTCCCAGACATTTCAAAGTAAAAACCGCCTGATGACGTTGAGCCCTGCTGCCAGCATAGTAAGGAGGTGTGCAGGATCCCTTCTGCGCAGTTAGAAAGCTTGTGGAATGACTAGACAGGCTTTGGGTGCAGGTGGAGGACCGAGAGGAGGTTGAGGAGGCAGAAGCAGTGGAGGAAATTCGAGATAAAGAGGATTGACGCACAACTCATGGGGACGGCAAGACTTGGACAGCAGCCCCTTGTCCTGCTGTCACCATAGTTACCCAGAGCCCAGTCAGCGACATGTAACGCCCCTGTCCATGCCTACTCGTCCAAGTGTCTATGGTGAAATGCACCCTGTCACACACACAGTTTCTCAAAGAAGCGGTGATGTTGTGTGCGACATGCTGGTGGAGGAGCGCAGGCACACCTTTCTTTGAGAAGTAGTGCCGACTGGGCATCTGGTACTGGGTCACTGCGACAGACATAAGGTCTCGAAAATCCTCTGTGTCCACCAGGCGGAAAGGCAGCATTTCTGTAGCCAAAAGCTTGCAGATGGTGAAATTCAACCTCTTAGCTTTCTCATGGCTAGGAGGAAATGGTCTTTTACTTGTCCACATCTGAGGGACCGAGGGCTGGCTGTTGTGCTTAGACGAGGTTGAGAAGGGTGTCCCCGGCAAACTGCCGGTCCGTGAGGAAGATGCAGGCGGACATGTTAGGTTGCCTTGATCCAAAGGTGGTGCTATCGATGTCGGACAGCGCTGAACACCAGCTGGTGTTTCCACCTCCAAAGAAAATGATGACCTGCCAATCACGCTGGCTGTTGCAGGTAAAGAGGTGGCAGGTCTGCGTCCCAAAACAGGTGTGACTGTTGTCCCCCCAGTCACAGAGGATGAAGAGGCCGCGGATGCACAAGATGTGGCAGACGGCGGTTGGCCCGGCCGGCTAGGCCGCATTGTAGCACAGTGAGCTTCCCACTGCAATTTATGCTTCATATCCATGTGCCGGTTCATGCATGAAGTGCTCAAACTATGTATTTTTTGGCCTCTACTTATCTGTAACATTTGTCAGCAAAAGCTAACACAAGTTGGGTCATCCTTATCGATCTGAAAAAATGCCCAGGCTATGCAAGGCTTAGCACCCATGCGACCTGAAGAGCCACCACGACTTGTGGTCAGAGGCAGAGTTGTGTTTGAGGATGCAGTTGTTGACGTGCTTCCAGTACTACGTCTGTCCAGGAAGGCGCAACCTGACCTCGTCGTCACTAGCATCCTCCTCCACCTCCTCTGCTGACCTCATCAACTGGCTAACTGTGGGTTGACAGTAAGTGGGATCTCCAACCTCATCATCATCACCCTGTGTGTTATCACACCCGTCGTCCTCAGAGCCAACCTCTTCCTGCCCTGACAAAAAACTAAAGTTGTCGCTCCAATCAGGTATATGAGTCTCATCATCATCTTCCTCATTGTCTCCACCAACAGGAGTTACAGTTTGGGAACGAGGGTCTACATTATGGTCAGAACCTTCTGCCTCTGGTCCTGGATCCGACTCAAAGATTCTGGGCATCAGTGCAGATCATTTCCTCGTCTGGATTCACAGAAGCTCTGGAGCCGACCTCTGATTCCCAGGCTATAGTATGAGTAAACAGCTCTGCAGACTCCACCATCTGTGTTACCCCATACTAAGACGGGCAGCTGGAGACTTGGGAGCTGTGAGGAAGCAAGTGCGATTGGGGTGACACCTCTGAGGACTGGAGTATTTGTGATGTTGAAGTTGAGGTTGAGGAGAGCCCACTTAAAGGAGCACTTGCTATCTGTTGAAGCACATGCTGTTTTTGTGCCTCATCTGGAATTTGTAGCGATTGGCGTGGCCGTAAGAAAGGGATCTTCTCACATTGTCCGCTAAAAGAAGTAGACATCTTAGTTTGGCTGGAAGATTGTCTTTCTTCAGCAGATGTTACTGTTGCTTTAACACCTACCCCATGGATACAACCTTTCTTTCCCTTCCCAACATGCCTATTCCCCTTTCCACAAGCAGCAGGCCTTTTTCCACTCATTTTGGTGGTTAACTAATTGACAACTCTGGAGTTGTTTGCACAAAAACAATGAATGGGAACCAAGCAGAGCTGAGTGGCCAAACTGTGGTATTAGCCCAAAAGTATTTTTCAGAGCTAGATGCAGATAAAAATTATTTTGAATTTCCAACCTGGTGTAGGTAAGTATAGATGGACTAATAGAATGATGCTATGCCCAAAAGGTTTTCCTTCACTAGGTGCAGTAAAAAAATTTGCATTCTATACACAGGTGGTGTAGCTTGCAACACAGATAGGCTACTCCACTGACTAACACACAGTGCAAGAGGCCAAAAAGGATTTGCTTTGCTAGATTTAGCCAAATGCTGTGAAAAAAACTTGCACAGCACTAGTACAGACCTGCCTGGCAAAAAGTGATAGGAACTGATGTAACCTAGTCCTCAAAAGGACTGCAATCACAACTATTCCCTACTCCCAAGCTATCTGTAGATTTGTGCGAAAATTGGCTTGAAATTAACACAAAGTATAGCGCACACAGCAACAGCAGTGCCGTCTAACACGCAGCTGCAGCAGTGAGAAAATGGTGGTGACGGGGAAAATGGCTGGGTCTAATAGGGCAAGGACATGTGACATACACTGCCAATGACACATGCCCTTGCTTGTGTGAAAAAAAGCAGTTCGCTCCGTGTGTGCGCTGCTGATAGGCTGACAGATTGCACCTCCCTACTGTAAATGCGGGAAAGAGAAAAAAAAATGGAGATCTTCATTATTTATGCAGAGATCCATCCCCTGCCCCTCCCCCCACCCCGCTGTACACTCAAACTGCGTATTTACATTAATTTTCAGCATTACTGAGAAAAAAATCCAGTTATGATTTTGGTGCACAAACAGTTAACATAACCTCGAACAGCCGAATTTTTCTCAAATTGTTCGTGTTCGCCGAACGGCTCGAACACCGCCCAAAACAGCTCGAAGTTGAGATTGGCGAACAGTTCGAGTCGAACACCGCTCCTCTCTACTGAAAAGGAGTCAGCCAAGTCCTTGTATGGCCAGGCCACAGCTATGCCACACTATTTGGCTAGCAGCCATCTCTCCCAACATACAGATGAGTTCTCATGTGTTCTGTGGGGAGGAGGGTAATCGCCTGCCTCTAAGCAATTTGTGCCTAGAGAACAAGGAGCGGGTATTTGAACTAAACATTTGTTAGGGCAGCTAGATTAGCCAGATATTAGCCCACTTTAATGAAACAGAAAACAATGGGACTTGTAATTGTGGTGCCCCTGATGGTTCAGTCACCACAGAGATAGTGCACCTCACCCAGAGGTGTGGAGTCTCCTTGTCTCAGGTGAGGAGTGTTAGAACCTTGCTCTTAGGTTTTTTCCTTTGCTGGTCACATGACCTTGTTGGCCTATATTATCCTGCTCCGCCCTTCTGGCTTTGCTGGACTTCATTGTATAACTACTTTCTAGCTAGCCTGTGCTCTGTATCTAACTCTGTTAGTTTCCTTGGTCTACGGACCTCTATGTTCTATATATTTTGTTTGTTCGTCTGTCTGCTACTATTTCTGTTAGGAGGTGTCCCATTTTCCTCCCAGTCCTTAGTACTTGTAGGGATTCCTTCCCCACATCTATAGGTCTCCGTACAGACTAGCTTAGGACTTTAGCAGGTCTGATCGCAGGATCAGGTTCCCTGTTACATCGTAGGGATTCAGCTGAGTTCTATCATAGGGACAGATCTCCTCTCTTTCCTTAGCTCTGGTAGTAGAACATAACAGTAAGTCCAGCCTGCAAATTCTCTAAGGAAAGATTTTTCTGTTCCATCATGGTGTCGGTTCAGGATTTGGCTAAACACCTGCAGGGACTCTCTCTGGAGGTGGCCGAGCTCCGTCAGCACGTGAGTAACTGTCCTGGAGCACATTTCTTGGAGCCTAAGGTATGTTTGCCGGATTTATTTTTTGGTGAACACCGAGAATTTTTTTCATTTAAAAATGCTTGCTTATTGTATTTTCGTTTGAGACCCAAGTCCTCTGGGGATGAATCCCAGCGCATAGGGTTCATAATGTCACTTTTGCGCAGAGAGCCTCAGGAGTGGGCCTTTTCTTTGCAACCTAGTGATACATGCTTCAGATCAGTGGATAGTTTTTTTTCTGCTTTGGGACTATTATATGATGATCCTGACCGTGTCGCATCAGCTGAGACTGAGTTGAGACGTTTGAAACAGGGATCAGGTAATGTGGAAAAATATTGTACTCATTTCAGTCGATGGTCTACTCAAACAGGGTGGAACGATTCTGCTCTGAAAAGTCTATTTCTTGCTGGGCTCAATGAAAGGGTTAAAGACCTGCTAATTGCTTATCCTACACCTGAAGATTTGCAACAGGCTATGCAATTAGCTATACGGGTGGATAGGAGACTGCGTGCAAGGGTTAATGAGAGCAAATCCTCTGCTATGTCAGTTTCTGGTTATGAGAATGTGTGTACTAACAGTGGTGAACCGATGGAGATTGGATCGGTGGCACCTCGCTCTCAAGAAAAAGACCGTCGATTTTTTTGAAGGCTTGTGTTTCTATTGCGGAAAATCTGGTCATTTGATTAAAGGCTGTGAGCTTCGTATGAAGAAAGAAAAAAAAATGGTCAGTCATGCCCGTATTGCCTGTTTAAATTCCAAGGGTGTATTTTTAGCTGCTTCCACGATTGCTCAGGAAAAATTAATGGAATTTCGGGTGTTTGTTGATTGTGGGTCTACTCTGAATGTAATTGATGGGGGATTCTTGGAAAGACTCAATTTAAAACCCGAACCTTTATCATCCCCCATTGCTGTGGTTTCTGTGGATGGTTCCCCTTTGAAGAATATTACTCTCAAGGTCTGTGAATTTCCTCTCACTATTAATGGTGTTCACCATGAGAAATTGGATTTGGTAGTTTTGAATAACTTGCCTTCTCCAGTAACATTGGGATTGCCCTGGTTAAAATTTCACAATCCTGTACTGGATTGGTCTACCAGTGAAATTAAATCCTGGAGCCATAAATGTTATGACAAGTGTTGTAACGGGCGTATTGCAGCTTTGGATAGGGGAGAATTGCCTGTTCCTATTCAGGATTTTTGGAGAGTTTTTTTCTGAGAAGGAATCGCAGGTTTTGCCTCCCCATAGAGACTATGATTGTTCTATTGAATTTGTCCCTGGAGCGACTCTTCCTAAAAGTAGTTTATTTAACCTTACTATTCCTGAGAGGAAGGCTTTGGAGGAATACATACAGACAAGTTTGGCCGCCGGTCACATTAGGCCCTCTAAGTCTCCTGTGGCGGTTGGATTTTTTTTTGTAAAAAAAAAAGGACGGCGGTTTACGTCCTTGTCTGGATTTTCGTGAGATTAACAAAATTACTGTACGCAATCCTTACCCACTGCCATTGATTCCTGATCTGTTTAACCAGTTAATGGGGGCCAAGTGGTTCTCTAAAATTGACCTTAAGGGGGCATACAATCTGTTGCGCATGAAGGAGGGTGATGAATGGAAGACTGCTTTTAACACTCCTGTGGGTCATTTTGAGAACCTGGTTATGCCTTTTGGTCTTACTAATGCTCCTGCATTTTTTCAGAATCTTATTAATGACATCCTTAGACCTTTGATCGGCAAAAATGTGGTTGTGTATTTGGATGACATTTTGATTTATTCGCCGGATCTGGAGTCTCATTGGCGGAGCGTACGTGAGGTATTACAGTTATTAATGGACAATTTGCTTTTTGCTAAGCTGGAGAAATGTGAGTTCGCTGTACAGAGAATCAGTATTTTGGGTTACATTATCTCCAGCGAAGGTTTTGAGATGGACCCGGTTAAAGTTCAAGCTGTACAGGAATGGCCTAGGCCTATTGGTTTGAAATCGATACAGAGGTTTTTGGGTTTCGCCAATTATTACAGAAAATTCATAAAAAAAATTTTCTAGTATTGTCAAACCTCTGACCGATCTCACCAGGAAAGGTGCTGATGCGGTTCAGTGGTCTTCTGAGGCCATTGAAGCTTTTGTGTATCTCAAGGAGAGGTTCACCTCTGCTCCCATCCTTATGCAGCCTGATGTGACTAAGCCGTTTTTGGTTGAGGTTGATGCTTCCTCTGTGGGGGTTGGCGCAGTATTGTCTCAGGATAACGGGGATGGATTACATCCCTGTGCCTTTTTTTCAAAAAAATTTTCGGAGACTGAACTGAATTACGATATTGGTAATCAGGAATTATTGGCTATTAAACTCGCATTTGAACACTGGCGCCACTTCTTGGAAGGTGCGGAATTTCCCGTTCAGGTTCTTACGGATCATAAAAATCTGATATATCTTGATGCTGCCAAGCGCCTGAATGCCCGTCAGGCTAGGTGGGCACGGTTTTTCTCACAGTTTAATTTCTCCGTTACTTACATCCCTGGTACTAAGAATGTTAAGGCGGATGCCTTGTCTCGCAGTTTTTCTCCCATAGTCGGTGCTGAGAAAGAGGAGAACATTTTACAAAAAGGTGTTGTGATAACTGCTTTGGACTCCATTTTGGAAGATGAGATTCTTAAAGCACAGGAGAATGCCCCATCTAACACTCCTCATGGGAGGTTGTTTGTGCCTGGGACCTTTAGGAGAGATTTGTTTGTTGAGTGTCACGAATCTCGGTTGGCAGGTCATCCCGGAATCTCTGAGACCAAGAGACTGGTGGGTCGCAGTTTTCGGTGGCCTGGATGGCAGAAGGAAGTCATTAAGTGGGTGCGTCAATGTACTATATGTGCTAGATCTAAGTCCTCACATACTCCTGCTGCGGGGTTGCTTTGTCCTTTGGAGGTTCCCAGTGCTCCTTGGACACATTTGGCTATGGACTTTATAACTGACCTTCCCCCCCCTCTGAGGGTTTTACTGTCATCTGGGTGGTCGTGGACAGTTTTAGCAAGATGTGTCACTTGGTTCCCTTCGTCAAACTGCCCTGCGCTAAAACTCTCGCTAAGGCCTTTGTCAAGGAAATTGTCAGACTTCATGGCGTTCCTACTGACATTGTTTCTGATAGGGGTCCTCAGTTCGTGGCTCGTTTTTGGCGTGCCTTTTGTGACAGGTTGGGAGTTCATTTGTCGTTCTCGTCCGGATATCATCCTGAATCTAATGGCCAGACAGAAAGGAAAAACCAGGATGTTGAGCAGTTCTTGCGTTGTTTTGTGGCAGACAATCAAGAGGGGTGGTCTGAGTTTCTGCCACTTGCTGAATTTGCTCTGAACAATCATACATCTTCTGCTGGTTGTTCGCCTTTTTTTTGTTGTTCTGGGAGACATCCGTCGTTTGGGTCGTTCTCCAAGTTGGGATCTGCCGTGCCTGAGGAGGAGAATTTTTCTGGTGATTTGGAGAGAGTTTGGACGGATGTGCGTGGTAATCTTCAGGAGGCCAACAGAAAATCTAAAGACTACTTTGATAGGAAACGACAGGAGGTTTTGTTCGCTGTTGGTGACATGGTCTGGTTGTCCTCTAGGAATCTGCGGTTGAGGATTCCTTCTAAGAAATTGGGTCCCAAGTTTGTAGGGCCCTTTAAGGTGCTCCAGGTTGTCAACCAATCTGCTGTTAGGTTGGAGGTTCCTACCTCCTGGAGAGTTAATCCGGTATTTCATGTCTCTCTGTTAAAAAAAGCTGTTGTGTCGGATGGTGACGCCTCTGCCTCTGTTCCTCCGGTGGTGGAGGACGGGGAATATGAAATTTCTCGCATCCTTAACTCTAGACGGTATAGAGGTAGCTTGCAGTATCTTGTGGCCTGGAAAGGTTTCGGACCCGAGGATAACTCTTGGGTGAGGTCAGATGATGTTTCCGCGTCCAGACTTATCAGAGCGTTTCACAGGAGATTTCCTGATAAGCCTGGTCCTAGGGGATCCGGAGGATCCTCTTAGAAGGGGGGGTACTGTTAGAACCTTGCTCTTAGGTTTTTTCCTTTGCTGGTCACATGACCTTGTTGGCCTATATTATCCTGCTCCGCCCTTCTGGCTTTGCTGGACTTCATTGTATAACTACTTTCTAGCTAGCCTGTGCTCTGTATCTTACTCTGTTAGTTTGCTTGGTCTACGGACCTCTATGTTCTATATATTTTGTTTGTTTGTCTGTCTGCTACTATTTCTGTTAGGAGGTGTCCCATATTCCTCCCAGTCCTTAGTACTTGTAGGGATTCCTTTCCCACATCTATAGGTCTCCGTACAGACTAGCTTAGGACTTTAGCAGGTCTGATCGCAGGATCAGGTTCCCTGTTACATCGTAGGGATTCAGCTGAGTTCTATCGTAGGGACAGATCTCCTCTCTTTCCTTAGCTCTGGTAGCAGAACATAACAAGGAGGGAGTGCTGCCCAGAACCCCAACACCCGCATTCAACACTACACTGCTCCAGGCCGGCTGGAGGGGCAACATGCATGAGCGCAACTGCTGAGCCCTGTCCCAGGCTGGAGTAGGGGGAACCCAGAGGTAGGGGGAACCAGTAGTGGGTGTGGGTGGAGGAAGTAGTTTAAGGGAGCACTATAGTAGTAGGTATATAAAGGGGAGCCATTTTAGGGTGGCAGGAGAGTTCGGTAGAGGAGTCAGTGGAGAACAGTCAGGGATCAGAGTCTCTTTAGGAGCTCTGCTCCACAAGCAGGGCCCAGTGCTAGAGGCCCAGGAGGGGAGCAGAGGAGTAGGCTCCGATCTAAGGAAGGGATCCTAGGGGGTACGGCGAGTGCAGGACGGCACCCGTATGCCCCGCATCTGTCAGAAGACAGGGATCGTAAGCCGCAGGAAGGGGACGGACTCCTGGTCCAGCCGTGTAACTCCAGGTCTTGGCTGGGAGGCTTCTGGCTTATATAGTCAGTTGCTGAAGCCTAATTCTAATCCCCGTGAGGGACAAGCAGGTCCGGGAACTCCAACGTACAGGAGGGGCTTCAGAGCACCCAAATGGGATTGAGAGTGGGAAGCACAGGGCAGGAGGGAGACAGACCCAGTGTGAAGACTGTCTAGCTAGGAACACAGAAAGTGGAGTTCTGTCAGGTGCTCCTAATCTACCTGAGGAAGTGCTGAACCCCTGTCTGGTGAACTCAGCGCGACGTGGGGAGGCTGACAACTGTACAGTGCACCAATGGAACTGTCATAAGAACTGTGAGAAAAGACTCGGATGACTGCATCGCACTGCCTCCGTCCATTCTTTATCTGCGCCATCTTTCCCTCCCTGCACTACAACGCCCAGTGCAACTTTCACTGCCTTACACTGCCCAGGAGCAAGCTCTACCTGTGGAGAGCCACACCATCCCTGCTGCCGTAACATCAGCTCCAGAGGACTGCTCCGCAGCGGCAGCTCCCTTTGGCTGCATTCCACAGGTGGCGTCACAAACACTTTCCCCAGATCCTCCAATATCTTCCCCTTTTTACTGACCGCCCTGGGTCACGGACCGGGCCAGCCACGGTGATATCCCCTATACCGGCATCCATAGGCCCAGCTGCCAGGGGGCGCGTCAGCTCTGGAGTCATGAACAAGATAAGTGACCAACCCGTTATCGGTGGGTGAAGTGTGCCTAAAGAACTGTGTAATGATACTGAATGTGGTGCCCGCCCCAGAAGAACGGGCGCCATTATGTGCGTGATCAAAGACAACAGTATGGAACCTCCCATCGTGGGCCGGGTCCCAGAATGGCGCCAAAAGCATACCCTGCCCCTTGCAACTGTGACTGTCCGCATAGATGTGTCCGTCAAGGCAGGGAGGCCGTCACAAGGAGTGACCGACAGCAGATTGCCATGGGACCGCCCCCAAAAGAGGAGGAGGAGGAGGAAAGAAGGAATGGAGACAGGGTGTGGTCTTAACCAGTCTAGACAGACCGCACCCGGCAGACAACATGGACGGAAGTCAGGGTCAAGCCTCCGCCTCTGGCCTGCTGCCGTGGCAAGCGACCCCCCTCACCCTGGAGGGAGAAGCCAGTAAGTTATCCCCGGAGGACGCGGAGTTCCTCCAGAGTGAGATTCTGGAGCTGAGCCAACAAGTGGACCGGGCCCAGCAAGCAGCAGTTACCAAGTGGAGGAGCGAGCTGTTGGAGAAGTTTGCAGCACGGTGTAGAGCAGCACAGGATGCCAGCAGCGGCAACCCAGCGGAACCCGCTGAATACCAGGAGGCCGTGTGCAGCACAGGAGCAGGTGGGAAGAAATCCCCTGTCCCGGGCGCTGCAAGCGCCGACCTGCTCCTGGGCTTCCTACACCAACACTCTCCGTACCCCGCCATGCCCTCCCTGGAGCAGCTGCTCAGCCCGGAACCTCCACCCCCGGGCACTGACTGAGGACCTTCCACTTGTTGCCCTCCCGGAACCTCCACTCCCGGGCACTGAAGTCAGGAACCTTCTGCTGGGTTCCCTCGCGGAGCCTCCACCTCCGGCACCTGAGTGGGTGTACGGCGCGCCGGGCTTCGATTGGTCCACCCGGTTTGAGGACCAGCAGCCGTGCATGCTAGTGTTGATCGAGCACTAAAATGCTCGGGTGCTCAAATCTCGGGCCGAGCTCGCCGTGATACTCGGGTGCTCGACCCGAGCAACGAGCCCAATGTTAGTCTATGGGAGACCTGAGCATTTTTGGCGCGGCACTGACGGCAGTCTTTTAAAACATTCAAAAATGAAACTGAAACTGCTTTCCTGTGAAATATGTTAAGGAACTTCCTTTCCAGGGTAAAGACTTGTGTATAAGGTAAAATAAATAACCCCCCCCAAAAAATACTCCTCCACACCTTGGGCTATGTTAACAAGTAGCATTTTTTAGACGTTTTTGCACTTTTGTATTGCTTTCAACCGTGACAAATGCATTCACCGGGAAATGTCATTTTAACATTTTACAACCTTATCTGACCATGTGCTGTGTGACACATGCATACAGTTCTGAAAATACATGGGAACAGCATGGGGAATACCCCTGGAAGCATCTCTGACACCCAGGTCACTGCCTAAAAGTGTGCCCATCAGAAATGATCCTTGCCGCGTCAGAAGATGCAGACTTGCAACTATCCCCGTGCAAGTTCTTGTCCCAGGGTATTGTTCAATTGTACCTCCCCCATTCCTTGCAATGCAAGCGCAAGTATGCAGCCTGCCACCCACCCACCCCCAGGCTGCAATACCATACTGCTTGCTTGCTTTCACTTGAAATTGGGCCTTTTAGGCATATGGAGGCGAAATCTGGCCACCACGTCATGGCTGCGTTGGCGGCCTGGAATCCATACTCAGTCCCCAGCCGCCAGGTAGCCGGGCATCCACACTGGGTCCCCAGCCGCCCCGCGGCCGGGTGTCCACACACGGTCCCCAGCCGCCTGGGGGCAGCCGGGTGTCCATAAACGTTCCCCAGCCGCCCCTATTTCTCCTGTCAACTTCCCCCCACACACTTTTCTTAGCCCAGCCTGCTTTAGGGCAGCATTGGACGAGACCACCAAAGAACCAGACTCCTCTGGTAGGCCCTGGCTTCTCCATCAGGGGAGTTGAGAGTGCCAAGGTGAGGAGCATGATGATGATGAAAGTTAGCATCTGCTTTGTTTTCTTGGAATGCAAGCATAAGTGTGCAGCCTGCCACCCACCCACCCCCAGGCTGCAATGCCATACTGCTAGCTTGCACTTGAAATGGGGCCTTTTAGTTTGGAGGAGGCCGAAGCTGGCCACTACCTCATGGCTGCTTCGGCAGCGAGGTATTCAAACTCAGTCCCCAGCCGCCCCTATTTGTCCCTCTGTGCCTTATACATAAGATTAAGCGCGTATACCAAAACATTACCTGTGCCCTCCCCAGTGCATTTAGTGGGAAGGACAGCCTATTCCGCTGTAGTGTGTGCATGCCAAACCCCTGTTCATGGTACATGCGAAGATGCCTCCCACCTTGCACCTGTCGTTGCAGACTTGCAACTATACCCGTTCAAGTCCTTGTCCCAGGGCAGTGTTCAATTGTACCTCTCCCATTCCTTGCAATGCAAGCGCAAGTATGCAACCTGCCACCCACCCACCCCCAGGCTGCAATACCATACTGCTTGCTTGCATAAACGGTCCCCAGCCGCCCCTATTTCTCCTGTCAACTTCCCCCCACACACTTTTCTTAGCCCGGCCTGCTTTAGGGCAGCATTGGACGAGACCACCAGAGAACCAGACTCCTCTGGTGGGCCCTGGCTTCTCCATCAGGGGAGTTGAGAGTGCCAAGGTGAGGACCATGATGATGATGATACAAGTTAGCATCTGCTTTGTTTTCTTGGAATGCAAGCGCATGTATGTAGTAGCGGCTAGGCCTGAGGTGGTCAGCGTTTTGGCGCATATCCTACCTCCTCCGAGGATTTCTGGATGTTTTCCTGCTACTATCACAGTTCTATGACTCCCATTAAAACAAAGCTTCAGGTGATAAATGATGGATGAGGTAGTGGCAAAGGAGAAGGAGCAGGAGGAACAGGGACCATTCACATCAATATCAGGCCAGTCAACCACATATGTCTTGTAGGATATGTTTCTGTAACAAAAAGGAGCAGTTCGGCTACACAGTTATAGGGCATACAGTGAGTGCAATGCCTACCAAAAATTTTGAGGCACTCCAATGCCCCTTGGAAATGACATGGAGGTCAGAGGGCCTTAACTAAACCGTTTTTTCCATTTATACCAACTGGGTCTCCTGTACACTGTTAGCCTAAGCAGTGAATGGAAGGCTTTCCAAAAATTATGAGGTACTTGCAATGCCCCTTACAAGAGCCATGCAGCACAGCATATTACAAACATAAGTCCCATTATTGGGGAGTGGGTCTCCCATAGTATTTGCTTATGCCTTCCAAGCAAAAGCTTCAAAAAATTAGGAGGAAATGCAGAGCCCGTTCAAAGACTCGTGGAGGTCCCAGTAGCTTAACAAGAAGGTTTTAATGCCCCTTACAAGAGACGTGGAGGTCAGAGTGGTATAACAAGATGCTGTTAATGCCCCTCAGAAGAGACGTGGAGGTTAGAGTGGTATAACAAGATGCTTTTAATGCCCCTTACAAGAGCCAGACAGTACAGCATCTTAAAAATAGTATTCCCATTATTGGGGAGTGAGTCTCCCACAGTCTTTGCTTATGCCTTCCAAGCAAAAGCTGACAAAAATAAGGACGGAGGAACTTTCAATAATGGCAACACGGACCACGGTCACCCTGGTGGTATAGTGGTGGTGGAGGCTGAGGATAAGGAGAACATAAAACAGCCGAAATGAGGAAGCGTATACCCATGTGTGGGTGTGAAGTGGTGCATGGGAATACACCTCCCGAAATAACACCGTGGATTTGACTTTATGTTACTCTGCTGTCATTTGGTGGTAATGAGAAGTCTGGCCCAATCTAGCCCTTGTTCATTTTGATAAGGGTCAGCTTGTCAGCATTGTTAGTTGACAGGAGAGTGTGCTCATCAGTTATAATTCCCCCAGCGGCACTAAAAACAAGCTCCAATAACATGCTAGCGGCAGGCAGGCCAGGACCTCCAAGGCGTACAGAGCGAGTTCATTCCAAGTGTCCAGCTTGGATACCCAATAATTAAAAGGCACGAAGGACGCTGGTACGGTCGGCAAGGTACTCCCTCACCATCTTTTGAAACTTTCCACTCCTTGTGAGAGTACCCCATGCCTCAGGGTCTGAGAAAACTGTCCCAGAACGTTGACAGTGTTCCCCTGCCTCTACTAGATTGGAGTTGCCTCTCTCTCGCTTGTACGCTTTGGTTGGTCAACGAACTGTGACCTCTGCCGCTAGCGTGTTCAGATGGGAATTTTTTTTTAACAGTTCTGCAGCAAGGGCCTTCTGGTACAGGCCCATTTTTGTAGACCTCTCCACCTCAGAAATAAGACAGTGAAAGTTCTCCTTGTAGCGGGAGTCTACAAGCATCACCAACCAGTAATGACTGTCACCCAACATTTTGACAACGCGAGGGTCACAGTTAAGGCAGCGCAACATAAAGTCAGCCATGCGTGCTAGACTGGTAATGGGCAAGATTTCCTTGTCCTCACCAAGATGACGACGGACCATGCTCTCCTCCTCCCCCCTGTCCTCAGGCCACCCACGCTGAACCGACGGTATAACACTTGTACAGGTACTACCATCTACAGCGCTTGATAGCAGCTCCTGTTCCTCCTCTCCCTCTGTCCCCCAATGCACGTTGGGATGAGATGAGGCTGGGCTGTGTGTAATCGCCCACTACGGCTTCTTGATCCATCTCATCATACTCTGGCTGCAATGCCTCCTCTTTAATTCTCTGCAGAGAGCGTTGCAAAAGACAGACAAGTGGGATGCTGACACTAATGATGGCGTCATCGCCACTCACCATCTTGGTGGCCTCCTCAAAGTTTGTCAGGATGGTACATATGTCAGACATCCAGGTCCACTCCTGAGGTCTTATGTGTGGAGTCTGACCTGAACATCGACGGCCTTGTTGTATCTGGTACACCACAACTGCTCTCTTCTGCTCACAAATCCTTTGCAACATGTGGAGGGTAGAGTTCCAACGTGTGGGGACATCACACACCAGTCGGTGTGCTGGAAGCTGCAAACGCTGCTGCAACACAGCAAGGGCGGCGGAAGCTGTAGCAGACTTGCGAAAATGAGCTGACAGGCGGCGTACTTTCACGAGCAGATCTGGCAACTCGGGGTAAGATTTAAGAAACCGCTGAACCACGAGGTTAAGCACATGAGCCAGGCATGGTACGTGTGTGATCTCACCTCAGAGCCGCCACCAGGTTACGGCCATTGTCACACACGACCATGCCAGGATGTAGGTTCAGCAGTCTCAGCCACAGATCTGCCTGCTCTTTCACAGCTGTCCACAACTCACAAGCAGTGTGAGGTTTATCACCTGAGCTTATGAGTTTCAGCACAGCCTGTTGCCACTTGGCGGAGGCAGTACTGCAGTGCTTCCAGCTTGTAACTGATGTGGTGATATCTGAGATGGAGATGGAGGCTGAACAGAAGGAGGAGATGGAGATGGAGATGGAGGCTGAACAGGAGGAGGAGATGGAGATGGAGACTGAACAGGAGGAGGAGATGGAGGCTGAACAGGAGGAGGAGATGGAGGCTGAACAGGAGGAGGAGATGGAGGCTGAACAGGAGGAGGAGATGGAGACGGAGACTGAACAGGAGGAGGAGATGGAGACGGAGGAGGAGGCTGAACAGGAGGAGGAGATGGAGATGGCGGAGGAGATGGAGGAGGAGGCTGAACAGGAGGAGGAGGCTGAACAGGAGGAGGAGATGGAGGAGGAGGCTGAACAGGAGGAGGAGATGGAGGAGGAGGCTGAACAGGAGGAGGAGATGGAGATGGAGGAGGAGGCTGAACAGGAGGAGGAGATGGAGGAGGAGATGGAGGCGGAGATGGAGGAGGAGATGGAGGAGGAGCTATACACTATGGGGGCAACTATGACTGACATAGGGCCCGCAATCCTCGGTGTGGGGAGGATGTGTTCCGTCCCAAGGTCCGACTGGGTCCCGGCTTCCACTATGTTTACCCAGTGTGCCGTCAGAGAGATGTACTGTCCCTGGCCACAAGCACTTGTTCATGTGTCTGTTGTCAGGTGGACTCTCCCAGTAACTGCATTGTTGAGGGCACGGCAGATGCTTTGGGACACGCGCTTGTGTAGTGCGGGGATGGCACACCGGGCAAAATAGTGTCGGCTGGGGACAGAGTACCGAGGGACGGCCACCGCCATAAGATTGCGGAAGGATTCCATCTCCACCAGCCTAAAAGGCAGCATTTCCAATGCAAGCAGTCGTGAAATGTGCGAATTTAGGACTGTGGCCTGTGGGGCGTTAGCTGCGAATTTCCGCTTTCGTTCAAAGGTCTGGGATATGGACAACTGAACGCTGCGGTGGGACGTGGACGTGGATGCTGTTTCTTGAGAAACTGCCATAACAAGTGAAGACTGAGAGGAGGGGGAATCTTTACATGCAGTATGGACAAGGGATTGCCTTGCACACACAACAGGGGGTTCTATTGCACGCACAACAGTAGAAGAAGCAGTGGTGACACCCGCTGACACTGGTCGTGGACCCTGGGTTTCGCCCCACAAAGTCGGGTGCTTTGCTGCCATGTGCCTGATCATGCTGGTGGTGGTCAGGCTGGTAGTTTTGTCACCCCTGCTGATGCTGGCATGGCAGGTGGAACATATGACCTTTTTGGGGCTATCAGCAGAGTCTTTAAAAAAATTCCAGACTCTGGAAGACCTACCGCTTGTACTGGCAACGTCCCTCGTGTTGGTGTTACGGGGAACGGTTGCCCGCCTTCTGTCTGCGGCCACCACACTGCTTCTTCCTGCCTGTTGAGGTACTCTGCCTCCCTCCCCCTGTGTGCTGCTGGCCTCACTCTGCATGTCCTCCTGCCACGTTGGGTCAGTTACTAGATCATCCACCACCTCCTCCTCTTCCACTTGCGCACCACGATGCTCCTCCTCACTTCCTGGCAATTGTGTCTCGCCATCGTCCACCTCTTGTGACAAATTGGCAGCGTCGACTTCCTCTGGCCGTGGCTGTTCAAATATTTGGGCATCGCTACATGGGATCTCCTCTTCCACCACAAGCGTATCAGGCGAGGGGCACAAATATGGAAATGGACCAGTGAACAGCTCTTCAGAGTGTCCAAGTGTGGGATCAATTGCTGTCTGACGACACTCAGCATGGTGGGAGGAAGGAGCATCAGGGTGAGGAGGAGTATGCGGTCGAGACTCACGGCTACTAAGAGCTGACCGTGTGGAAGACAGAGCGGAGGTGGTGGTGCCCATGTAACTGGAAGTATTATCTGCTATCCAATTAATAACCTGTGCACACTGATCAGTTCTCAATACTGGTGTTGTTCTGTGCTTCCCTAATAATTCGGTCAAGAAGTGGGAGCGAGGAGATGTGGCGTTGGTTGTGGCACGTTTTCACCTTGGCCACGGCCCCGTCCTCTGCACAAACCATCACCAGAACGTCCAGTTCCACGTCCCTTGCCACGCGCCTTGCCCATTGTAAAGGAAGTAAAATAGCTTACACTCACACTATCAATGGAAAAAGGGTAATAAAAAGTAGATTAGATCCGTGGAAGAGGAAAACCACAGTTCTATTTCTCTGGCCTACACCCGACTCTTTTAAACAATCTGAACAATCAGGGAGAAACTATTACTGTTTTTCTTTACGTAAAAACTACTAAAACCTGAATAATAGAGATTTTTTACAGTGGGATGGCAAAACCACAGTTATTGTTTACTGGGGTATACCAGACTTTTAAATAGATATAATTGCGGCTGAACAGTGAGCGACACACTCAAACCATGTTTTTTTTTTAGATACAAATGGGCCAAAGTGGATAATACAGAGGTTTGAACCGTGGAAGTGCAAAACACCACTTCTGTTTCTCTAGCCTACACCTGACTATTTTCAACAGATATATTTGTGTCTGAAAAATCAGACACGCTTTTTTTTGGGGGGGGGGGGGGGGGAACAAAAGGTTAATAAGATGGGTATTTGTACAGTGTGAAGGAGAAAAAAAAAAAAAAAAAGGATTTTTCCTGTCCCCTGAGACCTGGAGCTAAGTCCAGCAATTTCAGCAACAGGAGCACACAGGACTGTAATGCAGCGTTTGCTGGTATAACCACTGTGTCTCCTATACAGCCTGCCTGCCTGGTATCTGGGATGGATATTAGTCCTGAGAAGGACTGTTTGTTTGATCTGGCAGCCTTTACAGACCCTACACTAACTATTTCGCAGTTTATATCTCTCCCTAAATCAGCAGCGCTGTCTCTACACTGTCTGATCCGGAGCGACTGTTTCCAAGATGGCGGCGCCCGGTTTTAAATACTCGAGGTGACGCTATGCGGCCAACCAATCACTGTAATGCCCACAAACAACATGGCTGTGGCATTACAGTGACTGGCTGGCAATCCCTGCATGTTCATTGGCTCTGTAAAGAGCGCCAAACACACAGGGCGGAGACCCGAGCTCCCGCCCGAGTAACCCGGAAATGCTCGGTGCTCTCCGAACATCCCGAGTAGTGAGATGCTCGGGCGAGTACTGAGCAGTGTCGAGCATGCTCGCTCAACACTAAAAATGACCTCTTGAACAAATTGAAGTTTAATAACAATAGGACAAATTTCATCAGAATTTCTTCCTTTGTTTTTATATTATAAAATACTCATCTGAAGACTTAATAATACAGATACATCGATACAATCAGAATAAAAGTCATCCCAATGTCTATTATGGACATATTGATACGATCAAATGAAATGAACTTTGAGGAAATAGACGTCCGCAAGCGTTTGCTGGTGCGGAAGCAGTGACATAGCCAGATGGCATTTGTCACGATGAAAGGAAGTTCTGCATCGATCTAAGTGTAGGTGGGACGAGGTAGCACATGAAACAGGCAGATCTGTCTGTAAACAAAACAAATGACAAACTACGAACAAACACTATTAACAACTCATATCGCAACAAACTCATAGAGACTACATTATAAGATGCAATGCAATATACCAGTCTCCTTCCCTAGATATAAAAGACATATTAATACTGTGAGATCGCAGCGCAGCCAAGACATCTCTGTGAGAAAAAGATCCTACTGGAAGAATGAGACGAGTCCCTGCATGATTATATGATCGGAACATGTGACGCGCCCCTGGGCCTGTGTCGCGCTGCGTTGCGCACGCGGGAGCCTACCCGGAGCCGGATCAGTGGAGGGTTGTAGTCTCGTGGCGGTGACCCGGTCCGTGCCCAGGGAGTCAAACTAGACGGCAGTCTATTAGTAGTAAATAGTTGATGACTACGCCACCCGTTGAGTGCAGCCAGGAAGCTGCTGCTGCAGGGCAGACCGCTGAGGCCGGTGGTAGGATTGTGCAGCGTGATAGTATAACCCCCAACGGGAGGGGTATGGCCTCAGGGCAGCCGACGTGGATGATGGGGGTAGCAGGAACCACTCAGAGACGGTACGGTGTAGTTCAGGGTCTTTACTGGTAACAACGACAGACCCTCCCGGAGTACTTGCTAGCAAACGGGGCCTGGTCAGTCTTTGAGCAGATGGGATCTCCCCTGGCCAGGCGTAGTTGTAGGCCTCCCAAACTGACTGTACTCTTCTGGCTACCTTGCTAGAAGCTGATGTAAGTAGCCCACGTCCCTGAGTGTACCGTGTGGTGCTCACCCGTATGGCCGGTGACTCGGGGCCTTCTAATGGCTTCCGCTCCACGATGGCGGTGCTGGTCCCACGCGTGTGACCGTGCCTTCGGGCTTCTGGGCCAGAGGACCTGAAATCCCCTGCCTGACGGATTCTGCTGCTGGGTAGGAGTTAGTCCCCACAGCCTCGGACTCCGGGTCCGGTAAAGAATCTTCTTAGTCAGGGCGAGCTCTGCAGCTGCCAGCCCCTGACTCCTTGTAACTCTGCTGTTTCCTATGCTGCTTCTTGTCTCCACTCTCCTTGTCTGACTCACCCTGCCTCAGCCCCGGGTTTATACAGGGGAAGTTCTTCCCCTCCCAAGACTGGGCAGGAGGTGTGGCATGCACAGGATCCCTGACCAAAGGACCTCCCACCTGCTCTCAGACATAACATTACATTACTGTGGAAAACCAGACCCCTGGGGTGCCACATTCCCCCCTAGTGAAATTTAGTACTCCGGGACTAAACACATTTAGAAAAACATAACAAAGTATAACAATAACAATACTATAAGAAAAACACATAAGATGGTTACGGCGTGTCCGCAACCGGATGCAGTCTTTGAAGAAAAGCAAAGGTGTCCATTTCACCAACACAGGGAGACGTAACCAGGTAGGGGTCTGTCCTACCCCGAGTCCTTAACAGTCTCTAGTCCATCCTGGGTTACGCTCCAACTATATACAAGGATTCCCGGTAAATCCACCAAGGTTTCCTAAAAACAACTGGAAACACAAAATTATACACAAGCAACAATACACAGATAAACATAAATAAAACTATTTTTACACTTCAAATTCTCCAGCGTGCGGGTAACTGGCCTCTAGTGGCCCTAGTGGACCTACGGAGCTGACTGTCTGGCCCTGAACTACAGGGTGTAGGAGCTGTCAAGGGTAAACTGGGCAGCTGTCTACCGGCTCTTTGTCTCACTAGGGGTACGGCAGGCTCACTATAAGCAGAGGGTTGATTCTCCTGTTCTACTCGTGTGGAGTCTTCTGCCTCCTGGACCGGCTGTTCTTCCAGCTCTACCCGTTGCTCCGTAGGTTCTTGGGATGATGGTTGGAGGAAGGTGAGTACGGGTACCACAACTGCACCATTGACTTGAGTCCAAGACCGAGGGAAGTCCCCGAGCACGGTACTAACCATATCTTCCCTTTCTCCCACGGGTCGATGGTCTTCTTGTTCCTCTTCAGGGTTCCTCAGTTGTTCGGGACACTTCTTCAGGTGGTCCCGGGATACAATGGCTGTGGTTTCCCCTCCGTCTTTACTGATGGTACAGACCTTCGGGTTCTCGTGGCTTGAGGGCAGTACGGTGTACGGGTCCTTCTCCCACTGGTCATCCAACTTGTGGAGCCGTCTTTTCCTCTTCAAGACCTGCTCTCCGGGTACCAGGGGAACAGCGGGAGCATACTGGTTGTAAGTCTTCTCTTGTCTTTCCCTAGCCTGACAGAGACTTCGCTCCACGCTCTCTTGTACTCTCCGGTACTGCTGCTGCCTCTCTGTGTCCCAGTCTGTTTCTGGTGAAGTGTCCTCGGGGGTCAGGACTCCCATTTCCAGGTCAACAGGTAACTTACCAGGTCTTGCCCTCATTAGGTAAGCCGGGGTACAGTTGGTGGAACCTACCGGGATGTGGTTGTATAGGTCCACCAGATCGGGCAACTTTTCAGGCCACAGACTGCGTTCTTCCAGGGGCAACGTTTTTAGAAGATCCATTACCACCTGGTTCATTTTTTCACAAAGTCCATTAGTCTGCGGATGGTAGGGTGTCGTCCTTATCTTCCGGCAGCCATACAGATTGCAGAATTCCTGAAAGACCTCCGCTTCAAAGGCAGGTCCCTGGTCCGTCAGCACTTGGTCCGGGTACCCGTGTGGACGGCAGAAGTGCTGCTGGAAGGCTCTAGCTGCTGTTTGAGCCGTTAAGTCCTTGACGGGGACGACAACCAAGAACCGGGAGTAATGATCCACGATGGTTAACGCGTAGACGTAGCCACTTCTGCTTGGGGTCAGTTTTACATGATCCAAGGCTACCAGTTCCAACGGTTGCCTGGTGACGATGGACTGCAGGGGAGTCTTCTGGCTGGCTCGGTCCTTCCTTCTCAGGTTGCACGGGCCACAATCTCTGCACCACTTCTCGATGGTTCCCCTCATGCCTACCCAGTGGAACCGCTCGCGCAGCAGGAACTCCAGCTTTTTCCACCCAAAGTGTCCAGCTCCGTCGTGGTATGCCTCCATCACCATGGCTGCGTCTCTTCGTGGCACCACTACTTGCCAGAGTAATTCATGCGTCCGGGAGTTAACCATTCTGCGGCACAACTTCCCTTTGTAAAGGAACAGTCGACTCTTCTCTGCCCATAGTTGTTTGGCTTCCTCCGGAGCGTCTGGTTCAAGGCGAGCCTCCGGCCGAGTCAGCATCTCCTTCACCAGTCGGACGGCAGGGTCGCTGTCTTGCGTTTCCGCCCAGTTGTAGTGGGGTAAGGGGTTCAACGTAGCAGCCTGCTTACTCCTTACCCGGTGGGAATACTGAATAGTCCCATGACGGTGGAACGCAGGGAGTTCAACTTCTTCCAGTCCCTCCGGATCTTCTCCTCCGTCCGGCAGGTTGGGCATCCTGGACAGGGCGTCCGCGTTGGTATTGGAGCGTCCTGCCCGGTATTTAATTGTGAACTCGTAGTTGGACAGACGGGCCATCCACCTCTGCTCCAGGGCACCGAGTCTTGCCGTGTCCAGGTGTGTCAGCGGGTTGTTATCCGTGTACACGGTGAACCGGGAAGAAGCGAGGTAATGCTTAAAGCGCTCAGTGATTGCCCATACTACGGCCAGGAACTCTAACTTAAATGAGCTGTAATTCTCGGGGTTCCTTTCGGTGGGTCGCAGTTTTCGGCTGGCGTAGGCGATTACTCGTTCCTTCCCCTGCTGGATCTGGGACAGTACGGCTCCTAGCCCGATGTTACTGGCGTCGGTGTAGAGGATAAAGGGCTGGCTATAATCCGGGTACGCCAGGATTTCGTCCCCCGTGAGGGCCATCTTTAGCTGGCGGAAGGACTCTTCTTCCAGCTCTTCCCATTTGAAGGGCGGCTTCTGGTTCTTGGCCTTCCGGGACTGGCCTATCAGGAGGTCCTGCATAGGTGCTGCCTTTTTGGTGAAACCGGGAATAAACCTTCGGTAGTAGCCTACCAACCCGAGGAACTGCCGCACTTCTTTTACGCTGGAGGGGCTTGGCCATTCCTTAATTGCGGTGATTTTATCAGGGTCGGGAGCCACTCCGTCAGCGCTCACTACGTGTCCCAGGTACTGCACCTTTGGTTTCAGGAGGTGACACTTGGAGGGTTTCACCTTTAGGCCGTAACTCGCCAGAGCCTCGAACACTTCCGCCAGGTGTTTCAGGTGGTCCTCATACGTCTTGGAATATACGATGACATCGTCCAGGTACAACAGGACCGTCTCGAAGTTTCTGTGGCCCAGACAACACTCCATTAGGCGTTGGAAGGTTCCTGGTGCGTTGCAGAGTCCGAACGGCATGCAGGTGAACTCGCTAAGTCCCATCGGGGTGGTGAATGCGGTCTTCTCCCGGTCCGCCTCTGCTACAGGAACCTGCCAGTACCCGCTAGTGAGATCCAAGGTAGAGAAGAAGTTAGCAGATCTTAAAGCAGCCAATGACTCCTCTATCCTTGGTAAGGGGTACGCATCCTTGTGTGTGATACGGTTGATTTTCCGGTAATCTACACACATCCTCATGGTGTTGTCTTTCTTTTTGACTAAAACTAATGGGGCTGCCCAGGGGCTACAACTATCCCGGATTACCCCAGCCTCCTTCATGTCTCTAAGCATCCCCTTGGCGTGTTGGTAATGTGCAGGGGGTACGGGTCGATACCTCTCTTTTATGGGAGGATGATCTCCCGTGGGGATGCGATGTTCTACCCCCTTGACTCGCCCGAAGTCTAACGGGTGTTTACTAAACACTCTCTCATACTCTTGAACCACCCGATAGACTCCTTATTTCTGATGTGAGGGAGTGGAGTCAGTACCCAGATGTAGTTGCTGACACCAGTCCTCCATGTCTTTCTTAGAGCCGTTACCTTCCTCCGGGTGAGATGGAGGCAAGGGTTCCACAGATTGTATAGAATTTTGATTAGTGATATATAATTTGGCTAGCGTGGCATACCGGGGCAGGTACACTTCCCTCTCCCCGATATTTATTATGCGAACGGGCACCCTCCCATGGCGTACATTGACGACCCCCCGTGCTGTCAAAATGGTGGGCCTACTGTCTGAGTAAACTGGTTCTACCATTGCCTGGTAATCTCTACCTCTCAGACCAATAGTTGCCCGGCACCAAATCATCATTTCACTTTTTGGGGGCATGGCAATAGGAAAAGGGTCACACATTCTTACGCTACCAATCTCACCGCCGGAGAGTTCCACTTGTTGCCGTTGCATCAGTGCCCGGATCTCTTTCTGGAGCACCCGCTGCTCGCCGGAGCTGGCATTCTTGGCAACCTGCTGTAAAAGGAAAATCACCTCTGCAAGACAATTTTCAATTACATTAGTTCCTAGAGTTATTTTTGGGTGACTCTCATGTTTATCAATATCTACAATGATCAGTCCCTGTGCGGCCAGTTCGACTCTACCAATTTTGATGGTCACCTCTTTAAATCCGATCTGTGGCACGGGCTGACCATTGCTGGCGATGATACTCAAGTCGTCGTCGGGGTAGCGGGTAATATCCGAGTCATTCCAGTACTGCTTGAAGAGCACGTACGGGATGGTGGTGACCTGTGACCCGGTGTCCAGTAGGGCACTCATGGGAATGCCATCCAGTACCACAGGCAAGACTGGACGTCCTCCCACATATCTGTCGCGCCAGTTCGATGGGCCTGGTGATCTTTTTCCTGGGGGTTGGCCCTCTACCCCAGGTTGTGCCCGTTTAAAGAACAGTACCTTGCCATATGTCCGGGTTGATTGCAGCGGCGGCAGATGGGTCGTCCGTCCTCACTGTATCGGTCACTGGGTCTTCCTCTGGCCGGTGGGGTCCTCCTTGGTCGACGCCACGGGATGTCCTCCGGTCCGGATGCCAGCTGGATCTTCCCTGGGGTGGAAACCTGTAAAGACTGCACAGTTCGGGTTAGCGCAGCAACGCTCTTAGCTAGCTCTTGGACCTGATGGTGTAGGTCTGGAGCCGGGTCATTGTCCAAAGCCTGCGCATCAGCTCCCACAGGCCCTGCTGACAAGGGCGCCGCCTCCTGGTAGTAAGTGGTAGTGGGGCGTCTGTGGGTCACAACGCCACCTGGTGCCGGTTCTCGGAGCACCCGGATGGCTCTGTCCTTGAACTGTGCAAAGTCCAGATGGGGATCCTGTAAGGCCATTGCCCGCAACTGGGTTCGGTGGGCATTGCAATATAAACCCTCTATAAATTGTTCAGTCAACAGCCTGTCCTCGTTTCCCACCCCATCAGGGTCGGTCTGCTTTATGGCCCTCAGGGCCTCTTGTAGGTTTAGTGCATAGTCCCTTATACTCTCATGCGCTCGCTGCTTGCACCCGTAGAATCTAAGCTTAATCTCGGCTGAGGTGCGGGTATCAAAGGTGTCCTTCAGCCGGGTTAGTATCCCTGCGACAGTCTTCCTCCCAGGTGGCCAGGATTTTACTTCCCTTTTGGCTGCCCCGGTTAGTTGGGCCACCAGGATGCTCACTTTTTGCTCTTCTGTGAGGGGGTACACCTGGAAGAGGCTATCCAGCTTTTCTCTAAAGTCATGCAGGGTATGTGACTCCCCTGAGTACTGGGGTAGCCAAGCTGCTCCCGGGATATAGGGCATGGTGAAGGGCATAACTGCAGCAGCGGTAGCGCTGGCGGGGGTTGAGGCAGTGAAGCTCTCCTCCGTATCCGACATCTTCCTCCCCCCTAGTGGACCGTGGCCTACCTTGCGATGATCCTCTTCCGTAGGCCGCGGCTCCGCAGTGGATCGTCAGGGTTGAGGACCTTCCGTCGCGCTCCTGTGACGTCGGGGTCTGCTGGGCTCCTTCCAGGACCTTACGCAACGTCCGGACGTGAGGCGGGGCTTCAGTTCTCGCGCGCTTTCGGAGTCCACGCCCCTCTTCTTCCCGCGCGGCGTCCTCAAGATGGCGTCCAATGGCGGGAAAACTCCACGGATGGCGGGAAGAAGGTCGAAGATGGCGCCGGATGGCGGGAAAACTTCGCGGATGGCGGGAAGAAGGTAGAAGATGGCGCCGGATGGCGGGAAACCTTCACCACTGGTAAGTTTGAACAGTCTTTGCTTTTCAGGCACGCAGTACCCGGTGGTTGCGGGCACGAAATCCTGCCGACTACGCCAAAGTTGACGCGCCCCTGGGCCTGTGTCGCGCTGCGTTGCGCACGCGGGAGCCTACCCGGAGCCGGATCAGTGGAGGGTTGTAGTCTCGTGGCGGTGACCCGGTCCGTGCCCAGGGAGTCAAACTAGACGGCAGTCTATTAGTAGTAAATAGTTGATGACTACGCCACCCGTTGAGTGCAGCCAGGAAGCTGCTGCTGCAGGGCAGACCGCTGAGGCCGGTGGTAGGATTGTGCAGCGTGATAGTATAACCCCCAACGGGAGGGGTATGGCCTCAGGGCAGCCGACGTGGATGATGGGGGTAGCAGGAACCACTCAGAGACGGTACGGTGTAGTTCAGGGTCTTTACTGGTAACAACGACAGACCCTCCCGGAGTACTTGCTAGCAAACGGGGCCTGGTCAGTCTTTGAGCAGATGGGATCTCCCCTGGCCAGGCGTAGTTGTAGGCCTCCCAAACTGACTGTACTCTTCTGGCTACCTTGCTAGAAGCTGATGTAAGTAGCCCACGTCCCTGAGTGTACCGTGTGGTGCTCACCCGTATGGCCGGTGACTCGGGGCCTTCTAATGGCTTCCGCTCCACGATGGCGGTGCTGGTCCCACGCGTGTGACCGTGCCTTCGGGCTTCTGGGCCAGAGGACCTGAAATCCCCTGCCTGACGGATTCTGCTGCTGGGTAGGAGTTAGTCCCCACAGCCTCGGACTCCGGGTCCGGTAAAGAATCTTCTTAGTCAGGGCGAGCTCTGCAGCTGCCAGCCCCTGACTCCTTGTAACTCTGCTGTTTCCTATGCTGCTTCTTGTCTCCACTCTCCTTGTCTGACTCACCCTGCCTCAGCCCCGGGTTTATACAGGGGAAGATCTTCCCATCCCAAGACTGGGCAGGAGGTGTGGCATGCACAGGATCCCTGACCAAAGGACCTCCCACCTGCTCTCAGACATAACATTACATTACTGTGGAAAACCAGACCCCTGGGGTGCCACACATGATACGCCTGCAACGCACCCGAGTCACTCGATTGGATGACAGAAGGGGGGGCGCACAAGAGGGGGCACCAACTTTCCTATAAAGTCACGCTGGTTTAGCCGCCAGACGCTGCCGGCAACCCTGCCAATAAGTTTATTACAAAACTATCGTACTATCAAACCAAAAAAGATCATAGACTGTGAGCCCCTGATGACCATGAGAGTCTCATATAAGAATGATGAAACGCGTAGGGCTGAGCATTTCTATAGAAAGTACTACAAGAGATGATTAGCCAGGCTACCTCAATATAAAGCTCCTAGATCAGGAGAAACAAGCACCGCACCTGGATATGACGGCAGCACTATAAAGCCGTTCTGAAGAGAATAGCACAGGACATGGTAAAATGAATATTATTAATGCCATTATCAGACTGCAGACTCACAATGAGGAGAAATGAGATGGCATGATTTCTAATAGCCAGAGGCCAAATTGAAAAGGGAGTTATAAATATAAATAAAGAGATACCCCTAGGAATTGTGACTAATCCCTGGCCTCCCAACAAGACAATATATATAAATGGTTAGCCGGTGAGATAAATTAAAACCATTCACAATAGTCCTATGTTTAGGATAATTTTAGGAAATTTGTGACGGATTTTTGGACACTTAAAATCTTTTTAAAATATTGAATAAAGGTTATTTTTTATATTTTACTCCCATTGGATTTGACTGTGAAATACTGCAGAATTATCTTGGAGCATATTTATACTACACTGCTCAAAAAAATAAAGGAGACACTCAAATAACACCTCCTAGATCTGAATGAATGAAATATTCTCATTGAATACTATGTTCTGTACAAAGTTGAATGTGCTGACAACAAAATCACACAAAAATCATCAATGGAAATCAAATTTATTAACCAATAGAGGCCTGGATATGGAGTCACCCCCAAAATTAAAGTGGAAAAACACACTACAGGCTGATCCAACTTTGATGTAATGTCCTTAAAACAAGTCAAAATGAGGCTCAGTATTGTGTGTGGCCTCCACGTGCCTGTATGACCTCCCTACAACGCCTGGGCATGCTACTGATGAGGTTGCGGATGGTCTCCTGTGGGATCTCCTCCCAGACCTGGACTAAAGCATCCTCCAACTCCTGGACAGTCTGTGGTGCAACGTGACGTTGGTGGATGGAGCCAGACATGATGTCCCAGATGTGCTCAATCTGATTCCGGTCTGGGGAATGAGCGGGCCAGTCCATAGCTTCAATGCCTTCATCTTGCAGGAACTGCTGACACTCCAGCCACATGAGGTCTGGCATTGTCCTGCATTAGGTTTCACCCAGGGCACCAGCATAAGGTCTCACAAGGGGTCTGAGGATCTCATCTCGGTACCTAATGGCGGTCAGGCTACCTCTGGCGAGCACATGGAGGGCTGGTAGGTCCTTTCACAAGCATTTTGGTCGTACTATCACTTCTGGTCGGCCTGGGCTCGCGTCATTGTCGTGCACCAGCTGTGCCAAGGCCTGCATTTTGTCATGGAAGCGTAAGACATTCAATGACTGACACTCCAGGGGAGGCCAAGTCCCCTTCCCAGACCTCCTTCACCAGAGCCAGGCGCCCCGCGCACGCCAGTCGTACAGGAGCTCAAAAGGGAGAACCCCGTTGAGGACCGTGGAACCTCCCGGTAGGCAAGGAGCAGGTGTGGGAGGTACCGCGCCCAGTCGTGCCCCTAGGAGTCAACCAACATCTTAAGCATCTGCTTCAGAGTGCCAGTTCGCACAGGCCATTGGTCTGTGGGTGGTATGGGCTGGTCACCAGATTTTGCACCTGTATTTGCTTACAGAGGGTCTCCATCAGCTGCGACATGAACTGGGTTCCCCGGTCGGTGAGCATTTCCTGGGGAAAACACACTCGGGAGAACATCTTCAGTAAGGCGATAGCCACCTTGTCTGCCCGAATGGATGACAAGGCTACCGCTTCCGGGTACCGGGTGGCATAGTCTACTACCATCAGTATGAAGCGTTTCCTTGAGCTGCTGGGAGTGGCCATCGGGCCAGCCAAATCCACAGCCACCCTCCTGAAAGGCTCTTCGATGATGGGCAGAGTTACCAGTGGGGCTTTGGGCCACCGCCCCACCTTCCCCACCCTCTGACAGGTGTAACACGAACGGCAGTAGACAGTTACCTCAGCCCCCAACCTTGGCCATTAGAAATGCTGGGCTAGCCTGGCCTTGGTCTTATGGATCCCTAGATGTCTAGCCATCGGAATTTCGTGTGCCATCTGCAACAAACTCCACCCTGAACGGATAGGGTACCACTAACTGTCGATCCCTGGGCCACGCCTCCGGTGAGCCTCGCTGGACTGCTACCCGGTATAGCCATCCTTGGTCCCAGACCACCCACTGGAGGACCGAGTTCGAGGGAGGCTGTGCCGCCCGCTCCTCACGAGGCTTCAGGCTGTCAGTCTCTAGCGCCACCTGAAACCCCTGACTGGACATGGCCAGAATAGACAAACCTGCCACGTCTCCTGGCCTCCGTCTGACCCGGCAGCCACTTGGTCGGAAGGGGAGAAGCCGTCGGACTCCCGAGGGGCCACTAGGGCCCGGGTGCCGCCACTGCAAGCAACAGTGGCTACGGCCGCTGAGACCGTGGGTAGCGCCCGTTTCTCCTCTGCTTCTGACCAAGCATCTGGTCTAAAAGGACTACCCTGGCCCTCTAACATCCTGGTTGTGGAGGAACCCTACCATGCGGCCTTACCTGGGAGCCCTATCTCTCCTGGAACTGCCCCGCCCTCCATGGCATGCTCCCCCTCTGCAGCTGTTTGCCCCTTGTCTGCCCCCTCTGCAACAACCTCACAGGACAAATTTCTCCAGCCTGCCGTATGGCCACATTCTGAGGCCTCATCACAGCTGACTTGATTGATCTCGTCCCCCATGGGGAGAGAGGTGTTAGGGGCTCAGGGTGGTAGTTGTGGTGAGGGGCTGCTGTGCTCCCACACTCTGGCTCCCTGATAAAGACACATGTCCCAATTCTCCTGTGCTCTGTATGTGGTGTGTAACACTCACGTTTTGGTCGCAGATCTCTGCTGTCTTCGGTTCTTCCACCTCAGGAACCACCGCACACACATTAGGGAACTTCCACTCCATTTTATAAAAAAGAACTTTACTTGAACGTTTGAATACAACTTCATACAGCATTGATCACATACACCTTGGCGATGGACAGCGCCGGCTTGATGCCTCCAATCCCGGAGCCGGCGAAAGTTTTATCAGGTATCAAATCCTAGGGTGACAACAGTTCGGGCCGCACAAGGGTCATCTCAGCACCGGTGTCTCAGTCCCATTGCTCTGGCGTGGCCTATGTTAACAGTCTGAAAGTTTTCAAGGGACCTCCCACCACCCCCACTCACACACAAAACAGTGGACAGATTCTGGGACAAGGATCAACTGCTCTCATTAGGGCCCACATGTGATCGACCCAGCAGTCTGCAGGACACCACTGCATACTCTGGAGCTTCTTCCGGTATGACTCAGGAGTCAAGTTGTACTGCCAGACCAGAGCCTGCTTGATGTCCTCATAGCTCAGGGTGGTCTCACTGTGCAAGTACCCAAAGATTTCCAGGGCCTTACCCCTAAGCTGAGGGGTTAGGAACCGGACCCACTGTTCCTCAGGCAGATGGTACTGATGGCAGTTTTTTTCAAATGCCAGCAAGAAAGTGTCCAAGCCCCCTCCTTTGTGCAGAAGGGAGAAGTCATTCGTCCATAGCTTCGGGACTCGGATCTCGGGGGACTTGCGACTGGCTGGGGCCTGCAGTTGGAGCTGGAACACATCTTTCTGGTGCTCGTGCTCCCGCTGACGTTCTGCTATGAGGGTCTCATAGGTGGCCCTGTCTCCAACCTGGAGACTCGCTAGGGAAACTTGTATGAGGGGGTCAGGTGGTGGGTAGCCCACTGCGGGACCGACCACTGGTGAATCTCTCTCTGGGGGGGCCTAAGTTGGACTCCCCTTCTCTTAGAGTGACGTGGTCTTCCACCTCCTCAACACCATACGGTGCATTGGCCATCTCCTTGGTTTTGGCCCTGGTGCCACTGGCCATCCTTGCACTCTATGGTCAGTGACACCGAACTGCCACCTGATGCACCCACACATACCTTACAGTATTTGCACTCGGACTGTCTAGTGCTGAGCTGATCTTAAGTGTCTGAGTATGCGTTACACACACACACACTATTATCTTGATCCCACCGCTTGCCACCAATGCAAAGAAATTGGCAGCAGGAGGGACCCCGCAGAATCCTACCACTGCCGGAACTGATGAATCCACACCCCACCACCTGCCTGACGTCACAATTACGTGAGACGGAGCACGTGGTATGGATCTGTCATTTGCACCATCGTGACATTCCGCACCCCCTCGAGGACGTGTAAGGTCAGATTGGTACAGTTCTACACAGACAATGGGACCTCTGCTTATAAAATATATAATTCCCGGCATGACTATATTCTCAACTACAGCTGGAACTTTTATGCTGAAAGGGGCCCTGCCCACACATTCCCCTGTCATGACTTCACTGTGGGCTTGGCACCACTTCATGGTTTTATTAAGATCTCTAACTTCCACAATAACTCCTCGCTGGTTGATCGCAGAAGTTTCCATGTAATATCACATTTCTTATTACAAATTTACCTTTCTTTAGAGACTAGACATGACATATCTTCGGTTGGTCATTCCTGCCTTCTTGCATCATAGCGCACCCGTACTGTTCTCAGATAAGGAAAAATATGTATATTGTTCCTTAGCTAACCCTGCCACTAAAAATATGTATCCTATCACAATCAGTGTTATAGAAACTCTGATATTCCATATTTCATTTCAGTGCCTACCAGACTGCAGCTTGAATACATGTGCAAATGGAGATGAGCTAAGCTTCAAAGGAATTCTAGGAGCTGTATCCTTTTCACCCAGGTGTCAATTCATCACTCCTGTCTCCATTTTATATGGTGATTAGCCTGAACACTTGGTGGATCCCGCTATTTGCATATGGGCAATTGGGAAGAGTGTAAGCTCTTGCTCCTTTGACAAGTGGTAGATAGGGGAGGAGGGAAGAGTGAGTGGGATTTCGGAGGGGGAGAAAGATTCTCAATATTTCTATGACCGTGACATTTCCCATTCTCTTGGGATCTCGAAAATCTAGATTATGAATAACTAGGACATGCTATAATTCAATACAGAGTTATGGGAATACTGTATCTGACATAAAGGTCATGCTGCATGGCTGGGGTCCAAAGGGGGTCTTGCTGTGGCAGCTTCTTGGCTGAGAGCTGCTGTGAGACATTTGTCACTCGCTGCCTCTCTGCCCCCTCCCTTCTTAGCTGCAGAAGTGTCCAGTTACAACTGTATGCTGTAGACCTCTATAATCCCGCCAAACAGGGCACAATGATTGACATGGGGTTAAATTTTCAATATTCTTCTCAAGGCAAAATCACATTAAAAAAAGATGGCATCACTTGCTAACTTCTGTGATCAACCAGTGAGAAGTTATTGCAGAAATTATAGATTTCATAAAACCATGATGGACAGAGATGAGCCCACGTGAGGTCATCACAGGGGAGTGTGTGGGCAGGGCCACCCCTTCAGCATAAAAGATCCAGCTGAATATGGGTCTATACTCATGCCGTGAGATACATATTTGTAAGCACAGGTCCTGCTCCATAACAGTCCATTGGAGCACCTCTCCTCCAGGTAAATTGAATAGTCTCTGATCTGTCTAGTAAGTTCTTCCATTAATACCTTTTATTTTGTGTAACTGTATATGTATTGTACTGTCCCTCTTTGTAAAATCCTTTGTATATTTTTTCATAAACCCTGCCTCCTTTTGGATTAAATATAAAATGTATTAGTCCTGTTTCTTCTGTTCTGTAATCGTTCCTCCCCCGAAGCCATACGCTACCAGAAAGCAGGAGTCCGATCAGGCCTGTATTTAGAACTGATCGGTGGTGGCAGTGAATACTATTAATTGGGTTATCGTGAAGCTGGCAATGATCGTATGGGGGCATATACACATTCAATGCGTTGAAATTCGGAGGCGTGTACGCCATACGCTCACGGCTTGCTTGCCGGTAACTACATAGTGAGTAATCAGGATAGTCTGTGTGTGCAAATCCCTGACAAATTGGTGGCAGCGGTGGGATATTGTAAGATCTCGCCGATGCCTTCCCCCATAGTTCACTATCCAGCTACATCTAATTTTCCTACTTGTCAACTGGGCATTCTGCATATGGGCTGCTTAGATTGCCCTCTTTTGTCCTATTGCAAAAGAGGAGGTGAGAGGGGTGAAGGAATGCCCCTTTACTAGTGGCTTCAGAAATTGCAATATTTTCTATGACACGGTGCAATACCACATTATTATGCTATATAGTGAAAATACCAGTTTCCTTCAAAGCTCTGATTCAGATCAGTTCAAATATAGTCGAGACAGGGACCTTCAGCATGCCACCAGCTTTCATTTTAACTCATCGGCCTCATCCCAGAGCGCAAATGGGAGCCAGCGGCATTTAAATGGTTAACAGCTGCGGCCGAAACGAAGCTCTGACTGCGACTGTTAGAGCTAAAATGTCAGCTATATAGAAAGGGTTGTCCACTACTCAAACAGCTCTCAATCACAATATTTCCTACATATAAAACAGCTTTAATCACCTTTTGTGCTGTTGCTGTTCTACCCAAGTCTGCGCTTAGTCTCCCAGGACTCGAGTGACCTCATATCACGCAGTCAGTAGCCATTTCACTCTCACTTCCTTCAGACGAAAGGGACACCCTAAAGAAGTGTAATCTGCTGCTGCTCTCTGGCTGTCAGTTCTGTTCAAAGGATGAAAGAGTGATGCAGTTGTAGCGCCCAGAGGGTTCGGTCGCTACAGGGGTATTGCACCTTACCTGGGAGTGGAATATCACACCTCTGGTTAAGGATGGAGTATGGACCAAGGCTCAGTTAGCTGCATACACACACTCCTCATTTCCGGGGGACAGTTCGCAGATGCTCCCATTTATTGCAGGCACAACTGACCATGTCCCTGGCTGGAGTGGGGAGGGGGGAGAGAACCCGGTGATGCAGGAGCAGAAGGGGACGGTTTCTGGAGCATAGGAAGGAGCTCATTGGTTGCAGGTCACCTGAGCTCAGACACAGTGAAGCAGATAAAAGGTGGGGGCCATCTTAGGAGAGTGTTCAGTCGGTTAGTTCAGAGAGGGAAGAAGTTCAGCCAGAGAGGGCTGACAGGGAGCTGAGGCTCCGCTTGGGCTCAGCTCCACGAGGCAGGCCTAGAGAAGAGGCCGGGGCCAGGAAGGAGAAGAGGAGAAGGAGAAGGAAGGTGGAGAGAAAGAGGAGTAGAAAGGCTCCAGAAACAAGAAGGCAGAAGGGACCCTGAGAGAGAGAACTACATAACCGGACACTGGGATCCGAGGCTGTCAGGGTTGCAAGCCCGGCAGCAGATAACCTACCTGCGAGGGATTTTAGATCCCTGGGCCTGAGAAGCCTGGAGGCTCCGCCACACAGAGGGACTGGTACAGCACAGAGAAGCAACAGGTACCTAAGGCCCGAGTCGCAAGCCATACAGGCGTAGTACACGGCCAGCTCAGGGACGTGGGCTATCACACCACTAAAGGGGGAGATAGTCAGCAAGGGCAGAGAGAACGGTAGGCCTACCCACTCACCCTGACCAGTGGGGCTCGCCTGAATGTTCTCAGACACCCAGGCCCATTCCTACCCTGTACTCCTGTTGGGTCATAAGTACCACCTACAATAAAGACCCTGGACTGTTTGAAGTAGACTCTGGACCTTTATTATTGCGGCCTGCACCATCACCCCCAGCATCCTATTACCTGCTCTGAGGCTACACTCTTCCCGTGGGGAGTTATCCTATCCCTGTGCTGCATATCTACATCCGCCTCAGCAGTCTGCCTTGCAGCGGCGGTCCTCCCTGACCGCAATCCACAGGTGGCGTAGTCTGACATTCAAAACCCTACAAATAGATTGTCACAACATTTGGTCTGACCACCCTGAGCCACGGGATCAGGTTGCCACTACTACCCCCATCATCACACTGAAGCCCGGTTCCAAGTGCCCCATGGCCCAGGGGGTGAGTCACAGTCACTGATTGGCTGCAGGGATCCTATGATTAGTCATGCATGTGACTCGCCCCCTGAGCCGTGGGGTACCCGGAACTAGGCCTTCTAGTGTACGGTGCTGATGGGGGTAGTAGTGGCAACCCGATCCCGTGGCTCAGGGTGGTCAGACCAAATGCTGTGGCAGTCTATTTATAGTTTTGTGAATGTCCTTCCTATGCTCCAGAAACCGTCCCCTTCTGCTCCTACACCACTGGGTTCTCTACCCCCTCCCCACTCCAGCCAGGGACATGGTCAGTTGTGCCTGCAAAAATGGGAGCACCATCGAGCTTTCCCCCGGAAATGGGGAGTGTGTGCGTGTGCAGCTAACTGAGCCCTGGTCCACACTCCATCCTTACCTGGGAGTGGAATATCACACCTCTGGTTGAGGTGCAATACCCCTGTAGCAACTGAACCCTCGGGGTGCTACACATGCCCCAGGAGACCAGACACAGACATCACTGGAATGGCGTTGGCTGCAGGGTTCCCGTGATATGTCATGCATGCTCCAGGAGACCAGACGCCGACATCACTGGAATGGCGCCCGCACCAGAGGAGAGCATAGCTGCTATTTCACATGATTGAAACCGTAATTAAGAAGGGGTTGTCTGAGTAATGGACAACCCCTTTATTTCAGTCTGCATCAGACACGTGTGGAAGGAGTTCAGCTCCTGAGCCGCCTCCACATGCGTTCACCTCAGCGCGGACGTACAGTTACGCCCATATATGCAAAGGGGTCAAATTCATATAAAACATTAAATGTTATTCTGAATTTATCTGCCTTTCATTCATTTCTAACAGTAAATCCTCATAGTAGTTGGTGCTCAGTTTTTCAGATTCAGAGCTCCAAATTTTCATAAGCAAAATTAAAGGGGAGGCATCATAAAAAAAGTTTACTTTAAATGCATTCAAAAAAGTTGGCAATATTTTCCCATATCAAAATTTATATTTAAAATTAGAAATCTTAGAATTTTTTACACTGACCACTGAGGCTATTCTATGTTCATATGTCCTGTTCTTTCAGGAAATCTACATTAACAGCAATAAACTCACTTAGACACTATGGGCCTCATTCAAAGCCAGAATACTAGTGTAAAAAGCTTTGAAAAGTCACAAAGTTTTAGCACAACTCGAAGCTGGGCTGAAATTGTGACTTTTTAGCGTTCACACTCCATTTTCACCCAGTGAAGGGGAGTAAGGTCAGGTGTGACATCAACTGTGATTGGTGGAACCTGCGTTATCAGCTGTATGTTACCGGTCATTGTAATCCGGCCTCTGATAAAAAGCTTTGCTGAAAATTCTTCCAGAAAGGACAGAAGTAAATGTCTAAAATAGCCCTGGTGGCCAGTGTGAAAACTGCAAGATTGTGAGAAGAAAGTATGAAAACATTAAAAAAAACATACGGAAAACAAACTAATTTAAACATTTTCTGATGACTAGATCTGAGCGAATCGATTCAACGGGAATCAAGTTCATGTTGAATTTTTGTGCCTAAAATGAATGTCACCTTTTGAGACATTGCAGAAGATTGCATCAGTCAGAGAAGACGGGCTTTCCCAGAATGCCTTGCTGCCATCATATTAGGTCTCATCTGCATTGCACGCACGAGTTGTAGCAGTTTTAATGGATAGAACGTGTACTCAATGTATGGTGCTATTCACACACCAGTGTTTTTACACACCCCTTGTGTCCATACAGAACACACAGAGCCATGTCCATTTTTTTTCCGGCAGCACGGATGACACAGAGGTCCAATAGTGGTCTATGGGTCGGTCAGTGTGCCATCAGTGTCCTGTACAAGTTTAACATTGTATAGGAGAAGCTTTGTAATTTCTTTATCCATCGGTGAAAAACACTGATCGAAAACTGAGGACACCGGTACCATTTTTTCACGTACAGGTTTAAACCCTGCACATGTGAATGAGGCCTAACATAGTATAGCTCAGACAATTAAGAAGGACTATTATAGCAAGTATAAAAGCAGAAGCAGGAAAGGAAGCAGCCATTTTGTGGTGAACCTGGATAGAGAAAAGTACATCACAGCTCACAGCCTAGCCATAGAAATAGGGAGAGAAAGCCATGAAACATGATAGAAAACAGACAGAGAGGGCGACATCAATGCAGTGAAGGGGATTAGTGTGTTAAGGAAAAAAGGGAATGGCGTCATACATGTTTTTCAGGGCAAGTAGAGGCTTTGGAAGACATTTGCAGAGAATGGAATTTCCTGGGAAAACTCTGCAAATGTAAGTTTCAAAAGTCTTGCTCATCTTTACTGATCGGTCATTATCCATTGGTGGCAGTTTTACCTATAGTACGTTCCCCTCCATACAGGGCAGTAACTCCCCTGTGGGCCTCATTGTTCCAGTTACCTTACACATCTTCCTTCCGTGTAGTGCACATTCCCATCATCTTCATGCTTTCCCATCCTGCACAGGCGGCTGCAGCGGAGGAGGATCAGGACAAATTCCTATCCTCCTCCTTGAGGGATAAGAGGGAATGTGGAGCCATCACCCTGCTCCATGCTGCTCTGCTCCTCCAAGCTAATTACTCTAAAGGCAAACCTGTGACTGAGCTTTATATTAACTCTTCTCCTCCCGCCTTCTGGATGCTACATAGCTAATCTGTTGGGTTAACCCTGTAGTGTGTAAAGTGCTGAATTATACAACAGTGATATGTCTTCTACTCACAAAAATGGTGTAAGTATGATGAGTGTTTTTGATCAGTTTCATCACAGTTTGGTCAGGGTTCATTAGCTTTTCTCAGCTGAAAATAAAACTGATGAATGTTTCTCCCCCTTCTCATAACCAACAGTCCATTTCATGACTGGCACACAGATGACATCCAAATGCTGTCCACATTTTTGGCGGCCTAATAGACTTGCATTGGTGATACTGTATATAATTTTGTGTGGACCACTTAGGCCTCATTCAGACATCAGGTTTTTTCATGTACGAGAAAAATGGAGCGAGTTTAATCAGTGATTTTTACCTTAGGTTGGTCAGAATTACATCAGTACTTTTCCCATCGGTCAGTCAAAAACGGACAAACTTCATCCGAGTTCTGGCCCATCTTTTAACAGACCCGGACACTTTCATTGATGAATTTGATCTGACACTTGAATCAATATAAAACATATCTCAATGAAAAATCATGGGCATGTGAGCATCCCCATAGACTGTCATAGGTACACATGCTACCTGTGAAAAAAATAAAAAATAGCACAGAAACTAACAGGTGAATGAGCCCCAAGACTGTGAAAATACACTGGCATGTAAACAGGCCCATAGACATGGGTGTACATAGAAATCATGGGATCCCATAGCAGAAGTGCTAGTTGCCCCCCACCCAACAAAAAAAATAACATTCGACGGGGTCACAGAAGAGCATATCTCACAACTTTCCAGCCTTTAGAAAGTAATTTTCCTCCTACTGAAGCCCCAGATTCCTCTTTCATTGCATGTTTAAAGTATGATACCAACAAAAGTGCCCAACAAACACAGTATGTGAATTCTTTCACAGTACCCTGGACATGCACATAATGATGACCCTACTGTACTCGACTTCAACTCCCCCGGCAAAGTATGGTGACCGTGACACAGTGTGATCCCCCAGCTTTGGCCCCCACACAGCCCTCTATAAAGTATAATAGGTCATCATACAGTATAATGGCCCCACACCTCGCCATGCTGTATAATGGCCCCCACTAGCTCTCCAAACAGTACAACCAAACAGTGCAATGACCCCCACGGCCCTCCACATGGTATGATGGTCCCCACTCAAACCTTCACACTGTATAATTGCTTGCATACAGTATATTGGCCCTCACATAGCCCTCCACAAAGTATAAAGGCTCCCACATAGCCCTTGAAATTTTATAATAGCCCCCACATAGCCCTCTATATACTATAATGGGCCCCATATTCCTCCATATTGTATAATGCAAAATCATAGTCTTTTATATAGTGTGCTGAACCCTATAGTCCTCCATATAGTATCATGCACTCCCCATAGTCTTCCATATAGTATAATGCACTCCCCATAGTCCTGCATATAGTATAATGCAATCCACATAGTCCTCCATACAGTATAATGCACCCCATATTCCTCCATATACTATAATGCACTTCCCATAATCCTCCATATAGTATAATGCACTCCCCATTGTTCTCCATATAGCATAATGCACTCTCCATAGTCCTCCATATAGCATAATGCACTCCTCCATATAGTAAAATGCACTCCTCATAGTGCTCCATACAGTAAGATGCACTCCTCATAGTCCTCCATATAGTATAATACACTCCCCATAGTCCTCCATACAGTATATGGCACTGCCGATAGTCCTCCATGTAGTATAATGCACTCCCCATAATCCGCCATATAGTATAATGCACTCCCATAGTCCTCCATATAGTATAACACACTCCCCATAGTCCTCCATATAGTATAATGCACTCCCCATGGTCCTATATAGTCCATACAGTATAATGCACTCCTCATAGTCCTCTATACAGTACTATGACCACCACAATGTGTTCATTGATTTAAAAAAAAAATACTCACCTCTCCTCCATGTTCTCCGCTGCTCAGGTCTATGCAGCAAGCATTCTGAAGTGCTTGCACATCTCAGGGCAGTGGATGCCATGTAATGATGTCATAGGGCCCGCTGTACTGAGACGTCAGATGCTGAGGAAGAATGACGAAGTAGGAAGTCACAGGCCCCATAGTACTCGCGTGGCCTATGTTCCAACAATGAGCTTTTGGTTTGCTTTTGACACTAATTGTTTTCTGTGGCAAAAACTGAGTGTTTTACAATTCAAGCAAAGTGGATGGAATTTATAAAAACCTCATGGCCACTGTGCTTTAATTTTATTCAGCGTAAACTGAGCTGCGGTGTGTGTATCAAATCCACATCATGTCAATTTCTCTTGTGAGTATGCTGAGTTTTATGTGTGGATTTTCCCCATAGATTTTCATTAGATGCCGAAAATCTGCAGGTAAAAACGCACATACATAGTCCTGCATATAGTATAGTGCAATCCACATAGTCCTCCATACTGTATAATGCACTCCACATAGACCTCTATATAGTATAATGCACCCCATATTCCGCCATATAGTATAATGCACTCCCCATAGTCCTCCACATAGTATAATGCACTCCCATAGTCCTCCACGTAGTGTAATGCACTCCCCATAGTCCTCAATGTAGTATAATGCACTTCCATAGTCCTCCATATTGTATAATGCACTACCCATAGCCCTCCATACAGTATAATGCACTACCCATAGTCCTCCATATAGTATAATACACTCCCCATAGTCCTCCATATAGTATAATGCACCTCCATCGTCCTCCATACAGTATAATGAATTCCCCATGGTCCTCTATACATTACTATGACTACCAAAATGTGCTCATTGATTTAAAAAAAAAAAATACTCACCTCTCCTCCTTGTTCCCCGCTGCTCCGGTCTATGCAGCAAGCATTCTGAAGCGCCTGCACATCTCAGGGCAGTGGGTGCCATGTAGTGATGTCATCAGGCCCGCTGTGCTGAGACGTCAGACGCTGAGGAAGAATGATAGAGGAGGAAGTCACAGGCCCCATAGTACTCTTGTGGGTTATGTTCCCACAATGAGCTTTCGGTTTGTTTTTGACAATATTTATTTGCTGTGGCAAAAACAGAGTGTTTTGCAGTTCAAGCAAAGTGGATGGGATTTTATAGAAACCTCATGGCCACTGTGCTTTAAAGGGGTTGTCCACTACTTTCACATTGATGCCATATCCATAGGATAGGGCATCAATTTATGTTTGCCCGGGGTCCCGCACACAGCACCCCCGCCATCAGCTGTTATCGGTGCCGGCGGTGGCCGCCGGCCGGAAGTGCTTACCTTCCGGTGACTGGTCGCCATGTTGTAGTGGTCGGCACTTGTTAGTGCACATCAAACTGCCATTCAATTGAATGGGAGGCGGATGTGCAGTACCCCGCGGCGGCCACTACAGATGGATGGCCAAACACCGCAGGCAAGTACTTCCGGCCGGTGGCCGCCGCCGCCAGCACCGATAACTTCTGATCGGCAGGGGTGCTGCGTGCAGGACCCCGGCCGATCATACATTGATGCCCTATCTTATGGATATGACTCGCCCCCTGGGCCGTGGGTTACCCGGAACCGGGCAATAAGGCAATAATGGGGGTAGTAGTGGCAACCCGGTCCATGGCTCAGGGTGGTCATACCAAATGTTGTGGCAGTCTATTTGTAGGGTTTTAAATGTCCGACTACGCCACCCGTGGATTGCGGTCAGGGTTAACCGCCGCTGCAGTGCAGACCGCTGGGGCAGATGTAGGTGTGCAGCACTAAGTAGTATAACTCCCCACGGGAGGAGTGTGGCCCCAGGGCAGTATATAGATGGATGATGGAGGGGATGATTCTGACCGCAATAGCCAGGAAACGGAGGCCTCTTAAACAGTTCAGGGTCTTTATTAGAACAGGTGAGACGACCCAAAAACAGTCCCGGCTAGGAGGGGGCCTGGATGTCTGAGAACAAGTGGGAAGCTGGCCCTGGTCAGGGTGAGGGTGAAGGCCTACCATGCTCTCTGCGCTCTTTCTGGCTATTTCCCTCCTTGTGGTGTAACAGCCCACGTTCCTGAGCTCACCGTGTCTTCTCGCCCGTATGGCTTGCAACTTGGGTCCCTTTCTACTCTTGGCCTGGTGCAGCTTTGCTGGTCCCTTCTGCTGTGGCGGAACCTCCGGGCTTCTTAGGCCAAGGAACATACAGTCCCCTGCAGGCTGGTTATTTGCTGTAGGACTTGGATTCCTAACAGCCTCGGACACCAAGTCCGGTAGATCAGTTTCTCTCTCAGCCAGGACAGGCTCTCCTCGCCTTCCGTCCCTGGCTCGTGGCTCCTCTACTGCCACACGACCTCCTCAGCTTCAGCTGAACTGGCTCTCCGTTCTCTGGGACACCTCTCACTCCAGAGACAGGTCGTCCAGAACTCTCTAACCCTGCCCCCAGTTCCAGCTTTTATAGGGTCAGCCTGCTCCCCCTACTGACTTGGGACAGGAGGTGCTGCATGCTAATGGTCCCTGACCGGAGAACCTCCCCCTTGCTCTCAGACACAGCTTTATTATACATTTGTGGCATCCAGGCCAGGGTGACACATTCCCCCCTAGTAAAACTTAGTACTCCGGGACTAACAGGAAACACAAATATAGGTTATAAACAACAACATAACATATGTACAAGTGCATTTTGTCCTTAAGGAAACGGCGCTTCCGCGACCGGGTATCCATTTCACCCAACAAGGCGAAGTCTTTGAGCGATGTGGGGACCTGTCCAAAGCAAACCCCAAACGTTGGGCGTGGCTGCAAGGCAAAACTACCTACTTTGGACCACACGGGGCCACGCCAGACAGGTTTTTCTTCCGTGGCCGTCTTCGCAAGAGGCACCAACTGCAACTATCTACATGATAGTTCCGGTTATTCATCGTCCATAACCTGTCAGTCCATGAGCTAGAAAAACTAGAAAAACATAATTAATAACCAGGGTACAACATAACACATTAAATACATACATTATCCACTTAGATCTTCCAGCGAGCTGGCATTTGCCCCTTAGTGCTTCGGGTTGACCTACGTAACCCACTGTCTGGTGGTGGTCTAACCTGGTTTTTCTCACTAGCGCTCGGGGTGCAGTCACTGGCTAAACTTACAGGCAGGGCAGGCAGCTGTCTGCGGGTCCTCTGGCTTACCGCAGGCATGGCAGGCTCACTGTCAGCAGAGGGTTGACTCTCCTGGGCTGCTGGTACAGGCCCTTCTGCCTCTGGAACTGCTTGTTCTTCTCCACCTTCCTGCTCTGGTGTAGGTTGTTGCTGAGCCGGTTGCAGGAAATGCAGGATGGGTACCACTATGGCACCGTTTATTCGAGTCCAGGACTGAGGGAATTCTCCGAGAATGGTGCTGATCATTTCTTCCTTGTCCTCTGCGGGTTCAAGGTCACTTTGATCCTCTTCTGCACTACGGAGTTGCTCGGGGCACATTTTTAGGTGGTCTCTGGAGACGGTACTAGTGGTTTCTCCTCCATCCTTAGTGACCACGCACACCTTCGGGTTGTCGTGATCAGACTGCAGTACTGTGTAGGGTTCCCTTTCCCACTGGTCATCCAGCTTGTGTAGCCTTCTCTTTCGCTTCAGAACCTGCTCACCAGGTTCCAGGGGACAAGCAGGGACGTGTTGGTTGAAGAGCCTCTCTTGCTTTTGTCTCGCCTGGGCCAGGCTCTTCTCCACACTCTCCTGTACCTTCTTGTACTGCAGTCGCCTTTCCGTATCCCAGTCCGCATCTGGGAAGGTGTCCTTGGGTGTTAGGACTCCCATCTCCAGGTCTATGGGCAGCTTACCTGGTCTGGCTCTCATCAGGTAAGCCGGGGTGCAGTTTGTAGCATTCACCGGGATATGGTTGTATAAGTCTATCAGGTCCGGCAGTTTTTCTGGCCACAGGCTGCATTCCTCCAGGGGCAACGTCTTCATGAGATCAATGACTATATTGTTCATTTTCTTACACATCCCGTTGGTTTGTGGGTGGTAAGGCGTTGTCCGAATCTTCTTACAGCCATAGAGGTTGCAGAACTCTTGGAAGATTTTGGCCTCGAATGCAGGACCTTGGTCTGTCAGGACCTGTTCTGGATACCCGTGTGGGTGGCAGAAGGTTTGCTGGAAGGCTCTGGCCGCCGTTTGAGCTGTCAAGTCTTTTACCGGGACCACCACTAGAAATCGGGAATAGTGGTCCATGATTGTCAGGGCATAAACGTATCCTGACCGGCTTGGAGCCAATTTGACGTGGTCCAGAGCTACCAGCTCAAGAGGCTGCTTGGTGACGATGGGCCTCAAGGGTGTCTTCTGGCTGGTGCGGTCCTTCCTCCTTAGATTACAAGGGCCACAGTCTCTGCACCACTTCTCTACAGCCCCTCTCATGCTGATCCAGAAGAACCGTCCTCTTAGCAGGAACTCCAGTTTCTTCCAGCCGAAGTGCCCCGCTCTGTCATGGTAAGCCTCCAGGACCACAGCTGCATCTCGCCTTGGGACGACTTGCCAGGTCAGCTCGTGCGTCCGGTGGTTGACGAGTCTTCTGCACAGCTTACCTTCATAGAGGAACAGCCTGCTCTTCTCTTTCCATAGCTGCTTGGCTTCCTCTGGGGCATCCGGATCTAGACGGACGTCTTCTCGGGTCAGCAGGTCTTTCACCATGCGGACTGCAGGGTCACTATCTTGGGTCTTGGCCCAGCTGTGGTGAGGTAGGGGATTGATCATGATGGTTGTTAAGTCTTCCTCCTTCACGCGGTGGGAATATTGAGTGGCCCCATACCGGTGGAATGCAGGGAGCTGTTATGAACTGCTACAAACACTAAGGAAAGAAAGGAAAACTGTCCCTACCATAGGACTAAGCTGATTCCCTACGATGCAGCGGGGGACCTGTTCCTTGTGAACAGACCCGCCTAAGTCCTCGGCTAGTCCGAACGCTGACCTATAGATATAAGGGAGGGGTCCCTACAAGAACTAAGGACTGGGATATAGTTGGACACCTCCTAGCAGAAATTGTAGCAGAGCAAAGACAAACAAACAAACAGAAGTACTAGTGGTCAAAAGACCAAGCAAAATACAGAGTAAGGTACAAGGCACCTGGCTAGCTTAAGAGTAAATGTAACACTGAAGTCCTGCAAGGCCAGGAGGGCGGAGCTGGATAATATAGGCAAAAAGTCATGTGACCAGCAAAATAGAACCCTCCTGTTAGTTTTTTCTAACAGTACCCCCTCTTCAATGAGGATCCTCCGGATCCTCCAGGCCCAGGTCTATCAGGAAACCTCCTGTGAAACGCTCCGACAAGTCTAGGAGCAGAGACATCATCCGCCCTTACCCAGGAGTTATCCTCGGGACCGAAACCCTTCCAAGCGACGAGATACTGCAATCTCCCTCTATGCCATCTAGAATTAAGAATGCGAGAAATTTCATATTCACCTTCTTCCTCCACCGGAGGAACAGAGACAGTGGCGTCCCTATCAGAAACATCAGCTTTTTTCAATAAGGAAACATGAAACACCGGATTAATCTTCCAGGAGGTAGGAACCTCCAACCTAACAGCAGATTGGTTAACTACCTGAAGCACCTTAAACGGACCTACAAACTTCGGGCCCAATTTCTTAGAAGGAATCCTCAACCGCAGATTCCTAGAGGACAACCAAACCATGTCACCAACAGTAAACAAAACCTCTTGACGTTTCCTGTCAAAGTACCTCTTGGATTTTTTGTTGGCCTCTTGAAGGTTACGACGTACATCAGTCCAAACTCTCTCCAAATCATCGGAAAAATTCTCCTCCTCCGGCACAGCCGATACCAATTTGGAGAATGACCCAAACGACGGATGTCTCCCAGTACAACAAAAAAAAGGAGAACACCCAGCAGAAGAGGATGTATGGTTGTTAAGTGCAAATTCAGCCAGTGGCAGAAACTCAGACCACCCCTCTTGATTGTCAGCCACAAAACAACGCAAAAACTGTTCAACATCCTGGTTCTTTCTTTCTGTCTGTCCATTAGACTCAGGATGATAACCAGACGAAAATGACAAATGGACTCCCAACCTGTCACAAAAGGCACGCCAAAAACGAGCCACGAACTGAGGTCCCCTATCGGAAACAATGTCGGAAGGAACGCCATGGAGCCTGACAATTTCTTTAACAAAAGCCTTAGCGAGTGTCCTGGCGCAGGGCAGTTTGATGAAGGGAACCAAGTGACACATCTTGCTAAAACGGTCCACGACCACCCAGATAACAGTGAAACCCTCAGAGGCAGGAAGGTCAGTAATAAAATCCATAGCAAGATGCGTCCAAGGAGCACTAGGAACCTCCAGAGGGCAAAGCAACCCCGCAGCAGGAGCATGTGAAGACTTAGATCTAGCACACACAGTACATTGACGCACCCACTTAATGACTTCCTTCTGCCACCCAGGCCACCAAAAACTGCGACCTACAAGTCTCTTAGTCTCCGAAATTCCTGGATGACCTGCCAACCGAGACTTATGACACTCCACAAACAAATCTCTCATAAAGTTCCTAGGCACAAACAACCTTCCATGGGGAGTGTTAGATGGGGCATCCTCCTGGGCTTTCAGAATCCCATCTTCCAAAACGGAGTCCAATGCTGCTATCACAACACCTTCCTGTAAAATGCTCTCCTCCTCCTCGGTACCAACCATGGGAGAAAAACTGCGAGATAAAGCATCAGCTTTTACATTCTTGGTACACGGGATGTAAGTAACAGAAAAATTAAACCGCGAAAAAAAAAGTGCCCACCTAGCTTGACGGGCATTCAAGCGCTTGGCAGCATCAAGATAGATCAGATTCTTACGATCAGTAAAAACCTGAATGGTAAATTTAGCACCTTCCAAGAGATGACGCCAATGTTCAAATGCGAGTTTAATCGCCAGCAATTCCCGATTACCGACATCGTAATTAAGTTCGGTCTCAGAAAATTTTTTTGAAAAAAAAAGCACAGGGATGTACTCCATCCTTGTTTTCCTGAGACAAAACAGCACCGACCCCCACCGAAGAAGCATCAACCTCGACCAAAAAAGGCTTGGTCTCATCAGGCTGCATAAGGATGGGGGCAGAACTGAACCTCTCCTTGAGATACACAAAAGCTTCAATGGCCTCAGTAGTCCACTGAACCGTATTCGCACCTTTCCTGGTGAGATCGGTCAGCGGCTTAACAATTATAGAAAAATTCTTAATGAATTTTCTGCAATAATTGGCGAAACCCAAAAATCTCTGTATTGGTTTCAAACTAATAGGTCTAGGCCATTCCTGCACCGCCTGAACCTTCACCGGATCCATCTCAAAGCCCTCACTGGAGATAATGTAGCCCAAAAAACTAATTCTCTGCACAGCGAACTCACATTTCTCCAGCTTAGCAAAAAGTGAATTGTCGCTTAACAACTGCAATACCTCACGTGCGCTCTGCCAATGAGACTCCAGATCCGGCGCAAAAATCAAAATGGCATCCAAATACAACACCACATTCTTACCGATCAACGGTCTTAGGATGTCATTAATAAGGTTCTGAAAAAAAGCTGGTGCGTTGGTAAGACCAAAGGGCATAACCAGATTCTCAAAATGACCCACTGGAGTGTTAAAAGCAGTTTTCCACTCATCACCTTCCTTCATACGTAACAAATTGTATGCCCCCCGGAGATCAATCTTAGAGAACCACTTGGCCCCCACTAACTGGTTGAACAAGTCAGGAATTAATGGCAGTGGGTAGGAATTGCGTACTGTAATTTTATTAATTTCGCGAAAGTCCAGACATGGACTTAAACCACCGTCCTTTTTTTTTCCAAAAAAAAATCCAACAACCACAGGTGACTTAGAAGGTCTAATGTGACCGGCGGCCAAGCTTGTCTGTATGTATTCCTCCAAGGCCTTTCTCTCAGGGATAGTAAGATTAAATAAGCGACTCTTGGGAAGAGTTGCTCCAGGGACAAACTCAATAGTACAATCATAGTCCCTATGAGGAGGCAAAACTTGCAACTCCTCCTCTGAAAAAACCTTCCAAAAATCCTGAATAGGTACAGGTAATTCCCCTCTTTCCACAGCAGCAATGCGACCGTTACAACATCTATCATAACACTTAGGACTCCAAGACTTAATTTCATTGGTAGACCAGTCCAGTACAGGATTGTGCAATTTTAACCAAGGTAACCCCAAAACCACTGGAGCAGGCAAATTATTTAACCGGTTCCCGACCGCCCACTGTAGATAAACGTCGGCGCTTGCTGGGCTCTGTGCAGCGCCGACGTTTAAAAACGGTGGGTGGTCTCGCAGCGCTCAGGACCCCCAGGGTCCTGCAAGCGCTGCGATTCCGGTGCAGAGCGTTAGCTCTGACAGGGGACATCATCGGGACCTGATTGGATCAGGTCCCAGTGATGTTAACCCTTTGCTATGTTCTATATGCCGCGATCTATAGTGATCGCGGCATATAGAAGATAGACAGAGGAGAGGGGGTCGTCTTACTTACCTCTCCGACGACCCCTGATACCTTCCAGGACCTGGGGTAGCTATGGCAGCTGGAGGTCACATGACCAACTCCAGATCTGCCATATATGGTGTCCTGCCTGGCTCAGCCTGCAGCTGAAGCCTGGCAGGAGACACGGTGTGAAACAGTCAGCAAAGATCTCATGTAATGTAATACATGTCTATTACATTACATGAGATCAGTGATCAGAAAAATAAAAATTAATGTCCCATACAGGGACTAAGTAAAAATGTAAAAAAAAGTTAAAAAAAAGTTTTTAAACTGTTAAAAAAAAATCACAAAATAAATAAAATATTAAACCAATAAATCCGTATATTTTTACAAAACCAAAAAAAGTACACATATTTGGTATCACCGCGTCCGAAACAACCCAAGCTATAAAAGTGTCACACTAATTAACTCCTTCTGTGCACACCGTAATAAAAATAAATAAAAAACGGGGCAAAAAAATATGCTTTTTCATCATATCGCCAAACAAAAAGTGGAAAAAAATGCGATCAAAAAGCAAAATAGAAATAAAAATGGTACCGCTGAAAACGTCATCTTGTTCCGCAAAAAAAAAGCTGCCATACAGCTCCATCAGCCGAAAAATAAAAAAGTTATAGCGCTCAGAATAAAGCAATGCAAAAAAAATATTTTTTTCTATAAAATTGTTTTATTGTGTAAAAGCGCCAAAAAATAAAAAAAATACAGTAAGTGTAGCATCGCTGTAAATGTACTGACCCGAAGAATAACGCTGCCTGATCACTTTTACCACACGCAGAACGGCATAAAAAAAAAACCTCAAAAAACAATTCCTGAATTGTTGGTTTTTGTTAATTTTACCTCCCAAAAAACGGAATAGAAAGCGATCAAAAAATGTCACGTACCCAAAAATGGTACCAATAAAAATGTCAACTCGTCCCGCAAAAAACAAGCCATCACATAACTCTGTCAGCCAAAATATGGAAAAATTATAGCTCTCAAAATATGGTGATGCAAAAACTAGATTTTGCAAAAAAAAGCGTCTTTTAGTCTGTGACAGCTGTCAATCATAAAAACCCGATATGATTCTGGTATCGCTGTAATCACACCGACCCGAAGAATAAAGTAATCTAATCAGTTATATCACACGAGGAAAGGAGTAAAAAATAAATAAAACCAATTCTTCACCGGCTACTGATTTGTTTATTATGTCTCCCAAAGATCGCAGTAAGGCTCTGCCCACATTTATCCTGCGCTCTGCGCTGAGCGCTTACACAAGAGTTTCCGTGTAAATCTCTGAAATACGTGATTCAGACAAAACCCATGACGGAAGATTCCCTCTAATGAGGCAGATATAGGCCACTGTGGATGCCGTCTGGCCTGGGATCCCACGGTGTCATTTGTTTTAGGCGTGCATAAAAGTGCGGTTGGCCACAGTTTTGTGCACTTCTGAAAAAAAGGACACCGCTAAACAGAGGCCAGACGGAGTCCAGAGTAACTCTGCTGCCTCATTATAGTGAATGGATCCCGCAGGGGTTTCATCTGAATTACATCACTTGGAAATTTAGATGGAAACCCCGATGTAAGTGCTCAGCCTAGAGCGCCGGATAAATGTTACGTAAAATGTTCCCAATAAAAGCTTCAACTCAGTCCTCAAAAAAAGCTAGTCCCCACTCAGGTCCGTCATCTGTTAAAAATATAAGGGACTTCCAAGTTACTGGTAGCAGAAAGGCTCTGGAAAAGCGAAATGGCCCTTGCCCCCCAAAAGAAATTCAGAAAATGTTGTGCTCCCAAATTCAAATGCCTATTCTACAATAATTTGTTCTCCAATTGTCAAATAGCACTCCGTCCCCCCAGATCTCGCCGTATGGCTGAGCGGTACAATACAGCCACATATGGGGTATTGCCACTTTTAGAAGTAATTGTGTGACACATTTCGGCACCATTTTTACCCATTGCCCTGTGTGAAAATGTAAAATCTGAGGGTAAAACATTTTTTTGTGGTAAAAATATAATTATGCTTTTTTCACTGCCCAATGGTATAAATTTAAAAATTAAAAAATACTCACTACTTCCCTAGATGAATTCCTTGAGAGATGTAGTTTACAAAACGGGGTCACTTGTGGGGGTTTCTGCTGTTTAGGCATGTCAGCGACTCTTCAAATGTGACATGGTGTCTGCCACCTATCCCAGCCAACATAGCGCTCCTTTCTCTTCCGAACCCTGCCGTACACCAAAGCAGTGCTTTTCCCCCACATATGGGGTATCGGCGTACTCAGGAGAAATTGCACAACAAATTTCATGGTGCAATTTATCCTGTTACCCTTATGATAATGCAAAATTAGGGAATGAAAAACATTTTTTGTGGGAAAATTGTATTTTTACGGCTCAATATTATAAACTTCTGTGAAGCACTTGGGGTGCAAGGTGCTCACCACACATCTAGATAAGTTTCCTAAGGGGTCTAGTTTCCAAAATGGTGGCACTTGTGGGGGGTTTCCACTGTTTAGGCACATTAGGGGCCCCCCAAATGCGACATGGCGTCTGCTAATTATTCAAACAAATTTTCCATTCAAAAAGTCAAATGGCGCTCCTTCCCTTTCAAACCCTGCCATGCGCCCAAACAGTAATTTGCCTCCACATATGGGGTATCGGCGTGTTCAGGAGAAATTGCACAACACATTTCATGGTGCAATTTATCCTATTACCCTTATGATAATGCAAAATTAAGGGATGAAAAACGGTTTTGTGGGAAAAATGTGAAAATTTTATTTTTACAGCTCAATATTATAAACTTCTGTGAAGCACCTTGGGGTTCAAGGTGCTCACCACACATCTAGATAAGTTCCCTAAGGGGTCTAGTATCCAAAATGGTGTCACTTGTGGGGGGGTTCCACTGTTTAGGCACATCAGGGGCTCCCGAAATGCAACATGGCGTCCGCTAATTATTCAAACAAATTTTACATTCAAAAAGTCAAATGGAGCTCCTTCCCTTTCAAACCCTGCCGTGCGCCCAAACAGTGGTTTGCCTCCACATATGGGGTATCGGCGTGTTCAGGAGAAACTGCACAATAAATTTCATGGTGCAATTTATCCTATTACCCTTATGATAATGCAAAATTAAGGGATATAAAACGTTTTTGTGGGAAAAATGTGAACATTTTATTTTTACAGCTCAATATTATAAACTTCTGTGAAGCACCTTGGGGTTCAAGGTGCTCACCTCACATCTAGATATGTTCCCTAAGGGGTCTAGTTTCCAAAATGGTGTCACTTGTGGGAGGTTTCCACTGTTTAGGAACATCAGGGGCTCTCCAAACGCAACATGGCGTCTGCTAATTATTCAGACAAATTTTACATTCAAAAAGTCTAATGGCGCTCCTTCCCTTCCGAGCCCTGCAGTGCGCCCAAACAGTGGTTTTCCCTCACATATGGGGTATCAGCGCGCTCAAGAGAAATTGCACAAAAAATTTTGGGGTCCATTTTTTCCTGTTACCCCTGTGAAAATAAAAAAAATTAGGTCTAAAGTAACATTTTTGTGAAAAAAGTTAAATGTTAATTTTTTTCTTCCACATTCCAAAAATTCCTGTGAAGCACCTGAAGGGTTAATAAAGTTCTTGAATGTGGTTTTGAGCACCTTGAGGGGTGCAGTTTTTAGAATGGTGTCACTTTTGGGTATTTTCTGTCATAAAGACCCCTCAAAGTGACTTCAAATATGATATGGTCCCTAAAAAAATGTTTTTGTAAATTTTGTTGGAAAAATGAGAAATCGCTGGTCAACGTTTAACCCTTATAGCTCCCTAACAAAAAAAAAATTTTGGTTCCAAAATTGTGCTGATTTAAAGTAGACATGTGGGAAATGTTATTTATTAACTATTTTGTGTGACATATCTCTCTGATTTAAGGGCATGAAAATTCAAAGTTTGAAAATTGCAAAATTTTCAAAATTTTTGCCAAATTTCCGATTTTTTCACAAATTAACGCAAGTGATATCAAAGAAATTTTACCACTATCATGAAGTACAATATGTCACGAAAAAACAATCTCAGAATCAGGGGAATCCGTTGAAGCGTTCCAGAGTAATTACTTCATAAAGTGACAGTGGTCAGAATTGAAAAAATTGGCCCGGTCACGAAGGCAAAAACAGGCTCTGGAGCGAAGTGGTTAAAACATTATCTTTCTTATTATTCTAACATTTGGCAAATATTAAAAATTATGGTAATCCTAATTGACCTAAAACGGGAAAGGTTTATTCTTATTTCATGTCAGATTTTGAGAAAAACATGCATATGTGTCTTTTTATATAGTGTATGTAAACTTCTGGTTTCAACTGTATATATGTACAGTACAGACCAAAAGTTTGGACACACCTTCTCATTTAAAGATTTTTCTGTATTTTCATAACTATGAAAATTGTACATTCACACTGAAGGCATCAAAACTATGAATTAACACATGTGGAATTATATACTTAACAAAAAAGTGTGAAACAACTGAAAATATGTCTTATATTCTAGGCTCTTCAAAGTAGCCACCTTTTGCTTTGATGACTGCTTTGCACACTCTTGGCATTCTCTTGATGAGCTTCAAGAGGTAGTCACCGGAAATGGTCTTCCAACAATCTTGAAGGAGTTCCCAGAGATGCTTAGCACTTGTTGGCCCTTTTGCTTTCACTCTGCGGTCCAGCTCACCCCAAACCATCTCGATTGGGACTGCGGAGGCCAGGTCATCTGGTGTAGCACTCCATCACTCTCCATCTTGGTTAAATAGCCCTTACACAGCCTGGAGGTGTGTTTGGGGTCATTGTCCTGTTGAAAAATAAATGATGGTCCAACTAAACGCAAACCGGATGGAAAAGCATGCCGCTGCAAGATGCTGTGGTAGCCATTCTGTTTCAGTATGCCTTCAGTTTTGAATAAATCCCCAACAGTGTCACCAGCAAAGCACCACCACTCCATCACACCTCCTCCTCCATGCTTCACAGTGGGAACCAGGCATGTAGAGTCCATCCGTTCACCTTTTCTGCGTCGCAGAAAGACACGGTGGTTGGAACCAAAGATCTCAAATTTGGACTCATTAGACCAAAACACAGATTTCCACTGGTCTAATGTCCATTCCTTGTGTTCTTTAGCCCAAACAAGTCTCTTCTGCTTGTTGCCTGTCCTTAGCAGTGGTTTCCTAGCAGCTATTTTACCATGAAGGCCTGCTGCACAAAGTCTCCTCTTAACAGTTGTTGTAGAGATGTGTCTGCTGCTAGAACTCTGTGTGGCATTGACCTGGTCTCTAATCTGAGCTGCTGTTAACCTGCGATTTCTGAGGGTGGTGACTCGAATAAACTTATCCTCAGAAGCAGAGGTGACTCTTGGTCTTCCTTTCCTGGGGCGGTCCTCATGTGAGCCAGTTTCTTTGTAGCGCTTGATGGTTTTTGCAACCGCACTTGGGGACACTATCAAAGTTCGCCCAATTTTTCGCACTGACTGACCTTCATTTCTTAAAAGTAATGATGGCCCCTTGTTTTTCTTTACTTAGCTGTTTTTTTCGTGCCATAATACAAATTCTAACAGTCTATTCAGTAGGACTATCAGCTGTGCATCCACCAGACTTCTGCACAACACAACTGATGGTCCCATCCCCATTTATAAGGCAAGAAATCCCACTTATTAAACCTGACAGGGCACACCTGTGAAGTGAAAACTATTTCCGGTGACTACCTCTTGAAGCTCATCAAGAGAATGCCAAGAGTGTGCAAAGCAGTCATCAAAGCAAAGGTGGCTGCTTTGAAGAACCTAGAATATAAGACATATTTTCAGTTGTTTCACACTTTTTTGTTAAGTATATAATTCCACATGTGTTAATTCATAGTTTTGATGCCTTCAGTGTGAATGTACAATTTTCATAGTCATGAAAATACAGAAAAATCTTTAAATGAGAAGGTGTGTCCAAACTTTTGGTCTGTACTGTATATATGTGCACATCTCATTGCTATAGCAAATCAGTGGGAGTCATCAACAGTGATAAAATAATAGAAAAAAAGGAAGAAAATTGAATCCTTAGAGGAAAAGTAAGATGATTTGTCTAAAAAATGCCAGTGTAAGGAGGCTCGTAAGCTCCCCGGGGAGCCATTGCATGGTTTATAAGCCTCCTTACTCTAGCATTTCACTCTCCTCACTAGGATCTAAGGGGTAAAGTTTTTCCTTCTGAAGTCTCTCACACAGCTAAATCAGATCTCATGCTTTGCACTGCTGAGGGGCAACACCCCGAAACACCCTGGCTGCAAATTGAGATTCTAGTTTCTTACAGACTGGACCAGTCATTGGGGAAGCCCTCACTGTTTCTTTCTGGATAGATTCCACTTCCTACCACTATGAAATGGAATAAATGCTATGTTTTAGAGAAATTAACAATAGTAATGGTAATAATCTGACACCATATGATAGCAAATCCAAGCAACATGCCGTCATTTGTAACAATGGGAAAGCCTTTTTTAAGATGTTGTCCAGAATAAGGATGCCATATTTCATCGCTTTGTGGAAGAATAGGTAAATCGTTTCTCATGTTATATTCTCTGAACTGTAAATCATAAACGGTTTCACAAATTTGGTTGAATGCCAGTGGACCCAAAAAATGCTAATTTCTAATAGTAAATTTAAAAATGACTTTTTTTTACTTTTATTTATTTCCAGATAAAGTGAAAGATCGAGGCTCTAATACAATTGGGTCAAGATTGAACCGTGTCGAGGACAAGGTAATAAAATAAGATAAAACCATATATATTTATATTATGCACAGCTACTACTTACACATACACACATGGAGTACAGGATATACAGACAATTACCACATACTACATACAGAATATTCCTCACTCTCTGAAAAAGTGTAAAATACATAATGGTGCATCCAGACACCAATTCTACAGCGCTGCTCATACACTGCAGAGAGTCTAAATACCTGTGGTCATCTGTGACTTGCACATACAAGTTAAGGTGGCCACACACAATAACTGAACGTTGATTGCTGGTTCGGCCGTCCACTACCTCTCCCAACTCTCATACACGAGAAGGTTTGGCTTGGTTAAATGTTCATGTGTTTTCAAAGTGGAGAACTGTGAAAATCACTGCCAAACGGCTCTGGCAGCAGCTTATCACCTGAATAACAAAAGGGTCAGTCATTAAGGGTCAGGCAGTTTGAATTTTACCTCCTCTGACCTCATCTGTCAGGGAAGAGTCTGGATGTCCCCTTAGACTATTAGCTTAGTCTATTGTGTATGGAGGCTTAAAGGGGTTTTCCATTACTCAGACAACTCCTTCTCAATCCATATGTGTGTCCCCCAGTAAAATAATAACACCTATACTCACCTCCAGTGCCAGCACTATTCCAGCGGTGTCTGCACTGGCTCTCCTGGGGATTGCATGTGTCATGGGTGTGTCAGAAGTGACAGACAGTCATCCTGCAGTTGGTTGCAGGAGATCTCTTCATTTGGCCTTACAGACAACTTCTTAGAATATGTATCTCTAGGACCCAGGGGCTAGCTTCCTCTGGCTAATTAACACCCTGGCCTGGATGTATAAATACCTGTTGTGAGCCAGAGGGAGGTGCCAGCGATATTCATTGCCCCTTGTGAAGGCTTGAGCAAGAGCAGTACTTCTATCTCTCTGGTGCTAGAGAACGTGTGCGCATTTGTCTGGAGTCGAGTAAAGCTAAGCGATTTTCCCTTGTTTATCCCCCCTTGTTGTCTTTAGTGTTCAGTGGGGATCAACTAGTGCTCATCCTTTCTGTTCCCTAGCCTGAGCCTAATGCCAGGGATAGACAGGCTGAGGTATGCGTGCGGCGATTGGTGAAGAACCAATAAAGGGACATTAGTGGAGACAGGGTGACACTAGATCAGCCTAGGAGTTCTCCACTCCCCACTTTCCCTAGTCTGGGTTCCCTTTCCGTTTTCCCTTTGTGTTGCACTTAGTCTTTCCCACACCTTGCGTGACAGCATGACATTATGTCTCATGATTCCTAGGGGCAATCAGTGCTGACTTTACTCTCCCCGCCTTTGGCCAACTTGCATACATCCAGAGGAAGTGAGAGATGTTGCTGCTCTTACTTCCTCCGGATGTACAGGTATGTGCTATAACTGGAGGCAGGAAGAGTGAAGCCAGCGCTGATTGGCAGCAGGGATCACTTGACATAACAATGTCACGTGATCCCAAGGAGAGCCAATGCCGACACGGCTGGAACACTGGAAGGGAATATAGGTGTTATTATTTTACTGAGGGCAAAAATATATATATGGAGAAGGAGATGTCCGAGTAGTAGAAAACCCCTTTAAGTGTTGGCTACTACTTTCATGGATGTGGACAGAAAGCTCTTTCTGAGTTCATTAAGTAGTTCAATCTGACAAAGGTTTCCAATAGAGTTGGTGCGAGTCAATTCGCAGGACCCAGTCCATCAGCCACATCCATAATCTGTGACCGCTGCATCGGAGCCCTGAGAACCACCTCCTACATCCCGGCATCCACAGCTGTTCTACTGATTAGCCGGCCTGATGCAATGTCACATATGCATCATGCTGTAACCATAAAGATGCAGCTAATCAGAAGAGAAGCAGGGATCTTGGAAGGTAGAAGGCAGGTCTTGAGGCTCCTGTCCAGCATCCAAAGATTACTGACGTGGCTGATGGACCCAGTGCTGCGAAAAGAATCGCACCAACTATAGTTTTCAATTAAAACAACAATGTCTAAATGGCTAACCAATATTGCATTAAAGGATCTATCTACTTTATTTCTCCCCAAAACTGTGCCTCTCTTGTCCATGGGGTGTGTCTGGTATTGCAACTTAGTGCCCCATTGATTTGGTTAGGGATAAGCTACAATATCAGGCAGCGCTCATGGGTAGTGTAAAATGTGTATGGAGTGTGGTCTGTATCTATGCTATTTTCTTTGTTTGAATTTTTTTTTATATATTTGTAGGTAACTCAAATGGATCATAAACTCAATCTCATAACCGATATGATTCACCACCTGATAGCAAACCAACAAAGCGGTCAGTCTACCAACAGAACACCGCATCGGAGCAACTCTCTGAATGACGGGAGCAACCTCTCCAGTACTCTGCTACCTACCAACAGTTACAGTGCCAAGACGAGACCAAGATAATGCATCTTGATGAACAAACACAAACTAGTTCTTCTACTGTCCTCAATGCAGATATTCATTATTTTAATGAATGCATTTATAAGCAGAAAGTAAAATGAATGATGAAATTAGACTGAGTATGGAGTAAGTGTGTAACACTGTAAAGGACGTCTATTCTCTGTAGATCCTATCAGGGTTCATTGAAGGTTTCTTAGAGGAAGGGACATGGAACATATGTGTATTGCTCCATGTAGAAACATGCAAGAAAGCATCTGATACATTGATGAATCCTTTCTCAGGAAGATTGTAGCTCATCGGCCTGTGGGATCGTAAATCGCTACGGGTCGTGCTGTAAAACTGGCAATACAACTGAACAATTACCCTGATTTTTTTTATTGTATTAAAATACACTTTTTACATTGATTTTCAATTTTTGGGGGGCCTAAAATGAAAATTCATTTGAGAAAAATAGAAATAAATATTGTACTGTAGAAAATTACACTTCTTTTTTTTTACAATGTATTTTTGGTAAAAATGGTATTAAAGAGTTAATTTTTCTTTATAATTTCTGATCACAATTTTTTTTTTCAGGAATATTTTTTGACATCTGATCAAATGTATTGTATTTTCTCAAAAATGTTGATATTTGCACATTGATTGGTTTAAAACAGTGATGGCGAATCTTTTAGAGACCGAGTGCCCAAACTGCAATCCAAAACCCACTTATTTATCGCCAAGTGCCAACACGGCAATTTATCCTAAATATTGAGGTTTTACTGATACAAACAACTGATACAAAGAGCAGGCGAGGGCAGCATAGAGCAGCCACAGACAGGAGCAGGGGTAAGAGACTGCAGAAATAGAGAATGTGCTCACCCACATCCTGGTGTATAAGCTGGCCCTCCCCTCAATCCTGGTATATATGCTGGCCCTCCCCTCAATCCTGGTATATATGCTGGCCCTCCCCTCAATCCTGGTATATATGCTGGCCCTCCCCTCAATCCTGGTATATATGCTGGCCCTCCCCTCAATCCTGGTATATGTGCTGGCCCTCCCCTCAATCCTGGTATATATGCTGCCCCCCCTCAATCCTGGTATATATGCTGGCCCTCCCCTCAATCGTGGTATATATGCCCCCCCCCCTCAATCCTGGTATATATGCTGGTCCTCCCCTCAATCCTGGTATATATGCTGGCCCTCCCCTCAATCCTGGTATATATGCTGGCCCTCCCTTCAATCCTGGTATATATGCTGGTCCTCTCTTCAATCCTGGTATATATGCTGGCCCTCTCCTCAATCCTGGTATATATGCTGGCCCTCCCCTCAATCCTGGTATATATGCTGGCCCTCCCCTCAATCCTGGTATAAATGCTGGCCCTCCCCTCAATCCTGGTATATATGCTGCCCTCCCCTCAATCCTGGTATATATGCTGGCCCTCCCCTCAATCCTGGTATATATGCTGGCCCTCCCCTCAATCCTGGTATATATGCTGCCCTCTCCTCAATCCTGGTATATATGCTGGCCCTCCCCTCAATCCTGGTGTATATGCTGGCCCTCCCCTCAATCCTGGTATATATGCTGGCCCTCCCCTCAATCCTGATATATATGCTGGCCCTCCCTTCAATCCTGGTATATATGTTGCCCCTCCCCTCAATCCTGGTATATATGCTGCCCCTCCCCTCAATCCTGGTATATATGCTGCCCCCCCTCAATCCTGGTATATATGCTGGCCCTTCCCTCAATCCTGGTATATATGGTGGGCCTCCCCTCAATCCTGGTATATATGCCGGCCCTCCCTTCAATCCTGGTATATATGCTGGCCCTCCCCTCAATCCTGGTATATATGCTGGCCCTCCCCTGAATCCTGGTATATATGCTGGCCCTCCCTTCAATCCTGGTATATATGCTGGCCCTCCCCTCAATCCTGGTATATATGCTGGCCCTCCCTTCAATCCTGGTATATATGCTGGCCCTTTCTTCAATCCTGGTATATATGCTGGCCCTCTCTTCAATCCTGGTATATATGCTGGCCCTCTCCTCAATCCTGGTATATATGCTGCCCCTCCCCTCAATCCTGGTATATATGCTGCCCCCCCCTCAATCCTGGTATATATGCTGGCCCTCCCCTCAATCCTGGTATATATGCTGGCCCTCTCCTCAATCCTGGTATATATGCTGCCCTCCTCTCAATCCTGGTATATATGCTGCCCTCCCCTCAATCCTGGTATATATGCTGGCCCTCCCTTCAATCCTGGTATATATGCTGGCCCTCTCTTCAATCCTGGTATATATGCTGGCCCTCTCCTTAATCCTGGAATATATGCTGGCCCTCCCCTCAATCCTGGTATATATGCTGGCCCTCCCCTCAATCCTGGTATAAATGCTGGCCCTCCCCTCAATCCTGGTATATATGCTGCCCTCCCCTCAATCCTGGTATATATGCTGGCCCTCTCCTCAATCCTGGTATATATGCTGGCCCTCCCCTCAATCCTGGTATATATGCTGCCCTCCCCTCAATCCTGGGATATATGCTGGCCCTCCCCTCAATCCTGGTGTATATGCTGGCCCTCCCCTCAATCCTGGTATATATGCTGGCCCTCCCCTCAATCCTGGTATATATGCTGGCCCTCCCTTCAATCCTGGTATATATGCTGGCCCTCTCCTCAATCCTGGTATATATGCTGGCCCTCCCCTCAATCCTGGTATAAATGCTGGCCCTCCCCTCAATCCTGGTATATATGCTGGCCCTCCCCTCAATCCTGGTATATATGCTGGCCCTCCCCTCAATCCTGGTATATATGCTGCCCTCCCCTCAATCCTGGTATATATGCTGCCCTCCCCTCAATCCTGGTATATATGCTGGCCCTCCCCTCAATCCTGGTGTATATGCTGGCCCTCCCCTCAATCCTGGTATATATGCTGGCCCTCCCCTCAATCCTGGTATATATGCTGGCCCTCCCTTCAATCCTGGTATATATGCTGGCCCTCCCCTCAATCCTGGTATATATGCTGGCCCTCCCCTCAATCCTGGTATATATGCTGGCCCTCCCCTCAATCCTGGTATAAATGCTGGCCCTCCCCTCAATCCTGGTATATATGCTGCCCTCCCCTCAATCCTGGTATATATGCTGGCCCTCCCCTCAATCCTGGTATATATGCTGGCCCTCCCCTCAATCCTGGTATATATGCTGGCCCTCCCCTCAATACTGGTATATATGCTGGCCCTCCCCTCATTCCTGGTATATATGCTGGCCCTCCTCTCAATACTGGTATATATGCTGGCCCTCCCCTCAATCCTGGTATATATTCTGGCCCTCCCCTCAATCCTCGTATATATGCTGGCCCTCCCCTCAATCCTCGTATATATGCTGGCCCTCCCCTCAATCCTGGTATATATGCTGGCCCTCCCCTCAATCCTGGTATATATGCTGGCCCTCCCCTCAATCCTCGTATATATGCTGGCCCTCCCCTCAGTCCTGGTATATATGCTCCCCCCCTCAATCCTTGTATATATGCTGGCCCTCCCCTCAATCCTGGTATATATGCTGGCCCTCTCCTCAATCCTGGTATATATGCTGCCCTCCTCTCAATCCTGGTATATATGCTGCCCTCCCCTCAATCCTGGTATATATGCTGGCCCTCCCCTCAATCCTGGTATATATGCTGGCCCTCCCCTCAATCCTGGTATATATGCTGGCCCTCCCCTCAATCCTGGTATATATGCTGGCCCTCCCCTCAATCCTGGTATATATGCTCCTCTCCCCCCCCCCCCAGCCATTGTGCATCCCATATTAAAAAAACAAAAAAACACATAATAAACCCTCCTCCTCACCTTCCTTCTTCTCCCGCGCAGCGTCCTCTCCTGTAGTCGGCACATCTAGCTGAAGTGTATTGCTGCGCACGTACTAGCCAGGTCCGTGCGCGCTGCAGTACACGCTGCCAGCCAATCAGAGGCCAGCGGCCGATGGCCTCTGATTGGCCAGCCGACGTCATGCTGGCCTCTGATTCGCCGGCAGCCGCTTCTGATTGTCCGGAAGTCGCTAGCCTCTGATTGGCCGGCCAACGTCATGCTGGTCTCTGATTGGCCAGAAGCCGCAGGCCTCTGATTGGCCGGCCGAATTCATGCTGGCCTCTGATTGGAAGGAAGCCGCTGGCCTCTGATTGGCCGGCTGACGTCATGCTGGCCTCTGATTGGCCGGCAGACGCTGGCCTCTGATTGACCGGTCGACGTCATGCTGGCCTCTGATTGACCGGCCGACGTCATGCTGGCATCTGATTGGCCGGCAGCCGCTGGCCTCTGATTGGCCGGCAGCGTGTATTGCAGCGCTCGGGCCTGGCTAGTTCGTGCGTTGCAATACACTTCAGCTCGATGTGTTTCCGTCCGAGAGAGATCGCACATCTAGCTGCAGTAGCGGAGCTGGTGCCGGCACTCGGCGGCTCAGAGTTCTCCCCGCCGGCCCGATCCAGTAGCGCTAGTGCTGCGGCCATGGTGCCCCCCAGGAGGGCTCTGCTGCCCCCTCTGCACGCTGCCATAGGTTCCCAGCACTGGTGTAAAGCATTTCTTCTTCTACAGCTGACGACCCAAAATTGGTGATTTTCTGAAAAAATAAAATAAAATGTCCAGTCTGCATTATATATGGTGGAAGTGAGAATGTATCATCTGGATAAGGGGGTGGTCTTCACAGAGGGGTCTATGGAGAGATGTCACTTTATAAGGAGCACATAGCATGGAATACCGGGGGGAAGCCTTCTGGCTCCTTATGTTGCTCCAGTCCGGAATGCTCCACTATGGTCCATCCTTCTATAGTTCTTCTCTTACACTTTCTGCTGGTCGGTATATGGACGTATTCGCTCTATGCTGACAGGCGCTCCCTTAGTATAGCTCATGTAATGCACGGCACCACAATGTTGTAGGTTCTGACTACTGTGTAAAAAAACACCCACCCAGAGACCTGCCATAATCTTATAGTCTGGGTGTGAATACGCTGTAGGTAGAGCTACACTTTTGTTGTGGAAATTTTGGTAATTTTATTTACCTTCTTGCATTTAGGCTATGTGCCCACGATGCAGAAATGAAGCAGAAAATTTCTGCAGCATTTCTGCATCTCCCTGGCAGAAAAAACGCATGCAGATTGACAAGCGCTTTCCAGGCGATTTTAGCATCACATGGAAAGTGCTTGACAACTAGGTCACACTGTATAAATCCATGCAAACAGCATGGATTTATATAGTGTGAACCGTAAAAATGAAAACAAATAAAGCTATACTCACCCCTGATGCCCGACGTGGCTGCAGCGCTCGTTCCTGTCTGGTTCCTGGATGCCGGCATATCGCGAGACAGAGCGGTGAAGGGCCTGCGGTCACATGACTGTGACGTCACCGCAGGTCCTCAAGCGATGCCGGCATTCAGAGAGAAGCCGCCGGACAGGTGAATATAAACTTTATTTGTTTTTTTATTCTTTTTTTACAGGTACAAAGGTACAATGGTACCCAGGTCTGGAGGATTGTCTTCTCTCCTCCAGAACTGGGTACCATCCGCACATAGAGACGCATAGAAGCCGCTTGTAAAAATGTACAGTCGCGGTTTCTATGCGTCTCAATGCAAGTCAATGGCGGGAGTTCCGCTGCGCTTCTGCAAAATTAAATGACATGCTGCGGATTTTTGCATAGAACATGCGGAATCCCCTTGGGGACCATGGGGTGCGGATTACCTAGCGTTTCACAAGCGAAATTCCGCAGCATAAACGCTTGAAAAACGCTACGTGGGCACTCAGCCTTACCCGAATGAGGCTTGTGAGAAATCCTTAAATATGCAGCAGATTTCTCCTGTATGATGCTGACCAATCATAAGCAAGCAGCAACACTCAAAGAAAAGAAGAACACGCCCCCACCATAGATCAAAGCGGGTTTCTTAGGGTATAAAGCTACGTTCTCACTATGAGTTTTCAGTGAGTTTTTACGCTGCATATTTTAGAAATAATGCAAGTAACCTATCTTAATGGGTGCAGAAATTCTGCAACATCAAAAACTCACCAAAAGCTCATCGTGGGAACCTAGCCTAAGATGTGTAATGATGGAGAGTCCTGATCTCCTGGTCTACCCTTCTGCATGATTAGAAAGCAGAGGTAACAGCTCTTAGACAAGGAAGGAGCCGCACAGCTGAGTTTCTCTGTGTCACATTACAAACCCTTTTATTGACTCTCCTGATTATGGAGTGTGCCAGTATCACACTTATGTCTTCTGTGCTCAAGCAACTTGTATTCTTTCTGCAGTGATATTAGGCTGTTATTACACCTCACACAGGAGCAGTGTGTTCTGGGTTACTTCTATGGTGAAATGCAATGACAGTCTGCTCTAATCTCACTGCAGAATGAGTACAAGTTGAGCACAACGGATCTAAGTGTGATACTGACACTGTGCTCTCATTTCTGGACAGGCAGTTTGGGATAGGCGCAGAACAGCAGAGGTGAGAGTGCCATAAGAGGAGGAAAGCTGTTAGAAAGGTTTGTAATGTTGCACAACTAAACTCTCTTGTGCTGCCCCTTCACCCACAGAGACCTTAACTGAAAGGTATTAGTCAGTTGTGTGCTCTAATCATGCAGGAGGTTAGCCCAGGAGACCAGGTCTGTATCCTTACATCTTAGACACTGAGAAATCTGCTCTAAGCTATGGTGGGGATGTGATCATCTTTCTTTTCAGTGTTGTCGTCTGCTTATAATTGGTCAGCATCATGCAGGGAGAAGAATTTCGCACCCCCAGTGAAAACTCTGATAACATCTACTTGGACTTAATTTTTTTTAACTCATTAGGTGCCAAATACTTTCATTGCTAATATCTCTGCAAATGAAAGATAAAATAGAAAGAGCATGGATGAGATACCAGGACACTGTGTGTGGCACTTTATTATTATTATTTATTATTCTAGCTCCATTTATTCCATGGTGCTTTACATGTGAAAAAGGGGTTATACATAGCAAACACAATTGCAAAAATCTTGAACAAAAACGCAATGGCAAACTGGTACTGGAGGAGAGATAACCCTACCTGCGATGTCTCACAATCTTCAAGGGATGGGTGAGGATACAGTAGGTGAGGGTAGAGCTGGTCATGCAGCGGTGTGGTGGAGCAATGATTACTGCAGGTTGTAGGCTTTTCGGAAGAGGTGGGTTTTCAGGTTCCTTTAGAAGGTTTCCACGGTAGGCGAGAGTCTGATGTTTTGGGGTAGAGAGTTCTAGAGTAGGGGGGATGCACGGGAGAAATCTTGTATGCAATTGTGAGAAGAAACGATAAGAGGGGAGTAGAGAAGGAGATCTTGTGAGGATCGTAGGTTGCGTGTAGGTGTGTACCGGGAGACTAGGTCACAGATGTATGGAGGAGACAGGTAGTGGATGGCTTGGTATGCCACGGTTAGGGTTTTGAACTGGAGTCACTGGGCAATGGGGAGTCAGTGAAGCATTTGACAGAGAGGAGAGGCCGGGGAGTAGGCGGAAGGCAGGTGGATTAGTCGGGCAGCAGAGTTTAGGATAGATTGGAGGGGTACGGGAGTGTTAGCGGGGAGGCCACAGAGCAGGAGGTTGTAGTAGTCGAGGCGGGAGATGATGAGGGCGTGCACTAGTGTTTTTGCAGATTCATGGTTGAGGAATATGCGGATCCATGTTTTTGAGTTGGAGTCGGCAGGAGGAGGAAAGGGCTTTGATATGTGGCTTGAAGGAGAGGTTAGAGTCCAGGGTTACTCTGATGCAGCGAGCTTGTGGGACTGGGGAAAGTGGACAGCCATTGATTTTGATGGATAGGTCAGATGGGGAGGCTGAGTGAAATGGGGGAAAGATGATGAATTCTGTTTTATCCATGTTAAGTTTTAGAAATCTAGCAGAGAAGAAGGATGAGATAGCGAACAGACATTTTGGGGTTCTGGTTAGTAAGGAGGTGATATCAGGTCCAGAGAGGTAAATCTGTGTGTCGTTAGCATAGAGATGATACTGAAAGCCGTGGGACTCTATGAGCTGTCCCAGGCCGAAGGTTTAGATGGAGAAGAGCAGGGGTCCTATGGCTTAACCTTGGGGAACACTGACAGATAGGATGCGAGATGAGGAGGTGGTGTGTGAGTGAGAAACACTGAAGGTTCTGTCTGTTAAGTATGAGTAGATCCAAGATTATTATGATCTGCAACATAAACTAGGGAAAGAAGGGGAGAGCTGTCCCCACAGTAAGACTAAGCTGAGTCCCTACGTTGTAGCAGGCAACCTGTTCCTTGTGAACAGACCCGCCTTCGTCCTCGGCTAGTCTGAACGGAGACCTATAGAGAAAGGAAGGGGTCTCTAAAAGAACTAAGGACTGGGACAAAAATGGGACACCTCCTAACAGAAGTTGTTGCAGAGCAAAAGAAAAACTGACAAAAGTACTAGAGGTCCAGAGGACCAAGCAAACTAGAGATAGATAGGCACAAAAGCACCTGGCTAGAAAGACAGTCTAAACAACACTGAAGTCTAGCAAGGCCAGAAGGGTGGAGCTGGAATAAATAGGAAGATGGTCACGTGACCGCAAAACACAAGATAGAAACAAAAACAAACAGGAGGGTTCTAACAGTACCCCCTCTTTTATGAGGATCCTCCGGATCCTCCAGGCCCAGGCCTATCTGGAAATCTCCTGTGGAAAGCTCTGACAAGTCTAGGGGCAGAGACATCATCCGCCTTAACCCAGGAGTTATTCCTCGGGACCGAAACCTTTCCAAGCGACGAGATACTGCAATCTCCCTCTATCCTCTCTGGAATTCAGGATACGAGAAATTTCATATTCGCCGTCTTCCACCACCGGAGGAACTGTGACAGTGGCCTCCCTATCCGATACATCAGCCTTTTTCAACAAGGAAACATGAAACACAGGATTAATCTTCCAGGAGGAGGGAACCTCCAACCTAACAGCAGACTGGTTAACCACCTGAAGCACCTTAAAAGGCCCCACAAACTTCGGACCCAATTTTTTAGAGGAAATCCTCAATCGCAGATTCTTTGAGGACAACCAAACCATGTCACCCACAGTAAACAAAACCTCTTTACATTTCCTGTTAAAATACTTCTTGGACTTTTTGTTAGCCTCTTGAAGGTTACAACGTACATTAGTCCAAACTCTCTCCAAGTCACCGGAAAAATTCTACTCCTCCGGCACCGCCGACCGCAATTTGGAGAAAGAACCAAAAGACGGATGTCTCCCAGTACAACAAAAAAAGAACACCCAGCAGAGGAGGATGTATGGTTGTTAAGAGCAAATTCTGCGAGTGGCAGAAACTCAGACCACCCCTCTTGATTGTCTGCCACAAATCAACGCAAAAACTGTTCCACATCCTGGTTCTTTCTTTCAGTCTGTCCATTAGACTCAGGATGATAACCAGACGAAAATGACAAATGGACTCCCAACCTGTCACAAAAAGCACGCCAAAAGCGAGCCACAAACTGAGGTCTCCTATCAGAAACAATGTTGGTGGGAACGCCATGGTGCCTGACAATTTCCTTAACAAACGCCTTAGCGAGTGTCTTAGCGCAGGGTAGCTTAATGAATGGAACCAAATGACACATCTTGCTAAAACGGTCCACGACCACCCAGATGTCAGTGAAACCCTCGGACACAGGAAGGTCAGTAATAAAATCCATTGCCAAATGCGTCCAAGGCGCACTAGGAACCTCCAGAGGTCAAAGCAACCCCGCAGCAGGGGTATGGGAAGCTTTTGACCTAGCACACACCGTACACTGACACACCCACTTGATGACTTCCTTCTGCCACCCGGGCCACCAAAAACTGCGACTGATAAGTCTCTTAGTCCCAGAAATTCCTGGATGACCTGCCAACTGAGACTCATGATACCCCACAAACAAATCTCTCCTAGAGGTTCTAGGCACAAACAATCTCCCATGAGGAGTGTTAGATGGGGCATCCTCTTGGGCTTTCAGAATCCCTTCTTCCAAAACAGAGTCTAATGCTGCTACCACAACTCCTTCCTGTAAAATGCTCTCCTCCTCCTCGGTACCAACCATGGGGGAAAAGCTGCGAGATAAAGCATCGGCTTTAACATTCCTAGTACCAGGGATATAGGTAACAGAAAAATTAAACCGAGAAAAAAAAAGTGCCCACCTAGCTTGACGGGCATTCAAGCGTTTGGCAGCATCCAGATAGATCAAATTCTTATGATCTGTGAAAACCTGAACAGGAAATTTAGCACTTTCCAAGAAATGATGCCAATGTTCAAACGCAAGTTTAATAGCCAACAATTCCCAATTACCAACATCGTAATTAAGTTTGGTTTCTGAAAATTTTTTTGAAAAAAAATCACAGGGATGTACTCCATCCTTGTTCTCCTGAGACAAAACTGCACCGACCCCCACCGAAGAAGCATCAACCTCGACCAAAAAAGGCTTGGTCTCATCAGGCTGCATAAGGATAGGGGCAGAACTGAACCTCTCCTTGAGATACACAAAAGCTTCAATGGCCTCAGTAGTCCACTGGACCGTATTCGCACCTTTCCTGGTGAGATCAGTCAGTGGCTTAACAATTATAGAAAAATTCTTAATGAATTTCCTGTAATAATTGGCGAAACCCAAAAATCTCTGTATCGATTTCAAACCAATAGGCCTAGGCCATTCCTGCACAGCCTGAACTTTCACCGGGTCCATCTCAAAGCCCTAGCTGGAGATAATGTAGCCCAAAAAACTAATTCTCTGCACAGCGAACTCACATTTCTCCAGCTTAGCAAAAAGTGAATTATCACTCAATAACTGCAACACCTCACGTACGCTCTGCCAATGGGAATCCAGATCTGGTGAATAAATCAGAATGTCATCCAAATACACAACCACATTCTTGCCAATCAAAGGTCTCAGGATGTCATTAATAAGGTTCTGAAAAAACGCGGGTGCATTGGTAAGACCGAAGGGCATCACCAGATTCACAAAATGACCTACCGGAGTGTTAAAAGCAGTTTTCCATTCATCACCCTCCTTCATTCGTAACAAATTGTATGCCCCCCGGAGATCAATTTTATAGAACCACTTGGTCCCCACTAACTGGTTAAACAAGTCTGGAATTAACGGCAATGGGTAGGAATTGCGTACGGTTATCTTATTAATTTCACGAAAGTCCAGACATGGACGTAAACCACCGTCTTTTTTTTTAACAAAGAAAAATCCAACGGCCACAGGCGACTTAGAAGGTCTAATGTGACCAGCAGCCAAGCTCGTCTGTATGTATTCCTCCAAGGCCTTTCTTTCAGGGATAGTCAGATTTAATAAGCGACTCTTGGGAAGAGTAGCTCCAGAAACAAACTCAATGGTGCAATCATAGTCCCTATGAGGAGGTAAAACTTGCGACTCCTCCTCTGAAAAAACCTTCCAAAAATCCTGAATAGGTACAGATAATTCCCCTTTTTCCACAGCCGCAATGCGACCATTACAACATTTATCATAGCACTTAGGACTCCAAGACTTAATCTCATTAGTAGACCAGTCCAGTAAAGGATTGTGCAGTTTTAACCAAGGCAAACCTGCACATGCGGATTTCAATTGGGGAACATTGCTGCCCTTCTACCATGCGTTTTTCATGCGTTTCCGCGGCGTTTACGCAACTGCAAAAACGCCGCGGAAACGCATGAAAAACGCATCGTGTGAACTCAGCCTCAGGCTATGTGCCCACGTTGCAGAAATGAAGCAGAAAATTTCTGCTTCATTTCTGCAAGTCCTCTCCCGGAAAAACGCATGCGGAATTCCGCACGCGTTTATCGCGCGTTTTTCATGCGTTTATCTCGCGTTTTCCACATGCGGAATTGCCTTGCGTTTTTAATGCATTGCACAAGGCTTGCTTGCGGAAACGCAAAATTAATTGACATGCTGCGGATTTTTGAACGCAGCATAAAAGCTGCGGAAAAATCCGCAGCATGTGCATAGAACTTGCGGAATCCCCTTGGGGACCATGGGGTGCGGATTACCATGCGTTTTACAAGCATTTCCGCTGTGGAAATTCCGCATCAAAAACGCTTGTAATCCGCAACGTGGGCACGCAGCCTAAAAGCAAAAGTATAAATACTAATTATTTATCAAAGCTGGACAAAATCTAGAAACCATATAATAAAACTGGCATAAAATATAGTGCTGAACAAGAGTTTAGGGAGAGATGTACAACTGGCACTGGCCTTTAAAAGGGATTGTGTAATCGCACAAAACTAGCAAAAATGTAAAGTGCCTGTAAAACAAGGAACGTGCAATTTACCTCTTAGTAAAAATCCTATTCTTTCTCAAGAACGGGAGGAATTTTAATTTCATGATTTTTTTTTTAATCAAATAATTTTTATTGAAAAACTCCAAATACAAATTTTCCATCTTTCAAATAACATACATGACATAGTAATTCCATAGTATAAAACATGAACAAAGTATCTGAACTTCAATTTCCTAACCCACCCTAAACCCAAATCCCAACACTCCAGAGAGAACCATTTTAGAGCAGTTCTAGAATAACGGACTACAGCATTCATAGAAGGGGGAAGAAGATAAAAAAGTGACTAACAAAGGGATAGCAGCGTTTTAATTTTATCATTTACTGCTTGATGCCTGAGCCGGGAAGTGCACGCTTGAAAACTGTTGCAGGCTGCTGTAATCACAGGACACAAGCAAACAGCATGGCATTTCCTATCAGCAGGGAGGAAGTAAAGGGAACAGTAATGAAAGTCTCCTCCTACTCCGCTCCATAATGAAATGAACAGTGTGCATCCTACAAATGCGATGCATACAGCAAACAATTCATTTTCCATACACAGGTTTTGAGTTGACCACTGGATATATACATGTGTATAACTAATTACCAGAACTGGAAATCGAAAAAAAAGACGAGCAAGTTTGGGGTGAATCCTGCCTTCATTACTGCACAGCCGCTCATAGAGGGATCGGTACTAGGAACAGCAGCAGTGCCGGCGATGTTCACAGATTTACCTGCTGCGGGACTGAAGGAGTCTGATAGTGTTCGGCTCTAAGCTTTTTACCTTGTTTACGACAGGAATAATTGAAAGCTGTGCTTCAAAGGCGAGGAAGAAGTTGGTCACTGTCTGCGCTTGAATACCCTTAAGGGGGGAAAAAAATATATATATACATATATACAAATACTGAAACATCTAAATGCATTAGAACATCAAACCTGGTGAAGCGGTAAATGACTTGTCCTCCAGGGATACAGGCTACTGTCATTCAGTAATTATTTAATAGGAATTTTACATTTTATGTGATCACCACGCTAGAATGTAAATGATGAAAACACAACACAACTCCTCACCATATGAAGATATTTTGTGTTTTAGGCTATGTGCCCACGATGCAGAAATGAAGCAGAAAATTTCTGCAGCATTTCTGCATCTCCCTGGCAGAAAAAAATGCATGCAGATTGTGCATGCGTTTTTCCTGCAGAATACATGCGGATCCACATGCGGATTCACATGCATTTCCGCATGCAGATTGACAAGCACTTTCCAGGCGATTAGCATCACTTGGAAAGTGCTTGACAACTAGGTCACACTGTATAAATCCATGGAAACAGCATGGATTTATACAGTGTGAACCGTAAAAATTAAAACAAATAAAGCTATACTCACCCCCGAGGCCCCGGCGTGGCTGCAGCGCTGCTTCCTGGCTGGTTCCCGGCTGCCGGCATATCGCGAGACAGAGCGGTGAAGGACCTGCGGTCACATGACTGTGACGTCACCGAAGGTCCTTCAGCGCTGCTGGCATTCAGAGAGAAGACGCCGGACAGGTGAATATAAACTTTATTTGTTATTTTATTCTTTTTTTTACAGGTACAATGGTACCCAGGTCTGGATCAGAGTCTCCTCTCCTCCAGAACTGGGTACCATCCGCACTTAGAGACGCATAGAAGCCGCTTGTAAAAATGTACAGTCGCGGTTTCTGTGCGTCTCAATGCAAGTCAATGGCGGGAGTTCCGCTGCACTTCCGCAAAATTAAATGACATGCTGCGGATTTTTGTACGCAGCATAAACGCTGCGGAAAAATCCGCAGCATGTGCATAGAACATGCGGAATCCCCTTGGGGACCATGGGGTGCGGATTACCTAGCGTTTTACAAGCGTTTCCGCTGCGGAAATTCCGCAGCATAAACGCTTGAAAAACGCTACGTGGGCACACAGCCTTATAGAACAGCATTTCTGTGGAATAACACGACTGATTTACTGTGTATGCACCATAGCCTTCATTTGATGTCACTTACTGTCACCTGTCACCTTGCCCCAACTCTGCAATCCCCAATATCAGTCCATGACCTCAATGGGGTCACTATAAAATTCTAAAGAGGACTGGTCATGTCTCTATTAGAAAATAGATAAACTTAGGATAGAAACAATATGAGCATATACCCTGCTATAAGTAAGTAAAAAGCAATAGTGAATATATATAATATAGGGTACTTAGTAAACATGGTTTTTGATTTAAAAAAAGCCATCCCACCCACACCAAGGTGTACCCAGTCAGTTATGTGAAATATATAATAAAATACACTTTAGTACAATATTAGTGTTTTGTCCCTTTAAATCTGCTGCTACTTCTGTCACCATGGTAACTGCATTCATACTCGGCCAATAGGATTGCTCGGTTTGAATTTGGGAAAAAAAAAAGAGTCCTATATCGTCTGTTTGTTCCTTCTCATCTGAGTGTGAAGACAGACACCTGCGATCAGCGAGAGATTATAGGTATAAGACGTGATATAATATAACGGACGGAGCCACATCCCATCACACGCACTCAGCGACCACAACTGACAGGAATCAGCACATTTACCAGACAATAAGTTATTATTCCCCAACACATAATACGCTGAGACACCAGTGGGGGGCGCCGCACTCGTTACATCTCCCATCTGGATGGATCCAGCGACGAGATCCTGATATTTCCCCCCAGCTCCGCTCCTCCATAGGGAATGGCCCAGATGCACGCAGAACGGACCGAAGTGTAATACTGCTAGAACTCTGCATGATATCACATCCTCCATATATACCACATAATAAAGGGGTGCTCCCACTGGGACAGGTCATCACCTATCCAGAGATCAGTGATAACTTGTTCCAACTAGACATCCCCTTTAATGGAAGAGATCACATCTCTAACAGTCAATACGCTATTCATTCCCAATCTTCCCTGGCCCCAGTAATGCCCCTGAGTATATCGCCAATATGAGCCAATCATCAAACCCTCTGCTGACTGTTCCTGATGTTTTATAGAGTTTGGAGACGTTGCTACAAGAGAAGATATCAGCGGACACCATGGGGGTGGAGTATTCTGCCAGCGATGGAGCAGGTAGTATCCACCAGTCTGTGATATCTGACCTTCCTCCATATTCTGCTCTTACATGCGTTTCTTCAGCTTTACCCCTTCCCGACATAACCAATTTATGTTTATTTTCTGTTTTTTCCTCCGCTTTTTCCAACTTTTCTAACTTTTTGATATCTGTCCACATAGTGTGAGGTCTTGTTATTTTGTAGGATGAGCTGTCCTTATAAATGACACCATTCATTTACCACATAGTCCTAGAAAACGGGAAAAACATTTCAAGTGCAGTAAAAGTGCGAAAAAAAAAGCCTGACATTGTTTTTCTGGGAACGGTTTTAACGGCGTACATTGTGTGGTAAAAATGACCTGGTAATAGGATCCTACTCCTCAGTGTGATTACAGCAAGACCAAACTTCTCCAATAGTTTTGGCAAAAGAAAAGAACTTTTTTTTGATGCTGTCACCATTTTTTCTGAGACCCGAAACATTTTCAGTTTCCGGGTTGATGGAGCTGTGTGGGGGCTTATTTTTTGAAGGGCAAGAGGACTTTATTGATAACATTTTGGGACACATATGTCATGGTCATCGCTTCTTACAGGATTTTCTGCAGTATTGAGGCGAACGAAAAAATGCAATTTTGTCTTTTTGAATTTTTTTCTGTGTTCACTGATCGTTTTTTTTTTTATATTTTGATAGATTGTATTTCTCTGAAAGAGACCAAACCACAAAATGTGTATATTTTTATTATCTTTATTTTTAGTGGGAGGTGAGTTGAACGTGTGGGGTTTTAATAAATATATATATACTTTTTTTCACTGTATTTGTATACATCATCTGATTGCTTGTGCTATATACAGCGATACCACAGTAATGCTCCATATAGCAAAACCACGGTCTTCTTTACAGCCCAAATGAAGCTTTATGATGACAGGCACGGAGGCTTCAGCAGACCCCCGGATGTCATAGCAGTCCATCGGCGCCCTATGATCGCGTCACAGGAGCGCCGGTGGGCGTATGGAACGACGCGTCCCAATGCTGGCGCACTGTTAATGCTGCTGTTAGAGATTGACAGCAGCACTGAACAGGTTAACAGTGGTGGGCAGATCTTCGCTCCACTCGCAGCTGTTAGAGGCAGGTCCTGGTTGTTTGTTACAGCCATTATCTGCCATGTACGGGGCGAGCTGACCCTGCTCCATACACCCGCTACTGACTTATACCATACATGTACGGCAGATGTTGGTAAGGAGTTAAAGCGGTTGTCCAGCTTTGGGGCCATTTTTTTTACTTTAATGCAAGTATTTGGGGCTAAAATTGATTTCTGTAATTGAGTTTCATTAAAAATGTTGCCTTCTGTAGCATCTGTGCTGCACTGTCTATTGCTGGCTGCAAAATTAGCTAACTGAGAATCTATCAGTGAGCTCCTTAGTCTTAAGGGAGAGTTTGTAGATCTTTAATCTGTTTTTTTTTCCTGAGTGCCTATTAGCTGATCTATGCCCAAAGAAAACACAAAACTTGAATGTGCAGGGAAACAATAAGTCTGTAATAGCCGGTGAAAAACACTTAATGAAACCTAAATGTAAAAAATTACTTTTAGTAGTAAATACATGACATGAGAAAATATACACTGCTCAAAAAAAGGGAACACTTAAACAACAGAATATAACTCCAAGTAAATCAAACTGCTGTGAAATCAAACTGTCCACTTAGGAAGCAACACAGATTGACAATCAATTTCACATGCTGTTGTGCAAATGGAAGACAATAGAGGGAAATTATTGGCAATTATCAAGACACACTCAATAAAGGAGTGGTTCTGCAGGTGGAGACCACAGACCATATCTCAATACCAATGCTTTTTGGCTGATGTTTTGGTCACTTTTGAATGTTGGTTGTGCTTTCACACTCGTGGTAGCATGAAACGGACTCTACAACCCACAGAAGTTGCTCAGGTAGTGCAGCTCATCCAGGATGGCACATCAATGCGAGCTGTGGCAAGAAGGTTTGCTGCGTCTGTCAGCGTAGTTCCAGAGGCTGGAGGCGCTACCAGTAGACATGCCAGTACACCAGGAGACGTGGAGGGAGCCATAGGAGGGCAACAACCCAGCAGCAGGACCCCTACCTCCGCCTTTGTGCAAGGAGGAACAGGAGGAGCACTTCCAGAGCCATGCAAAATGACCTACAGCAGGCCACAAATGTGCATGTGTCTGCATAAACTGTTAGAAACCGACTCCATGAGAGTGGGATGAGGGCCAGACGTCCACAGATGGGGGTTGTGCCCAATGCCAGACCTCATGTGGCTGGAGAGTGTCAGCAGTTCCTGCAAGATGAAGGCATTGAAGCTATGGACTGGCTCGCCCGTTCCCCAGACCTGAATCCCATTGAGCACATCTGGGACATCATGTCTCACTCCATCCACCAACGTCACGTTGCACCACAGACTGTCCAGGAGTTGGTGGATGCTTTAGTCCAGGTCTGGGAGGAGATCCCACAGGAGACCATCCGCAACCTCATCAGAAGCCTGTCCAGGCGTTGTAGGGAGGTTATACAGGCACGTGGAGGCCACACACAATACTGAGCCTCATTTTGACTTGTTTTAAGGACATTACATCAAAATTGGATCAGCCTGTAGTGTGTTTTTCCACTTTAATTTTGGGGGTGACTCCAAATCCAGGCCTCCATTGGTTAATACATTTGATTTCTATTGATGATTTTTGTGTGATTTTGTTGTCAGCACATTCAACTTTGTACAGAACAAAGTATTCAATGAGAATATTTCATTCATTCAGATCTAGGATGTGTTATTTGAGTGTTCCCTTTATTTTTTTGAGCAGTGTGTATATATAATATAAACAATTACTGCAGCTTTAATGCTATTTATTACGTCTCAGGAGGAGGACGGAAGAGGAAGAGGACGGAAGAGGCGGAGGACGGAAGAGATGGAGGACGGAAGAGGCGGAGGATGGAAGAGGAGGAGGACAGAAGAGGAGGAGGACGGAAAAGGAGGAGGACGGAAGAGGAGGAGGATGGAAGAGAAGGAGGACGGAAGAGGCGGAGGATGGAAGAGGCGGAGGATGGAAGAGGCGGAGGACAAAAGAGGCGGAGGACGGAAGAGGGGGAGGACGGAAGAGAAGGAGGACCGAAGAGGAGGAGGACGGAAGATGAGGAGGACGTAAGAGGAGGAGGACGTAAGAGGAAGAGGACGGAAGAGGAGGAGGACGGAAGAGGCGGAGGACAGAAAAGGCAGAGGAAGGAAGAGGCGGAGGACAGAAGAGGCGGAGGACGGAAGAGGCGGAGGACAGAAGAGGAGGAGGACGGAAGAGAAGGAGGACGGAAGAGGAGGAGGATGGAAGAGGAGGAGGACGGAAGAGGAGGAGGACGTAAGAGGAAGAGGACAGAAGAGGAGGAGGACGGAAGTGGAGGAGGATGGAAGAGGAGGAGGACAGAATAGGAGGAGGAGGACAGAACTGCACCTTAAGATCCCTAGGGGGAAAGGGATGGTAGTAATATAGTGGTAGTATATCCATATTAGTGTAATATGAGTAATAATACTAGTGATAATAGTAAGAAAGTAATAAAATAACAGTAGTAATAGTAGTAGGTAGAATAGCAGTGTGATCCAGGGTCCTAGAACTGATCGCCTTTTCTCGGGGTCAAGAAGGAATTTTTCCCCTGTGACACAAATTGGCTGAAGGTGTCCTGGGGTTTTTGCCTTCTTCTGGATCAACACTGTAGGTATAGGGCAGTATTAGTAGTGATAGGAAAGAAGAATAATACTGTAATAAGATAGCACAATGTAATAATAACCATATCAAATAGATTTATAAAAACAAATTAAAATAACTCCAGTAGTACAATAATTAGTGTAATATTATATAACTTCTAATAACATTATTAGGTTTGATCCAGGGTCCTAGGACTGATCGCCTTTTGCCGGGGTCAAGAAGGAATTTTTCCCCTGTGACACAAATTGGCTGAAGGTGTCCTGGGGTTTTTGCCTTCTTCTGGATCAACACTGTAGGTTTAGGGCAGTATTAGTAGTGAAAGGAAAGAAGAATAATACTGTAATAAGATAGCACAATGTAATAATAACCATATCAAATAGATTTATAAAAACAAATTAAAATAACTCCAGTAGTACAATAATTAGTGTAATATATAACTTGTAATAACATTATTAGGTTTGATCCAGGGTCCTAGGACTGATCGCCTTTTGCCGGGGTCAAGAAGGAATTTTTCCCCTATGACACAAATTGGCTGAAGGTGTCCTGGGGTTTTTGCCTTCTTCTGGATCAACAGCTTTAGGCATAGGGATTTTAGTAATACCATTATTAGAATCACAAGATTAATAAAAAAAAATTAGAATTACATTTTTTTAATTAGTTTTATAACAGTTACAATTAATTGCATTAATGCAATAATAATAAATAGTAAAAATGGTGGTAATAATAATAATACAAAAAACTAGTCCCAGTTAGTAAGTTAGTGTAATGTTAGTGTAGGGACCCATCTGAAGAGGTCGCCTTGACGTTGGCAGATGGGCTCGCACAATTTGCTCAAAATGTGCGCTAAGAACCTCATATTTCTATGTACAGGAGATCTAGCAGTAATACCATTCAGGAGATAGATATCTGTGTACACACATTTTGTTATATACTTTTGTGCAGCACACAGGGCAGGCATACAGGTACAGGGCGAGAGTGTTACAGTGATATTATAACTCGGCCTTAAGGATAAAATGCTGATAACTACAGATCTTGGAAACACATCCGAAACTAGACCTTGTAAGTAACTGGTTCCCAGCTAGTGGTAAATATGTACAGGGCAGTCCGGTACCAAGACCTGCTCTATAGGACACATTATCATCAGGCAGGTCCTTACAAGATCTGCGGCAGAAGTGTGGCTGTGTAACACAGTCCTGCTCCTGCCTCAGCTGCCCACAGTGGAGCCAACCTTGATCCTGGCAGCTTAATCCATTGTATGACACAGTAGGGGGCTTCCACAGCATTTAGGCACTTTAGACAGGAGAGGGAGGCATGAACATGGTGCCAATGAGTTTCTATGGCAGCTGAGATCTAACAATGGACCCCATGACGGCCATCTTACTGCTCCTATTAGACCCCGGCTGAGGAAAGGTCTATGAGGACACCGGTCAGACTTATGTCGCCTGCTCTGCACATATTAGAAATACCTAGGGCTGATTAGTTTGCCATTTGTAAATCTGATCCAGCAGCGCTGGGCTACCACTGACGTGATCAGGGCTGTTGAGCTCCTAGATTGCGCAGAGGAGCTCAGTATTCAGCAGGAGCTGGCCGAGGAGAGCAGAGCAACTTGCATGGGGCTGCTGCACAAGAAGCAACTCACAAGGTGGAGATTTACCCGGAGACGCTGTGCTCGGGCTGTGATCTGCTGTGCAGGCTGCATAGTAGATGCCTCGAAGGACCCTAACTTCACCCCTAACAGGCACAGCAGAGCTCGGACGGCTGCAAGTGAACGGAGAGCGGCTGATTAGTAACTGCTGCATCTCCTGCAGCTCAGATAAGAGCCGCACAGAGCGGAGGTTCAGTAATGATGAATATGGGAAGTGTCCGCCCCTCACATGCCCTATATGCGGCCTCCAGAGGTAAAGTCTCCCCTGTAACCAGCGCCTCCTCCCACCTTCTCTGCTGGCATGCTCCATTACTTAAAGGGGATGTCTGAAGAAAACAAGTTATCACTTATCCACAGGCTCGGTGATCACTTACTGATCGTGGGGTCTGACCGCTGCGAGCCATCGTCTGATCGGGAAGGAGTGGAAAGTCAGGGATCAACTGCAGCTCCATTCATTCTCTATGGGGCTCCGGAAAAGCCGAGCTCAGCGCTTGAATGCCACATAGGGAATGAATGGAGCGGATCCTGGAGTAATAACATGTCCTCCTCTCCTCAGCTTTCTGTCTGTGTAAGTGGCTCAGCCCTTGTCTCCCCTTCTGCTCCGGCTTCTGTGCTGGTCCTTGTGAGGAAGAGGAAACCCTCTGCCCTTCTGCTCCGGCTTCTGTGCTGGTCCCTGTGAGGAAGAGGAAACCCTCTGCCCTTCTGCTCCGGCTTCTGTGCTGGTCCCTGTGAGGAAGAGGAAACCCTCTGCCCTTCTGCTCTCAGTCCTCTGCGACTTTTCACAATCGCTCAGTGCACCCATTATATGTAATAAGGATCATTCTTCATCCCTTGTCCAGCTTTCATCCCCCCCAGTCTGACCAGCGGACAAGATAATAAACATGTGAGTGGAAGGTTCACAATTATTAGATGTGTTGTGAATAGTCTCCACAGCATTATCCGGAGAAAACTGCAGGGTGACCGCTTGTGAAACCAGCACAAAATCCAGCGGACTGCGCTTCCCTGCCCCCCGCCGGTCTCTGTATCCTGGCATTCAGCTATTCCATTTGGTGCTTATTCTGGAAGGAAAACAAAAATGTGATGTTCTTACACAGACGCCTGAAGACGCAGCTTTTCATCATCCATGTTGGGCTGTTGTATGACGTGTGGATTACTCTGCTTGTTGGATTCTTGCATTACCACAAACACTGCCTTTATTTTGTGATTTCTGTGCCGCTTCCCACTTCTATTGGCAGTGTGATATATCAGCACGTGAGGGCTGCCACAATCATGTGTCAATAGGTTATTGCTGGAGGCCGTGATATAGAGACCATCCTGGACCAGGGAGGAGTTGGTACAGAAGCACCTAGAGAGGGGGGTATAGGGGCTTCATTTCAATTTTAAACTTAGCTGGATTGTGTTTAGCTACAAGAATGGAAAGTAAAATAATAAAATCTTTATTTTTTTTTTCTATTTGGCAAAATCGTCCATCAGAGGTTTGGCCACTACCGAAAAGTTTTTGATGAACTTACAGTAGTAGCTGGCGAAACCCAAAAAACTTTGTAACGCCTTTAAGTCTTGAATATAATACCAATCCTGTACCGTCCGGACTTTGGCCAGATCCATGCAAAAACGGTGAATGATAAGAACTAACCCTGAATGGAGAACATACATTTCTCTGGTTTGACAAATAATTTATTATCTTTGAGTATCTGTAAGACCTGCCTGACATGTACCTGATGTGACTGGAGGTAAATAAATTAATATGTAATCAAGATTGGTTTGTTGTGATCTACCTGCCAGATGACTAAAAATGTCACTAACAGTGTTGAAAGAAAGCGGGAGCATTAGTCAACCCAAATGCCATCACAAGCTTTTCATAGTGCCCCTCAGGAGTATTGAAGGCCATCTTCCACTCATCTCCTCAATGTGAATGAGATTATAAGCCCCCCTGAGGTCTAGTTTAATCAAATCGTAGGAGCCAAATTTTTTTCTAAAGAGGTCGGGGATGAGAGGGAGAGGATATGCATCCCAGACCGTGATCCGATTAAACTCGCGAAAATCAAGGCGGGGGCGCAACCCCCAGTCTTTTTTTTTGACAAATAAAAACCCCACTGCAACGGGAGATGAAGAATGTCTTATATGGCCCAATGGTAGACTGACTGACCATGCTGTTCTGAACTGCCACCCTAAGATGGCTTCCCATTATATACCTACTGTATAAGTGCTCCCTCTAACGGCTTCCTCCACCCACACCCACTACTGGTTCCCCCTACCTTTGGGTTCCCCCCACTCCAGCCAGGGACAGGGCTCAGCAGCTGCACTCTGCATGTTGGATGCAGGTGTTTTGGGGGGTTCCGTGCAGCACTCCCATCTTACCTGAGTGAAGGGAGACACCACACCTCTGGGAGAGGTGCAGTACCGCTGTGGCGACTGAACACTCAGGGGCGCCACATTCCCCCCCCCCGGTAAAACACAGCACGTCCGCGGGCTGGAACAGAGCAAAACCAGGCATAACTGACATGCAAAATTTTTAAGATGCATCCGCATATAAGACCATAAAACAACATTTCTTCCCTTTATGGGAGGCACATTTCTTTTAATGTTACTGGTTACATTATAAAACATCATAAGAGCATTGTCATATAAAACAATTTTCAAGACAGTTCCAGCACCAGGGTGCAACGGTAGCAGCATGAGGGACCCGTCCACAAACTCTCAACGTAGGCCCTGGGCATGGCTGCAGGGCATAGACGATCCAATCCTGGACCTCGTCTTCCACCACGCCAAACGGGTTTTTGTTCTGAGGTATATTTGTAATTATAAAACCAATAGGATGCACTTTAAGAAGTGCTAAACTATGTACAATGTCAACGTCCGGCTTCTCACAGTCCTCAGCCTGTCAGTCTCTGTACCCTGACGGGTAACTGGGTAGCAAACATGAAGTCAACTGCACCCTTCCGGGCAACTTATGTACAGTCCAGTTAACTAAAACAGTTTAACAGTGGGGCCCCCTCCGGGGGAACCCCTGGTTTCTGCAGGCTGACCCAGCCTGGTCATCAGCCTCAGGCTGCAGGGGGACCAGGGATGGAGCAGCGCCAGCCGCATTTGGGAAAGGGACATCACTCCTACCTGCTCCCGCGACTGCGTCAGCTCGGCCTGACACCTCCCGGTCTTTACGCAGCTTCTCTCCACCTCCTCTCCTCTTTCGGGGGCGGTCCCATGGCACTTTGCTGTCGGTCACTCCCTGTGTCGGCCTCCCCGCTTTGACGGACACATCTATGCGGACAGTCACTGTTGCAAGGGGCAGGGCCTGCTTTTGGCGCCATTCTGGGACTCGGCCCACGACGGGAGGTTCCATTCTGTTGTTCTTTAGCACGCACATAATGGTGCCCGTTCTTCTGGGGCGGGCGCCACATTCAAGGCAGAAAACACTTCTTTAGGCGCACATTACCCGCAGATGGCGGGCTGGTCACATATCCTGTTCGTGACGCCAAGTGGTGACTCGCTGCCCCCTGGGCCGCGGGGTACACGGCAGCCGGGCCTTATGGCTGCTTTGGGGAATATCACGGTGGCTGGCCCGGGGCGGTCAGTTCAAAAGGGATTATTTATAGGATTTGTCGTGAAGCCACCTGTGGTGTCTGGTGAGGATCACCAGTGCTGCAACAGTCCTCTGAGGCAGATGTTAGGGCAGCTAGAGATGGAACGGCTCCCCACGGGTGGAGCGGGCCTCAGGGCAGTGTAAATTGATGGAGGGTGCGCTGGGCGTTATAGTGCAGGGAGGGAAATGGCACCAGTGAAGGAATAGACGGAGGCAACTCAGTGCAGTCGTCCAAGATTTTTATTCACAGTTCTTCAGGAAACACACAAGTGCACGTTACAGGTGAAGACCTCCCACGTTGCGCCGTGGTCACCCTGGCAGGGGTTCAATCCTTCCTCAGGAAGTTTAGGAATGCTTGGCAGAACCCCACTTTCCCGTGTTCCTACTTTGACCGTCTTCACACTAGGTCCTTCTCCCTGCTGCCCTGCGCTGCCCACTCTCAATCCCGCTCGGGTATGCTGAAGTCCTTCCTATACGTCGGATCCGGGACCAACTTCACCCCCTGGAGATTAGAATGCAGCAACCGATCCCTCTGTCTTCTGACAGATGCGGGGTGTACGGGTGCTGTCCTCCACGCGCCGTACCCCTGGGATCCCTTCTTAGAATGGAGTCTACTCCCTGCTCCCCTCCGGGGCCTCTATCCCGGGCCCTTCTTGTGGAGCAGAGCTCCTGCTGAGCCTCTGCTCCCAGACAGTCCTCACTGACCGTCTGTACTGTACTGACTGACCATTCTGTTCTGAACTGCCACCCTAAGATTGCTTCCCATTATATACCTACTGTGTGCTCCTTCTAACTGCTTCCTCCACCCACACCCACTACTGGTTCCCCCTACCTTTGGGTTTCCCCCACTCCAGCCAGGGACAGGGCTCAGCAGCTGCTCTCTGCATGTTGCCCTTCCAGCCGGTCTGAAGCAGTGTAATGTTGGATGCAGGTGTTTTGGGGGGTTCTCTGCAGCACTCCCATCTTACCTGAGTGAAGGGAGACACCACACCTCTGGGTGAGGTGCAATACCTCTGTGGCGACTGAACCCTCAGGGGCTCCACATGCCCACGATGCAGAAATGCTCCGGATTTTTCCTGAGTGTTTCTGCATCTCCCTGGCAGAAAAAACGCATGCAGATTTTACATGCGTTTTTCCTGCCAGGGACAAACGTAAGTGAAGCATTTTTCACATGCATGTCCGCATGCGGGTTGTCAACCGCTTTCCAAGCGATTTTAGCATCACTTGGAAAGTGCTTGACAACTTGGTCACACTATATAAATCCTTGCAACCGGCATGTATTTATATAGTGTGACCAAGTTAATAGTTGAAAAAAAGAATAAAAATGGTAAAAAAAGAAAAATAGAATTAGACTTACCGGTAATTCTGTTTCTAAGACCCTCCACGACAGCACACCTGGAGGTAGCCTCCCCATCCTAATTAGGGACAGGAAAACAAGATGTTAAATAGCCCCTCTCTGCTACAATCCCCAGTGTTTTCAAAGGACCACACAGTATGAATGCTCTAAATATTTATTAACACTAAGGATTTTTCCAATCAATAAAGAGATGGAGGGAACTACCCATGCTGTTGTGGAGGGTCTTAGAAACCGAATTACTGGTAAGTCTAATTCTATTTTCTCCAATCCCCTCCATGACAGCACACCTGGAGTAATACCAAAGAATGAATTTTAGGGAGCGACAACAGCCTGAAGGACTTTCCTTCCAAATGCTAAGTCTCTATTAGATATTACATCTAGTCTATAATGCTTAGCAAAGGTATGGACAGACGACCATGTAGCTGCCCGGCAAATCTGCTCAATGGATGCACTAGCTTTTTCCGCCCAGGAGACCGACATAGCACTAGTAGAAAGAGCTTTCAAGGATTCCAGAGGAGGCAAATCTTGAACTATGTATGTTTCACAAATTGCTTTCTTAATCCAATTTGCTAGCGTATTTTTGCAATTTGCTTTCCTTTATTGGGGCTTCCATATTGGACAAATAGGTTCTGATCCTTCCTCCAGGTTTCAGTCTGCCTCAAATAGCGGATTATAGTCCTTCTTACATCCAACGCGTGGAATTCTTCTTCCTTGCTATTTGATGGATTTTGACAGAATGACGGAAGAATTATGGGCTGAGACATATGAAAATTAGACGACACTTTAGGTAGAAAAGAAGGATCCAACTGGAGGATGATCCTGTCCTCCAAAATACGACAATAAGTCTCTCTGATAGACAGGGCTTGGATTTCACTCACTCTTCTGGCTGTAGTCAGAGCTACAAGCAATGCCGCTTTCCAAGACAATTTGTCTATGTGTGCCTCGGCTATTGGCTCGAAAGGATGCATAGTTAGACCTCTAAGAACTACGTTGAGATCCCAAGGTGGAACTATTTTAGCTCTTGTTGGATTAATCCGAGAAGCAGCTATCATGAACCTCTTAATCCATCTGTTTTGGGCCAAATCAGCATCAAAATAGGAACATAAAGGCGAGACTTGGACCTTCAGCGTGCTTGGTCTTAATCCTTTAGACAGACCGTTCTGTAGGAAATCCAAGATTCTGGCCACGTCAGGCCGAAAGGGATCTAATGGACGAGGCTCATACCATAGCTTGAAAGCTTTCTAGATTTTTCCATAGATGGAATTTGTGACTGGTTTTCTGCTTTTCTGCAGTGTATGTGACTCGCCCCCAGGGGTGTCGCGGGGCACCCGGCAGCCGGGCCTAAGACTGCCTACGGGGATTATCGCGGTGGCTGGCCCAGGGCGGTCAGTGCCAAAAGGAATTATTTGTAGGGAATTTGTCATGACGCCACCTGTGGTGTCTGGTGAGGATCACCAGCGCTGCAACAGTCCTCTGAGGCAGATGTCAGGACAGCTTGAGATGGAACGGCTCCCCACAGGTGCAGCAGGCCTCAGGGCAGTATAAATGATGCAGGTTGCGCTGAGCGTTGTGGTGCAGGGAAAGCGATGGCACAGCAGGAGTAACGGACAGAGACAGGGGATTTGCTTCATTACCTTTACTGGTACAGCTGTTAGGTACGTCCAGGGTTCTCCAGATGAAGGGCGCACTATTGGACTTCTCCCCAGGGAGCGGGTATAGGGCCTCCTGATCCGTGTCTGTCCCTATGTATGCTCCTGGCCAGCCTGCAACTGGGCATAGCTTATGTGTCCTGCTTTTACTTCACCAGATGCTCAGAAACAGGACCTCTAGTTGGTAACCACTTTCCCTGGACGTCGGGGCCTTCGTGGTTCCTGATCCTGTGTGTGTCTAGCCTTCAGGTTTGCCAGGGACTTGTAGTCCTCCTGGGATTCCGGTTATCCCCACTGGGTGTAAAGGGTCCCTGTAGGTGCGGACCCGGTGTCCGGTAGATATAACGGGGTGAGCTTATTGTGCTCCTCTGCCCCCTTGGTTTCACTCCCCTTTTTCTCCTTGCCGTCGGCCACACTCGGGGCCCTCACTACTAGGCAGCTGACGTGCTGCGTCTTCACCGCTATCTGAGCGTCGGCACGTTCTCAGGCTCTCTCTCTATCTGGGCTCCCTCTGCTGGTATGAGTTGGAAGGTAGAGGTGTTTGTATGTAGTGAGGGCCTCTTGTGGAGAAATCCATCCATGCACCCTTCTAGGTTCTGTGGCACCAATGCACAGCAGGGCGCCACATTTGGATCACCTGTACTGAGAAGCCTCTGGCTTTTCAGAGGGCGGTCTCAGAAGCCAAGCAGCTAGAGCCAAATTCTGAGGGGCCGGATGGAAAATCTGGCCCTAATGCAGCAGATCGTGGATTCGAGGAAGCATCAATGGATCATCCATTCTTAGACTGCTCAATGTTCCGAACCATGCTCTTTTTGGCCACATTGGAGCTATTAGGATAGTCTTGACCCCTTCCGACCTGATTTTTTGTAAAGTCCTTGGTATTAACAGAATCAGGGGAAAAGCATTAGCGAGCCCAACTTTCCAAGGGTGAGCGAATGCATCTATCCCTGTTGCTGAATCCTCGGGTTTCAAAGAGAAAAAGGCTCTTACTTTTGCGTTTTCCTGGTTCGCAAACAGGTCCACATCTGGGTATTCCCACTTTTGAACAATCATCTGAAATATCTTCGAGTTCATGCTCCACTCCCCTGGATGAATGTCTTTTCTGCTCAGAAGATCTGCATGATAGTTGTCGGAGCCCCTCAGATGCAGAGCCGATAAGGATAGTAGATTATGCTCCGCCCAGTGGAAGATCCTTTCGGAGATCATCTGTAACCTCCTGTTTCTTGTACTTTCCTGATGTCTCAAGTGGGCTACAGTTGTCATATTGTCCGAGTAGACTCTGACATGCGACCCCTGAAGCACAGTAGTGGCTGCCCATAGGGTTTCTTCCACCACTTTCATTTCTCTTAAGTTTGAGTACTGCTCTGCTATTTCTTGCGACCAGACCCCTTGGAAGGCCACGTGGGAGACTACTGCTCCCATCCCCTTTTGCTTGCGTCTGTTTTGACGGATAACAAGGGAAGTTGAATCCATGCTGAACTTTTCTCCAGATTTCCTGGACAGAGCCACCAATTTAAAGATGCTTTCACCTTCTCTGGCAGATGAATTCTGTTGGAGAGGGAACTTGGAGATCTGTCCCAACAGGAAAGGATGTAGTTTTGAAGGACCCTTGAATGCGCTTGAGCCCAAGGTACCGCCTGAATAGATGAGGTCATGGACCCGAGGACGGACATGGCGAATCTTAATGACACTCCGCTCTGGTTCTTTAGTGCATAAACTTTCGACCTCAACTGAATCTGCTTCTCTTTTGGCAGAAAAGAGGCTTGTTGCTGAGAATCCAGGAGAATTCCCAAGGAGGTCTTCCTGGTGGAGGGAATCAGATCTGACTTTTGGTAGTTTATCAACCATCCCAAGGATTCCAGGATCTGGAGGGTCATCTGGAGGTCTCTTTCCAAACTTGAAACCGAGGGAACCATCACCAAAAAATTGTCTAAATATGGGACGATGCAGATATTCAGTTTCCTTAGATAAACCTACTACCTCTGCCATGATCTTTGTAAACAGGCGGGGTGCTGACGAAATGCCGAAGGGGAGTACATTGAATTGAAAATGAAGTACCTCTCGGTTCTGAGTTACAGCAAATCTGAGAAATTTTCTGTAATCCGGATGAATTGGCACGTGGTAGTAAGCCTCTGGCTGGTCTACTGTTGCCACGACAAATCCTTTTCCAATCAATAAGCTGCCATTGAGGAAGGAAGCTCGCAATTCTGCCTCCTACCTTCTTGGCGTCATTGTCTGTCCTGCCTAGAACCTTGAAAGATATTCCTACCTCTTCCCCCTTTTGTGTAACTCCAGCGACCAGTTTTACCCTTGCCTCTGTACTGAAATTCTTGCTGCTGTTGTTGTTGAGGGAGAAGAAATGGTCTCTTTCTGAAACTTTTTGGATTCTTTGGCTCTGGCAGAGACTTCTTCTTGTCGGATGCTTTCTCCAACAACTCGTCTAGGACCGCCCCAAACATATACTCTCCTTTAAATGGAATGGAACAAAGCTTAGATTTTGATGCGTTGTCCCCACTCCACATCTTCAACCACAAAGCTCTTCTCGTAGAATTTGATAATGCTGCCAATCATGCCGCAATCTTGACCGACTCCGCCAAGGCATCCGCTAGGAATCCAGTGGCCTTCTGCAGAAAAGGAAGAGATGCTAGGAGGTCCTCTTGAGTGGTACCTTTCCAGAGATGTTCCTCTAGTTGTTGGAGCCAGAGGAACATGGAACGAGCTACACAAGTTGAAGCGATATTAGTCTTCAGTGAAGCCGCCGATGTTTCCCATGCCTTCCTTAGAAGGCTTTCCATCTTCCTATCCATAGGATCTTTGAGCTGTGACGAGTCTTCAAAGGGAAGGGTTGTTTTCTTCGCAACCCTTGCCACCTGTACATCAACCTTCGGGACTTCCATCCATAGCTTAGCCGCCTTTTCATCTAGAGGGAATCTATCCTTCATTTCTCCTGCCATACTAAGCCTTTTCTCAGGTGACTCCCATTCATCCAAAATAAGACTCCAAATGTTGTCATGCACAGGGAACACTACCTTCTTCTTGGATTTCAGACCGCCAAACATTTCATCCTGAACTGTACTGGTTTCCTTCTCCTCTTCCACCTGCATCGTGTCTCTCACCTGCGACAACAATTCCTCCATATTCTCAGACGAAAAGTAATATTTCCTATCTTCCTCATGATCTTCACTTAGGACCCCTTCTTCCGGTTCCTCCATAGACCCTAATTCTGAATCAGAGGTCTCCCTAACCGTATATTTTCTCCTTTTGGGGGGAGATGGACCTTCAGCTCTGGCTTGTGAGAAGGAGGCTAGGGAAGATTGTATTTCCTGCCGAACCATTCCCCTGACTTCTTCCATAAGGGAAGGCTGTTCTTCCTTCACAATGTTGTCAGTGCATTTCCAGCAGAGGGGTTTCTTATGCCCTGAAGCTAGCTTTTTTATACAGATGGCACATTTGCGAACTGTAGTGCTTTCTCCCACTGTCGGTGCAGGATCCTTGTCTCCCTAAATTAAAAATAAAAAAAGGGGAGATTTAAAATATATTTAGGATCCTGCTCAAAAGAGAGTGGGGAATAACCTAGGACCTAGTACTTACTGGGGCCGGGTTAGCGCTGGGCTCTGCAGACGCAGGCTTTGGAACAGCACCCTCCATAGTAGCAGAATATTCTGTCCTACCTTAATGGAGTCTTCTCATCTGGGTCTTTTATAGGGGAGACCGAGATCCAGTGCCAAATTTTCACCTATCTAGTGAAGGATCCTCATTTTCAGGGCAAAATGCGGCTTCTCCTTTTGAATTTCCCGCCGCAGCCCCATGCGTTCCACGGTGGAACGCACCAGAAGTGACGTCCCGCTGGCCAAAAGCCTGACTTCCGGCACGCCGCCATGGAGGACAGAGGAGACTCCGGCCGGGGAGCAACAGGAGGCCCCCAGCCCCCAAAACCCTACTCGGCTTTACACGCAGGCGAGTGTGTGTGGGGGGGGTCCCGCTCTCAAGGAGACACGGGAGCTACAAAGGAAGGAAGGTCGGAGGCGATCGCTCCCTGCAGCCCGGCAGGTAAATTTAATAGGGCCCTGCTTGCCGGCCGCAGGCACCCCAGGTAACCTCTTCATCCCATAGGGACAGGAAAACACTGGGGATTGTTGGGGGAAGGGGCTATTTAACCTCTTGTTTTCCTGTCCCTAATTAGGATGGGGATGCTACCTCCAGGTGTGCTGTCATGGAGGGGATTGGAGAAAATAACATTATACTTACCTTCTGATGGCCCCCGGTCTTTTCTCCACTGCGTCTGGTCTCTTGTATGGCTCGCGGTGGAGTGAAAGGATCTTCCATGACGTCATTTAGTCATTGGACAGGTCACGAGACTGCCGTGACCTGTTGAACATCCGCAACAAGAGCACAGAGAAACAAATCAAGAAGAAACGTCACACTCACCGCAGTGTTGATCAGGTTCAGGAGATACTTCTTTCCCTCGTAAGTGTAAAACAGAGACGCAGTCAGGGCCTTCACCGTAATCCCGCACTCCCTCTCCACCTGCAGCTTGTCCAGAACTTGCTTATTGGAGGAGGCTTTTGGCATACAACCTGAGGGAAGGAGCGAGACACCAGAATCCACACTGTTAGATCGTAGTGGCAGTGTCTCCCTCCATACTAGTCTGTCAATGGTAGCTTGTTTCTGTGTTTTATATATGTATTTTAGGTGTGTAAACCCTCTTCATGTGTACAGCAGCCTGGAATGAACGCTGCTTAAAAAATAAATAATAGAGTAAGGCCTCATTCAGACTTTCATCAGCTTTGTTTTGCATCCGAGAAACTCTAAACTTTGATTTGGATCAAAATTCGACAGGTCAACGTGTTTCAGTGAAAAATACGCGGTCCGCAGAAATATGTGAACAGCCGTAGACTATAATAGATATGAGTTCTGTGAAAAACAAGGATCGAGCTCATGCGAAATCCAACATTTAATTCTATAAATCTACATAAATTAAGTAACGTGCCAAATTGCTTTTTTTTTGGTTTATGTTTTGCGTGTACGGAGGGAAAGTTCCCAGTGCTAGTGTCTAGCTCACTGATTTTCCTTGCTTGGTGCCTGACGTCCCAAAAAACTGACAGTGAGCTATCAATCAAGATACAGAGGCTGGTGCTGGGCAGGGAAGCAACCTTGGAAGGCTGAGGCTTGGTTAGTGCTCCGTTACACCCAGAGCACTCAGAAATGCAGCAAAAGATAAAAGATATAGAGGTGTCTATGGATTTAGCTTTCCAAATCCTGCATGGTCATGAATGGGAATTGGAGGGAGGGGTATATCTGATGGATTCCCTTAAATTGTTAATTGGCAATTGCAGTTCACATAGTTGCATATTACTTAATCATTAGAGCTACAAAAAATTGCACTTCAAGCACCAGTAAAACAGAGGCCAAAAAAGATTCCTTAGAGGCATCTGGTCACTATTAGTGATGATCGAGCGTGTTCTATCAACCCCTTCGGCGAGCTCGCTCAGGTGCTCGCCGAGTATTTTGGCATGCTCGGCATTTCTTTTAAGGTCGCCGTGCCTGCAAGTGTCACGGCTGTTAGCGTGCTCGCTGAATGGGTTCATAGAACACGCTCGATCATCACTAGTCACTATACATTAGTATACAATAAAAAAACACATATCACATAGTGAATAACACAGACACTATTCAATACAGCAGGGTTGAGGTGTACTTTGTGGGACAAAATTACAGCATTTTTGAAAGACGCCATTCACTTTACTGTGCAACATATAGAAAAAAAAGGGCAATGAATTCCAAATAAAGTGAAATGGTGCAGAAGAAAACGAAAACATTTTACTGCTTTTAAAAAATTCTAAACTTTGCAAACAAATTGTTTGGCTTGTGTTTCAATTTTCTAAGACCGTTTTTAATACCATTTTGGGGTACAACTTTTTGATTGCTCCATCAAATGAATAGTCGTAAGTTACTTACCGGTAACGGGATTTTTCAGAGACCATGACAGCACCACGAGAGAGGGGATCCGCCCACCAAGGAGAGGAAACCTACAGGCTTAAAAGGGCGCCACCTCTCTCCCGCCTCAGTTTGGATTACAGAGCATTGAGAGGACCGCCAGGTTAATAAACACAGCAAACAATCACAAAATTGCCATACCAGACGAAACCTACTGAGTGTGAGATTATAATTAATAAAACGGGAGTGTTCCCACAAACGTGGAAGGAGGGAATATAAGGGTGCTGTCATGGTCTCCGAAAAATCCCATTACCGGTATGTAATTTAATATTTTATCGGTCGACCATGACAGCACCACGAGAGAATTACAGAGATGAAGTAATCTATTGAAGGACCACAGCCTGGAACACTCTTCTCCCAAAGGTGAGGTCAGCCGATACACCTATATCTAACCTATCGTGTCTATGGAATGTAGAGGGACAGGACCAGGTAGCAGCCTTAAATATGTCTTCTATCGAGACACCTGTCTTCTCAGCCCAGGAGGTCGCCACAGCACGGGTGGAATGAGCCTTCAGCCCTTCTGGCCCTTCCTCGCCGCTAGATGTACAGACCAAAAGTTTGGACACACCTTCTCATTTAAAGATTTTTCTGTATTTTCATGACTATGAAAATTGTACATTCACACTGAAGGCATCAAAACTATGAATTAACACATGTGGAATTATATACTTAACAAAAAAGTGTGAAACAGCTGAAAATATGTCTTATATTCTAGGTTCTTCAAAATAGCCACCTTTTGCTTTGATGATTGCTTTGCACACTCTTGGCATTCTCTTGATGAGCTTCAAGAGATAGTCACTGGAAATGGTTTTCACTTCACAGGTATGTCTTGTCAGGTTTAATAAGTGGGATTTCTTGCCTTATAAATGGGGTTGGGACCATCAGTTGTGTTGTGCAGAAATCTGGTGGATACACAGCTGATAGTCCTACTGAACAGACTGTTAGAATGTGTATTATGGCAAGAAAAAAGCAGCTAAGTAAAGAAAAACGAGTGTCCATCATTACTTTAAGAAATGAAGGTCAGTCAGTCCGAAAAATTGGGAAAACTTTGAAAGTGTCCCCAAGTGCAGTTGCAAAAACCATCAAGCGCTACAAAGAAACTGGCTCACATCAGGACCGCCCCAGGAAAGGAAGACCAAGAGTCACCTCTGCTTCTGAGGATAAGTTTATCCGCGTCACCAGCCTCAGAAATCGCAGTTTAACAGCAGCTCAGATTAGAGACCAGGTCAATGCCACACAGAGTTCTAGCAGCAGACACATCTCTTCAACAACTGTTAAGAGGAGACTTTGTACAGCAGGCCTTCATGGTAAAATAGCTGCTAGGAAACCACTGCTAAGGACAGGCAACAAGCAGAAGAGACTTGTTTGGGCTAAAGAACACAAGGAATGGACATTAGACCAGTGGAAATCTGTGCTTTGGTCTGATGAGTCCAAATTTGAGATCTTTGGTTCCAACCACCGTGTCTTTGTGCGACGCAGAAAAGGTGAACGGATGGACTCTACATGCCTGGTTCCCACCGTGAAGCATGGAGGAGGAGGTGTGATGGTGTGGGGGTGCTTTGCTGGTGACACTGTTGGGGATTTATTCAAAATTGAAGGCATACTGAACCAGCATGGCTACCACAGCATCTTGCAGCAGCATGCTATTCCATCCGCTTTGCGTTTAGTTGGACCATCATTTATTTTTCAACAGGACAATGACCCCAAACACACCTCCAGGCTGTGTAAGGGCTATTTGACCAAGAAGGAGAGTGATGGGGGACTACGCCAGATAACCTGGCCTCCACAGTCACCAGACCTGAACCCAATCGAGATGGTTTGGGGTGAGCTGGACCGCAGAGTGAAGGCAAAAGGGCCAACAAGTGCTAAGCATCTCTGGGAACTCCTTCAAGATTGTTGGAAGACCATTTCCGGTGACTACCTCTTGAAGCTCATCAAGAGAATGCCAAGAGTGTGCAAAGCAATCATTAAAGCAAAAGGTGGCTACTTTGAAGAACCTAGAATATAAGACATATTTTCAGTTGTTTCACACTTTTTTGTTAAGTATATAATTCCACATGTGTTAATTCATAGTTTTGATGCCTTCAGTGTGAATGTACAATTTCCATAGTCAAGAAAATACAGAAAAATCTTTAAATGCGAAGGTGTGTCCAAACTTTTGGTCTATACTGTATATGATAGAGAAATGGCCTCCCAATTCCATCTAGCTATGGTGGACTTCGTGACCTTAGACCGTTCCTAGTCCCTTGGTAGGATATAAACAACGAGTTATCTTTCCTAAAGCTTTTGGTAACTGAATGTTACCTAACCACACATCTCCTCACTTCTAACGTATGTAACTCCACCTCTTTCTGGTTACTAGGATGTGGACAAAAGGAGGGTAGGAGGACTTCCTGAAGTCTGTTGAAACGAGTAGCTACCTTAGGGAGAGAGAGTGATTTTTAGACCAGATCCTGCCTATCATCCAGAATTTGAGTAAACGGCGAGGCCATAGACAGGGCCTGGATGTCACTAATGCTCCTGGCCGAGGTTAAAGATATTAAAGCGGTCTTAAGAGAGAGGGATTTAAGGGTTGCTGACTATTAGCTCAAACAGCGAGATAGTCAAGGCCTTTAGAACCAAATTTAAATACCAGGGAACCAAGCTGCTTTTAATAATGAGTCTAGATCTAACAGCTGCCTTAATGAACCGAGAAACCCAGTAGTTACAAGCTACATCACAGCTATATAGGGCACCCAAGGCAGAAATCTGTACTTTAAGGGTGCTGGTGGATAACCCTAGTTCAAGACTTTTTTGTAAAAACTCCAAAGATTTGTCCTATTGGCACCCCCTCCCTATGAACCCCAGAACCAGAGAAAGACAAAAACTTTCTCCAACTTGTGGCATAAATCTGGGTTGTAACAGGTTTTCTCCTGTGCAGGATGGTTACTAGACCTTTGGAAAAACCTTTCTGATTTGGCAGTGTCCTTTCAAGTTCCACACCGTCAAGTGGAGGCCAGTTGCTTGAGGATGGAATATCGGACCCCGGAGAAGGAGATATGGAATCTCTGGAAGAACCCAAGGATCGTAGATGGACACCCTCCTGGGCCAAAAGGGTGCGATCAGCAGAACCCTGGCCTTGTCCTCCCTGATCTTTCTTATTACCATGAGAAGAACAGCCAACCAGGGGGGGAGGAGTCATACGCCAGGCTGAAATACCAACGAATCAGGAAAGCGTCCACAGCTAGGGGATTTAGGGAACACAAGATCTTTGTCTTCCGATTTAGTTTTGTGGCAAACGGATCTACCTGACCGGAGGCCCCCCCCCATCTTCGGCTATTTGGGTAAAAATTCCTTGATTTAGTTCCCATTCCCCTTGCATCAGAGGATAGCAGCTTGGGAAATCTGCTCTCATGTTTTCTTTTTCCCTTATATAGAGGGCCATCAGGGAAAGGAGGTGACTTTCTGTAATCTGGAAGAGATGATCTGTCACTCTCATCAGCGATCTTGACCATGTATCCCCCTGGTGGTTCACATATGCTACCACAACTAGATTATCCAAGAGGATCTTTACATTCTGGCCCTGAAGGAAAGGTAAGAAATTATTCACCGCCTTGTCTACCGCCAGAAGTTCTTTTGCATTGGAGGAGAGACCCTTTTCGATATCTGACCAGGTCCCCTGGGCTACCATATCTCCCAGATGGGCTCCCCACCCTCTCAGACTCGCATCTGTGGTAATTGTTCTAGTGACCCTAAGTACCCAGGGAACCCCTCGAGATAGGTTAGGCTCATCCTGCCACCACTATAAAGATTTTACTGACCGGGGTGATAAGGACATCTTCCCTTCCAAGTGCCCCTTAAGAGAAACTTCATTATGTAGCACATCCCACTGTAGAACTGTGGCGCCCCTGAAGATTCGACCGCCACAGGGATGCTGCACTTCTGTAATGGAGTGTAGTGTTCCTCCTCCGAGGTAAGAACAGCGTGATGGTCGGGACCCAACCTTTGCATCCAACACCACATTTCTCCACCAGAGGGGGCTAGTATGCACCAGGTGCTGCCCTCCTGGTTACAGGGAGACTGGGGAACCAAGAGTGAGGGGAACCAGTTAGTGGGTGAGGGTGGAGGACTTACAATTTAGTGACACTTTAAATTTCATATTTAATAAAAAGCCATCTTTGGTTTTGGTCTTTGTGCTGTTAATTACTGTGAGGTATTGTGATCTCCCACCCTGAACGTGGATCCTGTGTGAACCTACAGTGGATGGAGACACAGCCCTCATACCCCAGCCTTGGAACGAGGGGCAGGTTGCAGACGAGGAATGTCTCAACCCGGTCAAGGACCACGACCAAGAAGGCCCGGAGCTAAAGAGTGTAGCTCCACAGCAAATGGATCCCGGGGAGGATGCAGACGGAGCAGTGTACGCCACCTGTCCTCACCACCTGATATATTCAGAGGGAGTCCAGCTGCAAGAGGGGTACCGGCCCCCGACACCCGACCTTGCTACTCCATGTCCTGGTTGGTAAAGCCCGGTAGGCCCAGAGGATCCCATCGGGTATCGGAAGGAGCAGAGCTGCCACCCGTGCCCTTGTTCTGAGAGGAGTTCAGAGGGAGATCCGGCCTATCTACACACACACAGACAGGAGAGGATACGGTCTGTAGTTCAGGAACACTCAGGTGCGGGGTCCCGATTGAATGCTGGACTTGCTCGGAGGTTGTCGGACCCCGGTCCCTGGTGACCGCAGGACTCCGTGGGGAGCAGGGAGTCGCCTTCCTTCTGCCATCTCTAATGTGAGTAAAGCCTTGGAAATTCATCCCTATGGCCTCCGGACTGTTCATTACGCGCCATTCCGTGCGACGCCGCGTCCCTACTGCCGCACTACTACCCCCCCTTTATCCTGCTTTACCGGCCCTGAGGCCGCACTCCGCCTGTAGGGAGCGGCGAGAACTTTAGCCGCCATGACTCCAGGCCTCAGCGGACTGTAGTTGCGCTGGTGGCGCATCACCAGACACCACAGGTGGCGTAGTCGACAATTACCACTCAACCCGGAAAGCCCTAGCATCATTTTCAATGTGACGGCCCTGGGCAAGGAACGGGTCCAGGCCACGACTGCACCCCCGTTCTCAACATCTGACCCGACTCCGAGTACCCCCATCTTCCCAGGGCAGGGCTGAGAGCGTCACATCACCATGTGTAGGGGTGGATTCAGTGAGGAGAAGTGAGAGGAGCAGGGGCTCTGCAGGAGCTCTGCTCGGTAGGCAGGCTCGGCCTGTCATGCCCAAGAAGGAGAGAGGAGTGGGAGCTAGGGAGGAAGGCTCCAGTAACTTAAGGGATCCCAGGGGGTACGGTGAGTGCAGGACGGCACCCGTACGCCCGAATCTGCCAGGTGTCAGAGGGATCAGGCTGCAAGAAGGGAACCGGTCCCTGGACTAGCCGAGTTACTTCAGGTCTCGGCTGGAAAACTTTCATTGTGCAGTTGCCACAACCTCACCTAAGCCGCCGTGAAGGGCACCAAGCAAGGTCCGGGAACTTCAAGTTGCCCAGAGGGATCTCAAGGTAACAGATCGGCACTTTGTGTGGCGGGGCGCATGGCAGGAGGGAGAAGACCCACCGCGGGAAGTCAGCTAAGAAAGGAACATACAGAAAGGGGGTCTCGTTAAGTGCTCTTGAAGTACGTGGGAGAGTGCTGAGCCCCTGCCTGGTAAACGCAGCGCGACATGGGAGGCTGACACCTGTACAGTGCACCTGAGGAAGCTAAAGAACTGTGAGTAAACTCGGATGACTGCACCCCACTGTTTCTGTCAGTTATTTCTACAACGCTATCGCTCCTGCACTACAACGCCCAGCATCACCATCTGCATCTACACTGCCCTGGAGCTGTGCTCTGCCTGTGGAGAGCCATGCCAACCCAGCTGCCCTAACATCTGCTTCAGAGGTCTGCAGCAGCGCCGGTACTCATTACCGGGAACCACAGGTGGCGTCACGAGACAAAACTGTTAACAAACCCTTTTTTTTTAAAGAGTGACCCCAGGGTACGGGCCCGTGACATCCGAAGAAGGTAAGGGCCCGGGTACCGAGTCACCCATATTCCCCCTGGGCGAGTCATACTACACCACACAGGAGAGCCGACAGATCATCTATATACTACACCACACAGGAGAGCTGACAGATCCTCTATATACTACACAATACAGGAGAGCTGACAGATCCTCTATATACTACACCACACAGGAGAGCTGACAGATCCTCTATATACTACACAATACAGGAGAGCTGACAGATCCTCTATATACTACACCACACAGGAGAGCTGACACATCCTCTATATACTACACCACACAGGAGAGCCGACACATCCTCTATATACTACACCACACAGGAGAGCCGACAGATCCTCTATATACTACACCACACAGGAGAGCCGACAGATCCTCTATATACTACACCACACAGGAGAGCTGACACATCCTCTATATACTACACCACACAGGAGAGCTGACAGATCCTCTATATACTACACAATACAGGAGAGCTGACAGATCCTCTATATACTACACCACACAGGAGAGCTGACAGATCCTCTATATACTACACCACACAGGAGAGCTGACATATCCTCTATATACTACACCACACAGGAGAGCTGACATATCCTCTATATACTACACCATACAGGAGAGCTGACACATCCTCTATATACTACACAATACAGGAGAGCTGACAGATCCTCTATATACTACACCACACAGGAGAGCCGACACATCCTCTATATACTACACCACACAGGAGAGCCGACAGATCCTCTATATACTACACCACACAGGAGAGCTGACACATCCTCTATATACTACACCACACAGGAGAGCCGACAGATCCTCTATATACTACACCACACAGGAGAGCTGACAGATCCACTATATACTACACCACACAGGAGAGCTGACAGATCCTCTATATACTACACCACATAGGAGAGCCGACAGATCCTCTATATACTACACCACACAGGAGAGCCGACAGATCCTCTATATACTACACCACACAGGAGAGCTGACACATCCTCTATATACTACACCACACAGGAGAGCTGACAGATCCTCTATATACTACACCACACAGGAGAGCTGACAGATCCTCTATATACTACACCACACAGGAGAGCTGACAGATCCTCCATATACTACACAATACAGGAGAGCTGACAGATCCACTATATACTACACCACACAGGAGAGCTGACACATCCTCTATATACTACACAATACAGGAGAGCTGACAGATCCACTATATACTACACCACACAGGAGAGCTGACAGATCATCCATATACTACACCACACAGGAGAGCTGACACATCCTCTATATACTACACCACACAGGAGAGCTGACAGATCCTCTATATACTACACCACACAGGAGAGCTGACACATCCTCTATATACTACACAATACAGGAGAGCTGACAGATCCACTATATACTACACCACACAGGAGAGCTGACAGATCCTCTATATACTACACCACACAGGAGAGCTGACAGATTCTCTATATACTACACCACACAGGACAGATCCTCTATATACTACACCACACAGGAGAGCTGACAGATCCTCTATATACTACACCACACAGGAGAGCTGACAGATCCTCTATATACTACACCACACAGGAGAGCTGACAGATCCTCTATATACTACACCACACAGGAGAGCTGACAGATCCTCTATATACTACACCACACAGGAGAGCTGACAGATCCTCCATATACTACACAATACAGGAGAGCTGACAGATCCACTATATACTACACCACACAGGAGAGCTGACACATCCTCTATATACTACACAATACAGGAGAGCTGACAGATCCACTAAATACTACACCACACAGGAGAGCTGACACATCCTCTATATACTACACCACACAGGAGAGCTGACAGATCCTCTATATACTACACCACACAGGAGAGCTGACACATCCTCTATATACTACACAATACAGGAGAGCTGACAGATCCACTATATACTACACCACACAGGAGAGCTGACAGATCCTCTATATACTACACCACACAGGAGAGCTGACAGATCCTCTATATACTACACCACACAGGACAGATCCTCTATATACTACACCACACAGGAGAGCTGACAGATCCTCTATATACTACACCACACAGGAGAGCTGACAGATCCTCTATATACTACACCACACAGGAGAGCTGACAGATCCTCCATATACTACACAATACAGGAGAGCTGACAGATCCACTATATACTACACCACACAGGAGAGCTGACACATCCTCTATATACTACACAATACAGGAGAGCTGACAGATCCACTATATACTACACCACACAGGAGAGCTGACACATCCTCTATATACTACACCACACAGGAGAGCCGACAGATCCTCTATATACTACACCACACAGGAGAGCTGACACATCCTCTATATACTACACAATACAGGAGAGCTGACAGATCCACTATATACTACACCACACAGGAGAGCTGACAGATCCTCTATATACTACACCACACAGGAGAGCTGACAGATCCTCTATATACTACACCACACAGGACAGATCCTCTATATACTACACCACACAGGAGAGCTGACAGATCCTCTATATACTACACCACACAGGAGAGCTGACAGATCCTCTATACACTACACCACACAGGAAAGCTGACAGATCCTCTATATGCTACATCACATAGGAGAGTTGACAGATCCTCAATATACTACACCACACAGGAGAGCTGACACATCCTCTATATACTACACCACACAGGAGAGCTGACACATCCTCTATATACTACACAATACAGGAGAGCTGACAGATCCACTATATACTACACCACACAGGAGAGCTGACAGATCCTCTATATACTACACCACACAGGAGAGCTGACAGATCCTCTATATACTACACCACCCAGGAGAGCTGACAGATCCTCTATACACTACACCACACAGGAGAGCTGACAGATCCTCTATATACTACACCACACAGGAGAGCTGACACATCCTCTATATACTACACAATACAGGAGAGCTGACAGATCCACTATATACTACACCACACAGGAGAGCCGACAGATCCTCTATATACTACACCACACAGGAGAGCTGACAGATCCTCTATATACTACACCACACAGGAGAGCTGACAGATCCTCTATACACTACACCACACAGGAGAGCTGACACATCCTCTATATACTACACAATACAGGAGAGCTGACACATCCTCTATATACTACACCACACAGGAGAGCCGACAGATCCTCTATATACTACACCACACAGGAGAGCTGACACATCCTCTATATACTACACCACACAGGAGAGCTGTCAGATCCTCTATATACTACACCACCCAGGAGAGCTGACAGATCCTCTATACACTACACCACACAGGAGAGCTGACAGATCCTCTATATACTACACCACACAGGAGAGCTGACACATCCTCTATATACTACACAATACAGGAGAGCTGACAGATCCACTATATACTACACCACACAGGAGAGCCGACAGATCCTCTATATACTACACCACACAGGAGAGCTGACAGATCCTCTATATACTACACCTCACAGGAGAGCTGACACATCCTCTATATACTACACAATACAGGAGAGCTGACACATCCTCTATATACTACACCACACAGGAGAGCCGACAGATCCTCTATATACTACACCACACAGGAGAGCTGACAGATCCTCTATATACTACACCTCACAGGAGAGCTGACAGATCCTCTATATACTACACAATACAGGAGAGCTGACACATCCTCTATATACTACACCACACAGGAGAGCCGACAGATCCTCTATATACTACACCACACAGGAGAGCTGACAGATCCTCTATATACTACACCTCACAGGAGAGCTGACACATCCTCTATATACTACACAATACAGGAGAGCTGACACATCCTCTATATACTACACCACACAGGAGAGCTGACAGATCCTCTATACACTACACCACACAGGAGAGCTGACACATCCTCTATATACTACACAATACAGGAGAGCTGACACATCCTCTATATACTACACCACACAGGAGAGCTGACAGATCCTCTATATACTACACCACACAGGAGAGCCGACAGATCCTCTATATACTACACCACACAGGAGAGCTGACACATCCTCTATATACTACACAATACAGGAGAGCTGACAGATCCACTATATACTACACCACACAGGAGAGCTGACAGATCCTCTATATACTACACCACACAGGAGAGCTGACAGATCCTCTATATACTACACCACACAGGAGAGCCGACAGATCCTCTATATACTACACCACACAGGAGAGCTGACATATCCTCTATATACTACACCACACAGGAGAGCTGACATATCCTCTATATACTACACAATACAGGAGAGCTGACAGATCCTCTATATACTACACCACACAGGAGAGCTGACATATCCTCTATATACTACACCACACAGGAGAGCTGACATATCCTCTATATACTACACAATACAGGAGAGCTGACAGATCCTCTATATACTACACCACACAGGAGAGCCGACACATCCTCTATATACTACACCACACAGGAGAGCTGACACATCCTCTATATACTACACCACACAGGAGAGCTGACATATCCTCTATATACTACACCACACAGGAGAGCTGACAGATCCACTATATACTACACCACACAGGAGAGCTGACAGATCCTCTATATACTACACCACATAGGAGAGCCGACAGATCCTCTATATACTACACCACACAGGAGAGCCGACAGATCCTCTATATACTACACCACACAGGAGAGCTGACACATCCTCTATATACTACACAATACAGGAGAGCTGACAGATCCACTATATACTACATCACACAGGAGAGCTGACAGATCCTCTATATACTACACAATACAGGAGAGCTGACAGATCCACTATATACTACACCACACAGGAGAGCCGACAGATCCTCTATATACTACACCACACAGGAGAGCTGACACATCCTCTATATACTACACAATACAGGAGAGCTGACAGATCCACTATATACTACACCACACAGGAGAGCTGACAGATCCTCTATATACTACACCACACAGGAGAGCTGACAGATCCTCTATATACTACACCACACAGGAGAGCTGACAGATCCTCTATATACTACACAATACAGGAGAGCTGACAGATCCACTATATACTACACCACACAGGAGAGCTGACAGATCCTCTATATACTACACCACACAGGAGAGCTGACAGATCGTCTATATACTACACCACACAGGAGAGCTGACACATCCTCTATATACTACACCACACAGGAGAGCTGACACATCCTCTATATACTACACAATACAGGAGAGCTGACAGATCCACTATATACTACACCACACAGGAGAGCTGACAGATCCTCTATATACTACACCACACAGGAGAGCTGACAGATCGTCTATATACTACACCACCCAGGAGAGCTGACAGATCCTCTATACACTACACCACACAGGAGAGCTGACAGATCCTCTATATACTACACCACACAGGAGAGCTGACACATCCTCTATATACTACACAATACAGGAGAGCTGACAGATCCACTATATACTACACCACACAGGAGAGCCGACAGATCCTCTATATACTACACCACACAGGAGAGCTGACAGATCCTCTATATACTACACCTCACAGGAGAGCTGACACATCCTCTATATACTACACAATACAGGAGAGCTGACACATCCTCTATATACTACACCACACAGGAGAGCCGACAGATCCTCTATATACTACACCACACAGGAGAGCTGACACATCCTCTATATACTACACAATACAGGAGAGCTGACAGATCCACTATATACTACACCACACAGGAGAGCTGACAGATCCTCTATATACTACACAATACAGGAGAGCTGACACATCCTCTATATACTACACAATACAGGAGAGCTGACACATCCTCTATATACTACACCACACAGGAGAGCTGACAGATCCTCTATATACTACACCACACAGGAGAGCCGACAGATCCTCTATATACTACACCACACAGGAGAGCTGACATATCCTCTATATACTACACCACACAGGAGAGCTGACATATCCTCTATATACTACACAATACAGGAGAGCTGACAGATCCTCTATATACTACACCACACAGGAGAGCTGACACATCCTCTATATACTACACCACACAGGAGAGCCGACACATCCTCTATATACTACACCACACAGGAGAGCCGACAGATCCTCTATATACTACAGCACACAGGAGAGCTGACACATCCTCTATATACTACACCACACAGGAGAGCTGACAGATCCTCTATATACTACACCACACAGGAGAGCTGACAGATCCTCTATATACTACACCACACAGGAGAGCTGACAGATCCTCTATATACTACACCACACAGGAGAGCTGACAGATCCTCTATATACTACACCACACAGGAGAGCTGACAGATCCTCTATATACTACACCACACAGGAGAGCTGACACATCCTCTATATACTACACCACACAGGAGAGCTGACACATCCTCTATATTCTACACAATACAGGAGAGCCGACAGATCCTCTATATACTACACCACACAGGAGAGCTGACACATCCTCTATATACTACACCACACAGGAGAGCTGACAGATCCTCTATATACTACACCACACAGGAGAGCTGACAGATCCTCTATATACTACACCACACAGGAGAGCTGACACATCCTCTATATACTACACCACACAGGAGAGCTGACAGATCCTCTATATACTACACCACACAGGAGAGCTGACAGATCCTCTATATACTACACCACACAGGAGAGCTGACAGATCCTCTGTATACTACACCACACAGGAGAGTTGAAACATCCTCTATATACTACACCACACAGGAGAGCTGACACATCCTCTATATACTACACCACACAGGAGAGCTAACAGATCCTCTATATACTACACCACACAGGAGAGCTGACAGATCCTCTATATACTACACCACACAGGAGAGCTGACAGATCCTCTATATACTACACCACACAGGACAGCTGACAGATCCTCTATATACTACACCACACAGGACAGCTGACAGATCCTCTATATACTACACCACACAGGAGAGCTGACAGATCCTCTATATACTACACCACACAGGACAGCTGACAGATCCTCTATATACTACACCACACAGGAGAGCTGACAGATCCTCTATATACTACACCACACAGGAGAGCTGACAGATCCTCTATATACTACACCACACAGGAGAGCTGACAGATCCTCTATATACTACACCACACAGGAGAGCTAACAGATCCTCTATATACTACACCACACAGGAGAGCTGACAGATCCTCTATATACTACACCACACAGGAGAGCTGACACATCCTCTATATACTACACAATACAGGAGAGCTGACAGATCCACTATATACTACACCACACAGGAGAGCTGACACATCCTCTATATACTACACCACACAGGAGAGCCGACAGATCCTCTATATACTACACCACACAGGAGAGCTGACACATCCTCTATATACTACACAATACAGGAGAGCTGACAGATCCACTATATACTACACCACACAGGAGAGCTGACAGATCCACTATATACTACACCACACAGGAGAGCTGACACATCCTCTATATACTACACAATACAGGAGAGCTGACAGATCCTCTATATACTACACCACACAGGAGAGCTGACAGATCCTCTATATACTACACCACACAGGAGAGCTGACAGATCCTCTATATACTACACCACACAGGAGAGCTGACAGATCCTCTATATACTACACCACACAGGAGAGCTGACAGATCCTCTATATACTACACCACACAGGAGAGCCGACAGATCCTCTATATACTACACCACACAGGAGAGCTGACATATCCTCTATATACTACACCACACAGGAGAGCTGACAGATCCTCTATATACTACACCACACAGGAGAGCTGACAGATCCTCTATATACTACACCACACAAGAAAGCTGACAGATCCTCTATATGCTACATCACATAGGAGAGCTGACAGATCCTCAATATACTACATCACACAGGAGAGCTGACAGATCCTCTATATACTACACAATACAGGAGAGCTGACAGATCCACTATATACTACACCACACAGGAGAGCCGACAGATCCTCTATATACTACACCACACAGGAGAGCTGACACATCCTCTATATACTACACAATACAGGAGAGCTGACAGATCCACTATATACTACACCACACAGGAGAGCTGACAGATCCTCTATATACTACACCACCCAGGAGAGCTGACAGATCCTCTATACACTACACCACACAGGAGAGCTGACACATCCTCTATATACTACACAATACAGGAGAGCTGACACATCCTCTATATACTACACAATACAGGAGAGCTGACACATCCTCTATATACTACACCACACAGGAGAGCTGACAGATCCTCTATATACTACACCACACAGGAGAGCTGACAGATCCTCTATATACTACACCACACAGGAGAGCTGACAGATCCTCTATATACTACACCACACAGGAGAGCTGACAGATCCTCTATATACTACACCACACAGGAGAGCTGACAGATCCTCTATATACTACACCACACAGGAGAGCTGACAGATCCTCTATATACTACACCACACAGGAGAGCTAACAGATCCTCTATATACTACACCACACAGGAGAGCTGACAGATCCTCTATATACTACACCACACAGGAGAGCTGACACATCCTCTATATACTACACAATACAGGAGAGCTGACAGATCCACTATATACTACACCACACAGGAGAGCTGACACATCCTCTATATACTACACCACACAGGAGAGCCGACAGATCCTCTATATACTACACCACACAGGAGAGCTGACACATCCTCTATATACTACACAATACAGGAGAGCTGACAGATCCACTATATACTACACCACACAGGAGAGCTGACAGATCCACTATATACTACACCACACAGGAGAGCTGACACATCCTCTATATACTACACAATACAGGAGAGCTGACAGATCCTCTATATACTACACCGCACAGGAGAGCTGACAGATCCTCTATATACTACACCACACAGGAGAGCTGACAGATCCTCTATATACTACACCACACAGGAGAGCTGACAGATCCTCTATATACTACACCACACAGGAGAGCCGACAGATCCTCTATATACTACACCACACAGGAGAGCTGACATATCCTCTATATACTACACCACACAGGAGAGCTGACAGATCCTCTATATACTACACCACACAGGAGAGCTGACAGATCCTCTATATACTACACCACACAGGAAAGCTGACAGATCCTCTATATGCTACATCACATAGGAGAGCTGACAGATCCTCAATATACTACATCACACAGGAGAGCTGACAGATCCTCTATATACTACACAATACAGGAGAGCTGACAGATCCACTATATACTACACCACACAGGAGAGCCGACAGATCCTCTATATACTACACCACACAGGAGAGCTGACACATCCTCTATATACTACACAATACAGGAGAGCTGACAGATCCACTATATACTACACCACACAGGAGAGCTGACAGATCCTCTATATACTACACCACCCAGGAGAGCTGACAGATCCTCTATACACTACACCACACAGGAGAGCTGACACATCCTCTATACACTACACCACACAGGAGAGCTGACACATCCTCTATATACTACACAATACAGGAGAGCTGACACATCCTCTATATACTACACAATACAGGAGAGCTGACACATCCTCTATATACTACACCACACAGGAGAGCTGACAGATCCTCTATATACTACACCACACAGGAGAGCTGACAGATCCTCTATATACTACACCACACAGGAGAGCTGACACATCCTCTATATACTACACCACACAGGAGAGCTGACAGATCCTCTATATACTACACCACACAGGAGAGCTGACAGATCCTCTATATACTACACCACACAGGAGAGCTGACAGATCCACTATATACTACACCACACAGGAGAGCTGACAGATCCTCTATATACTACACCACACAGGAGAGCTGACAGATCCTCTATATACTACACCACCCAGGAGAGCTGACAGATCCTCTATACACTACACCACACAGGAGAGCTGACACATCCTCTATATACTACACAATACAGGAGAGCTGACACATCCTCTATATACTACACAATACAGGAGAGCTGACACATCCTCTATATACTACACCACACAGGAGAGCTGACAGATCCTCTATATACTACACCACACAGGAGAGCTGACAGATCCTCTATATACTACACCACACAGGAGAGCTGACACATCCTCTATATACTACACCACCCAGGAGAGCTGACAGATCCTCTATACACTACACCACACAGGAGAGCTGACACATCCTCTATATACTACACAATACAGGAGAGCTGACACATCCTCTATATACTACACCACACAGGAGAGCTGACACATCCTCTATATACTACACCACACAGGAGAGCTGACAGATCCTCTATATACTACACCACACAGGAGAGCTGACAGATCCTCTATATACTACACCACACAGGAGAGCTGACACATCCTCTATATACTACACCACACAGGAGAGCTGACAGATCCTCTATATACTACACCACACAGGAGAGCTGACAGATCCTCTATATACTACACCACACAGGAGAGCTGACAGATCGTCTATATACTACACCACACAGGAGAGCTGACACATCTGTAGCACCCTGAGGACTCGGCTGCTACAGGGGTATTGCACCTCAAGCCAGAGGTGTGGTATTCCACTCCCGGGTAAGGATGGAGTGTGGGACTGAGCTCAGATAGCTGCATACACTACACACATCCCATTTCCGGGGGACAGACCGACGGTACTCCCACCAGTATATGTGCAGGTACGACAGTGTCTGTCCCTGGCTGGAGTGGGAGGGGGTGGAACATCCCAGTAGTGTAGGGGCAGATAGGGGGAGCAGTCTGGGTAAGGCTAGGAGCTCATTGGGTGCTGGTCACCTGAGCTCACACATAGAGGGAGTATATAAGGTGGGCACCATCTTAGATCAGGGTCAGTCTTCTGTAGAGGGTCAGTCAGTCCTGAGAGAGGTCCAGGAGCGCCTGCAGAGAGAAGAGAGAGAGGAGAAGAGAAGGACCCAGAGGGGGAGAAGAAGGAACCCCAAGAACCCAGTATACAACCAGAAGGGTGAAGGGTTGGCACGCAAGGGAACCGGATCCCAAATTAGTGGAGGAGAGAAACAACCCTCAACTAAGAACCGGAGGCTGCGACATTACATGTGGAGCAGCCCCTCACCAAGTCCACTAAGAAGGCACACCGAGCATAGGGTCAGGGAAGCCAAAGAAGGTTCACCCAATAGGAGACCCGAGGGAGCCGGACATAAGTGGACCCCTGGTGGGAACGGCCAGTAGAGAGGACAGTCAGAAAGGGAGCTCAGGACCACGCTCCAGAATTGCTTGGGGGTTGGCCGAGTCCAGGACCTGGTGGACGCAGCACGGCTCGGGCGGTCACTCAAGGCCAGAGTGACCAACAGAACAGCAGTAAGTAAAAACCCTGAACTGCACAGCCCGACTCTGAGTCTTCTTACCATCCACACTGCACCACCACTACCACCATCCTCTACACCTGACCCCCTGAGGCTATACCCCTCCCGTTGGGGGTTATACTACCACAGCTGCACGTATACCACCAGCCTCAGCGGACCCTGCTGCAGCGGCGGCCTTTTGACCGCAAATCAACGGGTGGCGTAGTCGACACTAAGAACAACTAATAACATCTGTAAAGACTGCCACACACTGAGTTTGACACCCTGGGCACGGACCGGGTCGCCGCCACTCGGAGACTACAACCCCCATCAGATCCGGCTCCGGGTAATCCCCAAACAGCACTGGCCCAGGGGGCGCGTCACATCCTCTATATACTACACCACACAGGAGAGCTGACACATCCTCTATATACTACACCACACAGGAGAGCTAACAGATCCTCTATATACTACACCACACAGGAGAGCTGACAGATCCTCTATATACTACACCACACAGGAGAGCTGACAGATCCTCTATATACTACACCACACAGGAGAGCTGACAGATCCACTATATACTACACCACACAGGAGAGCTGACAGATCATCCATATACTACACCACACAGGAGAGCTGACACATCCTCTATATACTACACCACACAGGAGAGCTGACAGATCCTCTATATACTACACCACACAGGAGAGCCGAGAGATCCTCTATATACTACACCACACAGGAGAGCCGAGAGATCCTCTATATACTACACCACACAGGAGAGCTGACAGATCCTCTATATGCTACACCACACAGGAGAGCTGACAGATCCTCTATATACTACACCACACAGGAGAGCTGACAGATCCTCTATATACTACACCACACAGGAGAGCTGACACATCCTCTATATACTACACCACACAGGAGAGCCGAGAGATCCTCTATATACTGCACCACACAGGAGAGCCGAGAGATCCTCTATATACTACACCACACAGGAGAGCTGACACATCCTCTATATACTACACCACACAGGAGAGCTGACAGATCCTCTATATACTACACCACACAGGAGAGCTGACACATCCTCTATATACTACACCACACAGGAGAGCTGACAGATCCTCTATATACTACACCACACAGGAGAGCTGACACATCCTCTATATACTACACCACACAGGAGAGCTGACAGATCCTCTATATACTACACCACACAGGAGAGCTGACAGATCCTCTATATACTACACCACACAGGAGAGCTGACAGCTCGTCTATATACTACACCACACAGGAGAGCTGACACATCCTCTATATACTACACCACACAGGAGAGCCGTCAGATCCTCTATATACTACACCACACAGGAGAGCTGACAGATCCTCTATATACTACACCACACAGGAGAGCTGACAGATCCTCTATATACTACACCACACAGGAGAGCTGACAGATCCTCTATATACTACACCAGACAGGAGAGCTGACAGATCCTCTATATACTACACCACACAGGAGAGCTGACAGATCCTCTATATACTACACCACACAGGAGAGCTGACAGATCCTCTATATACTACACCACACAGGAGAGCTGACAGATCCTCTATATACTACACCACACAGGAGAGCTGACAGATCCTCTATATACTACACCACACAGGAGAGCTGACAGATCCTCTATATACTACACCACACAGGAGAGCTGACAGATCCTCTATATACTACACCACACAGGAGAGCTGACAGATCTACTATTTACTACACCACACAGGAGAGCTGACAGATCCTCTATATACTACACCACACAGGAGAGCTGACACATCCTCTATATACTACACCACACAGGAGAGCTGACACATCCTCTATATACTACACCACACAGGAGAGCCGTCAGATCCTCTATATACTACACCACACAGGAGAGCTGACAGATCCTCTATATACTACACCACACAGGAGAGCTGACAGATCCTCTATATACTACACCACACAGGAGAGCTGACAGATCCTCTATATACTACACCAGACAGGAGAGCTGACAGATCCTCTATATACTACACCACACAGGAGAGCTGACAGATCCTCTATATACTACACCACACAGGAGAGCTGACAGATCCTCTATATACTACACCACACAGGAGAGCTGACAGATCCTCTATATACTACACCACACAGGAGAGCTGACAGATCCTCTATATACTACACCACACAGGAGAGCTGACAGATCCTCTATATACTACACCACACAGGAGAGCTGACAGATCCTCTATATACTACACCACACAGGAGAGCTGACAGATCCACTATTTACTACACCACACAGGAGAGCTGACAGATCCTCTATATACTACACCACACAGGAGAGCTGACACATCCTCTATATACTACACCACACAGGAGAGCTGACAGATCCTCTATATACTACACCACACAGGAGAGCTGACACATCCTCTATATACTACACCACACAGGAGAGCTGACAGATCCTCTATATACTACACCACACGGGAGAGCTGACAGATCCTCTATATACTACACCACACAGGAGAGCTGACAGATCCTCTATATACTACACCACACAGGAGAGCTGACAGATCCTCTATATACTACACCACACAGGAGAGCTGACAGATCCTCTATATACTACACCACACGGGAGAGCTGACAGATCCTCTATATACTACACCACACAGGAGAGCTGACAGATCCTCTATATACTACACCACACAGGAGAGCTGACAGATCCACTATATACTACACCACACAGGAGAACCGACAGATCCTCTATATACTACACCACACAGGAGAGCTGACAGATCCTCTATATACTACACCACACAGGAGAGCTGACAGATCCTCTATATACTACACCACACAGGAGAGCTGACAGATCCTCTATATACTACACCACACAGGAGAACCGACAGATCCTCTATATACTACACCACACAGGAGAGCTGACACATCCTCTATATACTACACCACCCAGGAGAGCTGACAGATCCTCTATATACTACACCACACAGGAGAGCTGACAGATCCTCTATATACTACACCACACAGGAGAGCTGACAGATCCTCTATATACTACACCACACAGGAGAGCTGACAGATCCTCTATATACTACACCACACAGGAGAGCTGACAACTCTCTGGTATCTTCCAGTCACCTCCAGAGCTGCAGTCACTATTCTGGTGTTACATCAGGTCTTATCCTCCAGAGCTGCAGTCACTATTCTGCTGTTACATCGTGTCTTATCCTCCAGTCACCTCCAGAGCTGCAGTCACTATTCTGATGTTACATCAGCTCTTATCCTCCACTCACCTCCAGAGCTACACTCACTATTCTACTGTTACATCGTGTCTTATCCTCCAGTCACCTACAGAGCTGCACTCACCATTCTGCTGTGATATTATGTCTTATCCTCCAGTCACCTCCAGAGCTGCAGTCTCTATTCTGCTGTTACATCATATCTTATCCTCCAGTCACCTCCAGAGCTGCAGTCACTATTCTGCTATTACATCGTGTCTTATCCTCCAGTCACCTCAAGAGCTGCAGTCAATATTCTGCTGTTACATCATGTCTTGTCCTCCAGTTACCTCCAGAGCTGCACTCACTATTATGCTGTTACTTCATGTCTTATCCTCCAGTCACCTCCAGAGCTGCACTCACTATTCTGCTGTTACATCGTGTCTTATCCTCCAGTCACCTCCAGAGCTGCAGTCACTATTCTGCTGTTACATCGTGTCTTCTCCTCCAGTCACCTCCAGAGCTGCAGTCACTATTCTGCTGTTAGTTCGTGTCTTATCCTCCAGTCACCTCAAGAGCTGTAGTCACTGTTCTGCTGTTACATAGTGTCTTAACCTCCAGACACCTCCAGAGCTGCACTCACTATTCTGCTGTTACACCATGTATTATCCTCCAGTCACCTCCACAGCTGCACTCACTATTCTGCTGTTATATCATGTTTTATCCGCCAGTCACCTCCAGAGCTGCACTCAATATTCTGCTGTTTCATCGTGTCTTATCCTCCTGTCACCTCCAGAGCTGCAATCACTATTCTGCTGTTACATCAGGTCTTATCCTCCAGTCACCTCCAGAGCTGTAGTTTCTATTCTGCTATTACATCAAGTCTTATTCTCCAGTCACCTCCAGAGCTGCACTCATTGTTCTGCTGTTACATCATGTCTTATCCTCCAGTCACCTCCAGAGCTGCAGTCGCTTTTCAGCTGTTATATCGTGTCTTATCCTCCAGTCACCTCAAGAGCTGCAGTCACTTTTCAGCTGTTACATCGTGTCTTATCCTCCAGTTACCTCCAGAGCTGCAGTCACTATTCTGCTGTTACATCGTGTCTTATCCTCCAGTCACCTCCAGAGCTACACTCACTATTCTGCTGTTACATCATGTCTTATCCTCCAGTCACCTCAAGTGCTGCACTCACTATTCTGCTGTTACATCGTGTCTTATCCTCCAGTCACCTCCAGAGCTGCTGTTACACCATGTCTTATCCTCCAGTCATCTCCAGAGCTGCAGTCACTATTCTGCTGTTACATCGTGTGTTATCCTCCAGTCACCTCCAAAGCTGCACTCAGTATTCTTCTTTTACATCATGTCTTATCCTCCAGTCACCTCCAGAGCTGCAGTCACTCTTCTGCTGTTGCAACCTGTCTTATCCTCCAGCCACCTCCAGAGCTGCAGTCACTATTCTGCTGTTACATCAAGTCTTATCCTCCAGTCACCTCCAGAGCTGCAGTCACTATTCTGCTGTTACATCGTGTCTTATCCTCCAGTCACATCCAGAGCTGCACTCACTATTCTGCTATTATTTCATGTCTTATCCTCCAGTCACCTCCAGAGCTGCAGTCACTATTCTGCTGTTACAACACGTCTTATCCTCCAGTTTCCTCCAGAGCTGCACTCACTATTCTGCTGTTACATCGTGTCTTATCCTCCAGTCACCTCCAGAGCTGCAGTCACTATTCTGCTGTTTCTTGACATCTTATCCTCCAGTCACCTCCAGACCTGAACGCACTATTCTGCTTTTACATCGTGTCTTATCCTCCAGTCACCTCCAGAGCTGCACTCACTATTCTGCTGTTATATCGTGTCTTATCCTCCAGTCACCTCCCGAGCTGCAGTCACTATTCTGCTGTTACATCGTGTCTTATCTTCCAGTCACCTCCAGAGCTGCACTCACTATTCTGCTGTAACATCGTGTCTTAACCTCCAGTCACCTCCAGAGCTGCACTTACCATACTGCTGTTACATCATGTCTTATCCCCCAGTCATCTCCAGAGCTGTAGTTACTATTCTGCTGTTACGTCATGTCTTATCCTCCAGTCACCTCAATAGCTTCGGTCAATATTCTGCTGTTACATTATGTCTTATCTTCCAGTCACCTCCAGAGCTGCACTCACTATTCTGCTGTTACAATGTGTCTTATCCGCCAGCCACCTCCAGAGCTGCACTCCCTATTCTGCTGTTACAATGTGTCTTATCCGCCAGCCACCTCCAGAGCTGCACTCCCTATTCTTCTGTTACATCGTGTCTTATCCGCCAGCCACCTCTAGAGCTGCACTCAATATTCTGCTGTTACATCATGTCTTATCCTCCAGACACCTCCAGAGCTGCACTCACTATTCTGCCGTTACATCGTGTCTTATCTTCCAGTCACCTCCAGAGCTGCAGTCACTATTCTGCTGTTACATCGTTTCTTCTCCTCCAACCACCTCCAGAGCTGCAGTCTCTACTCTGCAGTTACATCGTGTCTTATCCTCCAGTCACCTCCTGAGCTGCAGTCACTATTCTGCTGTTACATCGTGTCTTATCCTCCAGTCATCTCCAGAGCTGTAGTCACTATTCTGCTGTTACATCGTGTCTTATCCTCCAGTCACCTCCAGAGCTGCAGTTACTATTCTGATGTTACATCATGTTTTATCCTCCAGTCACCTCCAGAGCTGCACTCACTATTCTGCTGTTACATCGTGTCTTATCCTCCAGTCACCTCCAGAGTTGCAGTCACTATTCTGCTGTTACATTGTGTCTTATCCTCCAGTCACCTCCAGAGCTGCAGTGACTATTCTGCTGTTAGTTCGTGTCTTATCCTCCAGTCACCTCAAGAGCTGCAGTCACTATTCTACTATTATTTCATGTCTTATCCTCCAGTTACCTTCAGAGCTGTAGTCACTATTCTACTGTTACATCGTATCTTATCCTCCAGTCACCTCCAGAGCTGCAGTCACTATTCTGTTGTTACAACACGTCTTATGCTCCAGTCACCTCCAGAGCTGCACTCACTATTCTGCTGTTACATCATATCTTATCCTCCAGTCACCTCCAGAGCTGTAGTCACTATTCTGCTGTTACACCATGTATTATCCTCCAGTCACCTCCACAGCTGCACTCACTATTCTGCTGTTATATCATGTTTTATCCGCCAGTCACCTCCAGAGCTGCACTCAATATTCTGCTGTTTCATCGTGTCTTATCCTCCTGTCACCTCCAGAGCTGCAATCACTATTCTGCTGTTACATCAGGTCTTATCCTCCAGTCACCTCCAGAGCTGTAGTTTCTATTCTGCTATTACATCAAGTCTTATTCTCCAGTCACCTCCAGAGCTGCACTCATTGTTCTGCTGTTACATCATGTCTTATCCTCCTGTCACCTCCAGAGCTGCAGTCGCTTTTCAGCTGTTATATCGTGTCTTATCCTCCAGTCACCTCAAGAGCTGCAGTCACTTTTCAGCTGTTACATCGTGTCTTATCCTCCAGTTACCTCCAGAGCTGCAGTCACTATTCTGCTGTTACATCGTGTCTTATCCTCCAGTCACCTCCAGAGCTACACTCACTATTCTGCTGTTACATCATGTCTTATCCTCCAGTCACCTCAAGTGCTGCACTCACTATTCTGCTGTTACATCGTGTCTTATCCTCCTGTCACCTCCAGAGCTGCTGTTACACCATGTCTTATCCTCCAGTCATCTCCAGAGCTGCAGTCACTATTCTGCTGTTACATCGTGTGTTATCCTCCAGTCACCTCCAAAGCTGCACTCAATATTCTTCTTTTACATCATGTCTTATCCTCCAGTCACCTCCAGAGCTGCAGTCACTCTTCTGCTGTTGCAACCTGTCTTATCCTCCAGCCACCTCCAGAGCTGCAGTCACTATTCTGCTGTTACATCAAGTCTTATCCTCCAGTCACCTCCAGAGCTGCAGTCACTATTCTGCTGTTACATCGTGTCTTATCCTCCAGTCACATCCAGAGCTGCACTCACTATTCTGCTATTATTTCATGTCTTATCCTCCAGTCACCTCCAGAGCTGCAGTCACTATTCTGCTGTTACAACACGTCTTATCCTCCAGTTTCCTCCAGAGCTGCACTCACTATTCTGCTGTTACATCGTGTCTTATCCTCCAGTCACCTCCAGAGCTGCAGTCACTATTCTGCTGTTACATCGTGCCTTATCCTCCAGTCACCTCCAGATCTGCAGTCACTATTCTGCTGTTGCATCATGTCTTATCCTCCAGTCACCTCCAGAGCTGTAGTCTCTATTCTGCTGTTACATCAGGTCTTATCCTCCAGAGCTGCAGTCTCTATTCTGCTCTTACATCGTGTATTATTCTCCAGTCACCTCCAGAGCTGCACTCACTTTTCTGCTGTTACATCGTGTCTTATCCTCCTGTCACCTCCAGAGCTGCTGTTACACCATGTCTTATCCTCCAGTCATCTCCAGAGCTGCAGTCACTATTCTGCTGTTAAATCGTGTCTTTTCCTCCAGCCACCTCCAAAGCTGCACTCAGTATTCTGCTGTTACATCATGTCTTATCCTCCAGCCACCTCCACAGCTGCAGTCACTATTCTGCTGTTACACCAAGTCTTATCCTGCAGTCACCTCCAGAGCTGCAGTCACTAATCTGCTGTTAGTTCGTGTCTTATCCTCCAGTCACCTCAAGAGCTGCAGTCACTATTCTGCTGTTACATCGTGTCTTATCCTCTAGTCTCATCCAGAGCTGCACTCACTATTCTGCTATTATTTCATGTCTTATCCTCCAGTCACCTCAAGAGCTGCACTCACTATTCTGCTGTTACATCGTGTCTTATCCTCCAGTCACCTCAAGGGCTGCACTCACTATTCTGCTGTTACATCGTGTCTTATCCTCCTGTCACCTCCAGAGCTGCTGTTACACCATGTCTTATCCTCCAGTCATCTCCAGAGCTGCAGTCACTATTCTGCTGTTAAATCGTGTCTTTTCCTCCAGCCACCTCCAAAGCTGCACTCAGTATTCTGCTGTTACATCATGTCTTATCCTCCAGCCACCTCCACAGCTGCAGTCACTATTCTGCTGTTACATCAAGTCTTATCCTGCAGTCACCTCCAGAGCTGCAGTCACTAATCTGCTGTTAGTTCGTGTCTTATCCTCCAGTCACCTCAAGAGCTGCAGTCACTATTCTGCTGTTACATCGTGTCTTATCCTCTAGTCTCATCCAGAGCTGCACTCACTATTCTGCTATTATTTCATGTCTTATCCTCCAGTCACCTCAAGAGCTGCACTCACTATTCTGCTGTTACATCGTGTCTTATCCTCCAGTCACCTCCAGATCTGTAGTCACTGTTCTTCTGTTACATCTTATCTTTTCCTCCAGTCACGTCCAGAGCTGCACTCACTATTCTGCTGTTACATCATGTTTTATCCGCCTGTCTCCTCCAGAGCTGCACTCACTATTCTGCTGTTACATCGTGTCTTATACTCCACTCACCTCTAGAGTTGCAGTCACTATTCTGCTGTTACATCGTGTCTTATCCTCCTGTCACCTCCAGAGCTGCCCTCACTGTTCTGCTGTTACATCAGGTCTTATCCTCCAGTCACCTCCAGAGCTGCAGTCACTATTCTGCTGTTACATCGTGTTTTATCCTCCAGCCACCTCCAGAGCTGCAGTCACTATTCTGCTGTTACATCAGGTCTTATCCTCCAGTCACCTCCGGAGCTTCAGTCACTATTCTGATGTTACATCAGCTGTTATCCTCCACTCACCTCCAGAGCTGCACTCACTATTCTGTTACATCGTGTGTTATCCTCCAGTCACCTCCAGAGCTGCACTCAACATTCTGCTGTTACAACGTGTCTTATCCTCCAGTCACCTACAGAGCTGCTCTCACCATTCTGCTGTGATATTATGTCTTATCATCCATTCACCTCCAGAGCTGCACTCACTATTCTGCTGTTACATCGTGTCTTATCCTCCTGTCACCTCCAGAGCTGCACTCACTATTCTGCTTTTACATCCTGTCTTATCCTCCTGTCACTTCCAGAGCTGCAGTCACTATTCTGCTGTTACATCCTGTCTTAACCTCCAGTCACCTCCAGAGCTGCACTTACCATAATGCTGTTACATCGTGTCTTATCCTCCAGTCACCTCCAGAGCTGTAGTCACTATTCTGCTGTTACATCATGTCTTAGCCTCCAGACACCTCCAGAGATGCAGTCACTATTCTGCTGTTACATCGTGTCTTATCCTCCAGTCACCTCCAGAGCTGCACTCACTATTCTGCTGTAACATCGTGTCTTATCCTCCAGTCACCTCCAGAGCTGCAGTCACTACTCTGCTGTTATGTCATATCTTATCCTCCAGTCAACTCAATAGCTGCTGTCACTATTCTGCTGTTACATTATGTCTTATCCTCCAGTCACCTCCAGAGCTGCACTCACTATTCTGCTGTTACAATGTGTCTTATCCGCCAGCCACCTCCAGAGCCGCACTCCCTAATCTTCTGTTACATCGTGTCTTATCCGCCAGTCACCTCCAAAGCTGCAGTCACTATTCTGCTGTTACATCGTGTCTTATCCTCCAGTCACCTCCAGAGCTGCAGTCACTATTCTGCTGTTACATCGTGTCTTATCCTCCAGTCACCTCCAGAGCTGCAGTCACTACTCTGCTGTTATGTCATATCTTATCCTCCAGTCAACTCAATAGCTGCTGTCACTATTCTGCTGTTTCATGACATCTTAACCTCCAGTCACCTCCAGACCTGAACGCACTATTCTGCTTTTACATCGTGTCTTATCCTCCAGTCACCTCCAGAGCTGCACTCACTATTCTGCTGTTACATCGTTTCTTATCGTCCAGTCACCTCCATTGCTGCAGTCACTATTCTGCTGTTACATCGTGTCTTATCCTCCAGTCACCTCCAGAGCTGCAGTCACTATTCTGCTGTTACATCGTGTCTTATCCTCCAGTCACCTCCCGAGCTGCAGTCACTATTCTGCTGTTACATCGTGTCTTATCTTCCAGTCACCTCCAGAGCTGCACTCACTATTCTGCTGTAACATCGTGTTTTAACCTCCAGTCACCTCCAGAGCTGCACTTACCATACTGCTGTTACATCGTGTCTTATCCTCCAGCCACCTCCAGAGCTGCAGTCACTACTCTGCTGGTACATCATGTCTTATCCACCAGTCATCTCCAGAGCTGTAGTCACTATTCTGCTGTTACGTCATGTCTTATCCTCCAGTCACCTCAATAGCTGCGGTCAATATTCTGCTGTTACATTATGTCTTATCTTCCAGTCACCTCCAGAGCTGCACTCACTATTCTGCTGTTACAATGTGTCTTATCCGCCAGCCACCTCCAGAGCTGCACTCCCTATTCTGCTGTTACAATGTGTCTTATCCGCCAGCCACCTCCAGAGCTGCACTCCCTATTCTTCTGTTACATCGTGTCTTATCCGCCAGCCACCTCTAGAGCTGCACTCAATATTCTGCTGTTACATCATGTCTTATCCTCCAGACACCTCCAGAGCTGCACTCACTATTCTGCTGTTACATCGTTTCTTCTCCTCCAACCACCTCCAGAGCTGCAGTCTCTACTCTGCAGTTACATCATGTCTTATCCTCCAGTCATCTCCAGAGCTGTAGTCACTATTCTGCTGTTACATCGTGTCTTATCCTCCAGTCACCTCCAGAGCTGCAGTCACTATTCTGATGTTACATCCTGTCTTATCCTCCAGTCACCTCCAGAGCTGCAGTCCCTATTCTGATGCTACATCCTGTCTTATCCTCCAGTCACCTCCAGAGCTGCAGTCACTATTCTGCTGTTACATCATGTCTTATCCTCCAGACACCTACAGACCTGCGGTCACTATTCTGCTTTTACGTCATGTCTTATCCTTCAGTCACTATTCTGCTGTTACATCGTGTGTTATCCTCCAGTCACCTCCAGAGCTGCAGTCACTCTTCTGCTGTTACATCGTGTCTTATCCTCCAGTCACCTCCAGAGCTGCAGTCACTCTTCTGCTGTTACATCGTGTCTTATCCTCCAGTCACCTCCAGAGCTGCTGTCACTATTCTGCTGTTACATCGAGTCTTATCCTCCAGTCACCTCCAGAGCTGCAGTCACCATTCTGCTGTTACTTCCTGTCTTATCCTCCAGTCACCTCCAGAGCTGCCGTCACTATTCTGCTGTTACATCCTGTCTTATCCTCCAGTCATCTCCAGAGCTGTAGTCACTATTCTGCTGTTACGTCATGTCTTATCCTCCAGTCACCTCCAGAGCTGCACTCACTATTCTGCTGTTACATCGTGTCTTATCCTCCAGCCACCTCCGGAGCTGCACTCACTATTCTGCTCTTACATCATGTCTTATCCTCCAGTCACCTCAATAGCTGCGCTCACTATTCTGCTGTTACATTCTGTATTATCCGCCAGCCACCTCCAGAGCTGCACTCACTATTCTGCTGTTACATCTTGTCTTATCCCCCAGTCACCTCTAGAGCTGCACTCACTATTCTGCTGTTACATCATGTCTTATCTTCCAGTCACCTCAAGAGCTGCAGTCACTATTCTGCAGTTACATCGTGTCTTATTCTCCAGCCACCTCCAGAGCTGCAGTCACTATTCTGCTGTTACATCAGGTTTATCCTCCAGTCACCTCCAGAGCTGCAGTCACTATTATGCTATTACATCAGGTCTTATCCTCCAGTTACCTCCAGAGCTGCAGTCACTATTCTGCTGTTACATTCTGTATTATCCTCCAGTCACTTCCAGAGCTGCACTCACTATTCTGCTGTTACATTGTGTCTTATCCTCCAGTCACCTCCAGAGCTGTAATCACTATTCTCCTGTTAAATCGTGTTTTATCCTCCAGTCACCTCCAGAGCTGCAGACACTATACTGCTGTTACATCGTGTCTTATCCTCCAGTCACCTTCAGAACTGCACTCACTATTCTGCTGTTACATCGTGTCTTAACCTCCAGTCACCTCCAGAGCTGCACTCACCATTCTGCTGTTACATTGTGTCTTATCCTCCAGTCACCTCCAGAGCTGCAGTCACTATTCTGGTGTAACATCATGTCTTATCCTCGAGCCACCTTCCAGAGCTGCAGTCACTATTCTGCTGTTACATTATGTCTTATCCTCCAGTTACCTCCAGAGCTGTAGTCACTATTCTGCTTTTACATCATGTCTTATCCTCCAGTCACCTCCAGAGCTTCAGTCTCTATTCTGCTGTTACATCATGTCTTATCCTCCAGTCACCTCCAGAGCTGCAGTCACTTTTCTGCTGTTACATCGTATCTTATCCTCCAGTCACCTCCAGAGCTGCAGTTACTATTCTGCTGTTACATCATGTCTTATCCTCCAGTCACCTCCAGAGCTGCACTCACTATTCTGCTGCTACATCAGGTCTTATCCTCCAGTCACCTCCAGAGCTGCGGTCACTATTCTGCTGTTACATCTTGTCTTATCCTCCAGTCACCTCCAGAGCTGCAGTCACTTTTCTGCTGTTACATCGTATCTTATCCTCCAGTCACCTCCAGAGCTGCAGTTACTATTCTGCTTTTACATCATGTCTAATCCTCCAGTCACCTCCAGAGCTTCAGTCTCTATTCTGCTGTTACATCATGTCTTATCCTCCAGTCACCTCCAGAGCTGCAGTCACTTTTCTGCTGTTACATCGTATCTTATCCTCCAGTCACCTCCAGAGCTGCAGTTACTATTCTGCTTTTACATCATGTCTAATCCTCCAGTCACCTCCAGAGCTGCATTCACTCTTCTGCTGTTACATCGTGTCTTATCCTCCAGTCACCTCCAGAGCTGCAGTCACTATTCTGCTGTTACATCGAGTCTTATCCTCCAGTCACCACAAGAGCTGCACTCACTATTCTGCTGTAACATCGTGTCTTAACCTCCAATCACCTCCAGATCTGCACTTCCCATACTGCTGTTACCTTGTGTCTTATCCTCCAGAGCTGTAGTCACTATTCTGCTGTTACAATGTATCTTATCCGCCAGCCAACTCCAGAGCTGCACACACTATTCTGCTGTTACATCGTGTCTTATCCGCCAGCCACCTCTAGAGCTGCACTCACTATTCTGCTGTTACAAACGTGTCTTATCCTCCAGTCACCTCCAGAGCTGCAGTCACTATTCTGCTGTTATTTCATGTCTTATCCTCCAGTCACCTCCTGAGCTGCACCCACTATTCTGCTGTTACATCGTGTCTTATCCTCCAGTCACCTCCAGAGCTGCAGTCACTACTCTGCTGTTACATCATGTCTTATCCTCCAGTCATCTCCAGAGCTGTAGTCACTATCCTGCTGTTACATCATATCTTATCCTCCAGTCACCTCCAGAGCTGCACTCACTATTCTGCTGTTAAAATGTGTCTTAAACGTCAGTCACCTCCAGAGCTGCACTCACTATTCTGCTGTTACATTGTGTCTTATCCTCTTGCCACCTCCGGAGCTGCAGTCACTATTCTGCTGTTACATCAGGCCTTATCCTCCAGTCACCTCCAGAGCTGCACTCACTATTCTGCTCTTACATCATGTCTTATCCTCCAGTTTCCTCCAGAGCTGCAGTCACTATTCTGCTATTACATCAGGTCTTATCCTCCAGCCACCTCCAGAGCTGCACTCACTATTCTGCTCTTACATCATGTCTTATCCTCCAGTTAACTCCAGAGCTGCAGTCACTATTCTGCTGTTACGTCATGTCTTATCCTCCAGTCACCTCAATAGCTGCTCTCACTATTCTGCTGTTACATTATGTCTTATCCTCCAGTCACCTCCAGAGCTGCATTCACTATTCTGCTGTTACATCGTGTCTTATCCGCCAGTCACCTCCAGAGCTGCAGTCACTACTCTGCTGTTACATCATGTCTTATCCTCCAGTCATCTCCAGAGCTGTAGTCACTATTCTGCTGTTACGTCATGTCTTATCCTCCAGTCACCTCCAGAGCTACACTCACTATTCTGCTGTTAAAATGTGTCTTAAACGTCAGTCACCTCCAGAGCTGCACTCACTATTCTGCTGTTACATTGTGTCTTATCCTCTTGCCACCTCCGGAGCTGCAGTCACTATTCTGCTGTTACATCAGGCCTTATCCTCCAGTCACCTCCAGAGCTGCAGTCACTATTCTGCTATTACATCAGGTCTTATCCTCCAGCCACCTCCAGAGCTGCACTCACTATTCTGCTCTTACATCATGTCTTATCCTCCAGTTACCTCCAGAGCTGCAGTCACTATTCTGCGATTACATCAGGTCTTATCCTCCAGCCACCTCCAGAGCTGCACTCACTATTCTGCTCTTACATCATGTCTTATCCTCCAGTTACCTCCAGAGCTGCAGTCACTATTCTGCTGTTACGTCATGTCTTATCCTCCAGTCACCTCAATAGCTGCTCTCACTATTCTGCTGTTACATTATGTCTTATCCTCCAGTCACCTCCAGAGCTGCATTCACTATTCTGCTGTTACATCGTGTCTTATCCGCCAGTCACCTCTAGAGCTGCACTCACTATTCTGCTGTTACATCATGTCTTATCTTCCAGTCACCTCCAGAGCTGCAGTCACTATTCTGCTGTTACATCAGGTCTTATCCTCCAGTCACCTCCAGAGCTGCAGTCACTAATATGCTATTACATCAGGTCTTATCCTCCAGCCACCTCTAGAGCTGCACTCAATATTCTGATCTTACATCATGTCTTATCCTCCAGTTACCTCCAGAGCTGCAGTCACTATTCTGATCTTACATCATGTCTTATCCTCCAGTTACCTCCAGAGCTGCAGTCACTATTCTGCTGTTACATCCTGTCTTATCCTCCAGTCACTTCCGGAGCTGCACTCACTATTCTGCTGTTACATTGTGTCTTATCCTCCAGTCACCTCCAGAGCTGTAATCACTATTCTGCTGTTACATCGTGTTTTATCCTCCAGTCACCTACAGAGCTGCGGTCACTATTCTGCTGTTACATTATGTCTTATCCTCCAGTTACCTCCAGAGCTGCAGTCTCTATTCTGCTTTTATATCATGTCTAATCCTCCAGTCACCTCCAGAGCTGCTTTCACTATTCTACTGTTACATGACATCTTATCCTCCAGTCACCTCCAGAGCTGCATCACTGTTCTGCTGTTACATGACATCTTATCCTCCAGCCAGCTCCAGAGCTGCAGTCACTGTTCTGCTGTTACATGACATCTTATCCTCCAGCCACCTCCAGAGCTGCTGTCACTATTCTGCTGTTACATTATGTCTTATCCTCCAATTACCTCCAGAGCTGCAGTTACTATTCTGCTGTTACATCATGTCTTATCCTCCAGTCACCTCCAGAGCTGCAGTCACTATTCTGCTGTTACATCGTGTCTTATCCTCCAGTCACCTCCAGAGCTGCATTCACTATTCTACTGTTACATGACATCTTATCCTCCAGTCACCTCCAGAGCTGCACTAAGTATTCTGCTGTTACTTCGTGTCTTATCCTCCTGTCACCTCCAGATCTGCACTCACTATTCTGCTGTTACATCTTGTCCTATCCTCCAGTCACCTCCATAGCTGCACTCACTATTCTGCTGTTACATCGTGTCTTATCCTCCAGTCACCTCCAGAGCTGCACTCACTGTTCTGCTGTTACATCGTGTCTTATCCTCCATTCACCTCCAGAGCTGCACTTACCATTCTGCTGTTATATTGTGTCTTATCCTCCAGTCACCTCCAGAGCTGTAGTCACTATTTTGCTGTTACATCATGTCTTATCCTCCAGACACCTCCAGAGCTGCAGTCACATTTCTGCTGTTACATCGTGTCTTATCCTCCAGTCACCTCCAGAGCTGCAGTCACTATTCTGCTGTTACATCATGTCTTATCCTCCAGTTACTTCCAGAGCTGCACTCGCTATTCTGCTGTTACATCGTGTCTTATCCTCCAGTCACCTCCAGAGCTGCAGTTACTATTCTGTTGTTAAATCATGTCTTATCCTCCAGTCAACTCCAGAGCTGTAGTCACTATTCTGCTGTTACATCGTGTCTTATCCTCCAGTCACCCCAAGAGCTGCACTCACTATTCTGCTGTTACATCTTGTCTTCTCCTCCAGTCACCTACAGAGCTGAAGTCTCTATTCTGCTGTTACATCATGTCTTATCCTGCAGTCACCTCCAGAGCTGTAGTCTCTATTCTGCTGTTACATCAGTACTTATCCTCCATTCACCTCCAGAGCTGCACTCACTATTCTGCTGTAACATCATGTTTTATCTGCCAGTCACCTCCAGAGCTGCACTCACTATTCTGCTGTTACATCGTGTCTCATCCTCCAGTCACCTCCAGAGCTGCAATAACTATTCTGTTGTTACATCATGTCTTATCCTCCAGTCACCTCCAGAGGTGCAGTCACTATTCTGCTGTTACATCATGTCTTATCCTTCAGTCACCTCCAGAGCTGCACTCACTATTCTGTTGTTACATCATGTCTTATCCTCCTGTCACCTCTAGAGCTGCAGTCACTATTCTGCTGTTACTTCATGTCTTATCCTTCAGTCAACTCCAGAGCTGTAGTCTCTATTCTGCTGTTACATCAGGTCTTATCCTCCATTCACCTCCAGAGCTGCAGTCACTATTCTGCTGTAACATCACGCCTTATCTTCCAGTCACCTCCAGATCTGCACTCACTATTCTGCAGTTACATCGTGTCTTATCCTCCAGTCACCTCCAGATCTGCACTCACCATTCTGCTGTTACATTTTGTCTTATCCTCCAGTCACCTCCAGAGCTGCTCTCACTATTCTGCAGTAAAATCAGGTCTTATCCTCCAGCCACCTTCAGAGCTGCTGTCACTATTCTGCTGTTACATCGTGTCTTTTCCTCCAGCCACTTCCAGAGCTGCTATCAAAATTCTGCTGTTACATCATGTCTTATCCTCCAGTCACCTCCAGAGCTGCAGTCACTCTTCTGCTGTTACATCGTGTCTTATCCTCCAGTCACCTCCAGAGCTGCTGTCACTATTCTGCTGTTACATCCTGTCTTATCCTCCAGTCATCTCCAGAGCTGTAGTCACTATTCTGCTGTTACGTCATGTCTTATCCTCCAGTCACCTCCAGAGCTGCACTCACTATTCTGCTGTTACATCGTGTCTTATCCTCCAGCCACCTCCGGAGCTGCACTCACTATTCTGCTCTTACATCATGTCTTATCCTCCAGTCACCTCAATAGCTGCGCTCACTATTCTGCTGTTACATTCTGTATTATCCGCCAGCCACCTCCAGAGCTGCACTCACTATTCTGCTGTTACATCTTGTGTTATCCGCCAGTCACCTCTAGAGCTGCACTCACTATTCTGCTGTTACATCATGTCTTATCTTCCAGTCACCTCCAGAGCTGCAGTCACTATTCTGCAGTTACATCGTGTCTTATTCTCCAGCCACCTCCAGAGCTGCAGTCACTATTCTGCTGTTACATCAGGTTTATCCTCCAGTCACCTCCAGAGCTGCAGTCACTATTATGCTATTACATCAGGTCTTATCCTCCAGTTACCTCCAGAGCTGCAGTCACTATTCTGCTGTTACATTCTGTATTATCCTCCAGTCACTTCCAGAGCTGCACTCACTATTCTGCTGTTACATTGTGTCTTATCCTCCAGTCACCTCCAGAGCTATAATCACTATTCTGCTGTTACATCGTGTTTTATCCTCCAGTCACCTCCAGAGCTGCAGACACTATACTGCTGTTACATCGTGTCTTATCCTCCAGTCACCTTCAGAACTGCACTCACTATTCTGCTGTTACATCGTGTCTTAACCTCCAGTCACCTCCAGAGCTGCACTCACCATTCTGCTGTTACATTGTGTCTTATCCTCCAGTCACCTCCAGAGCTGCAGTCACTATTCTGGTGTAACATCATGTCTTATCCTCGAGCCACCTTCCAGAGCTGCAGTCAATATTCTGCTGTTACATTATGTCTTATCCTCCAGTTACCTCCAGAGCTGCAGTCACTAATATGCTATTACATCAGGTCTTATCCTCCAGCCACCTCTAGAGCTGCACTCAATATTCTGATCTTACATCATGTCTTATCCTCCAGTTACCTCCAGAGCTGCAGTCACTATTCTGATCTTACATCATGTCTTATCCTCCAGTTACCTCCAGAGCTGCAGTCACTATTCTGCTGTTACATCCTGTCTTATCCTCCAGTCACTTCCGGAGCTGCACTCACTATTCTGCTGTTACATTGTGTCTTATCCTCCAGTCACCTCCAGAGCTGTAATCACTATTCTGCTGTTACATCGTGTTTTATCCTCCAGTCACCTACAGAGCTGCGGTCACTATTCTGCTGTTACATTATGTCTTATCCTCCAGTTACCTCCAGAGCTGCAGTCTCTATTCTGCTTTTATATCATGTCTAATCCTCCAGTCACCTCCAGAGCTGCTTTCACTATTCTACTGTTACATGACATCTTATCCTCCAGTCACCTCCAGAGCTGCATCACTGTTCTGCTGTTACATGACATCTTATCCTCCAGCCAGCTCCAGAGCTGCAGTCACTGTTCTGCTGTTACATGACATCTTATCCTCCAGCCACCTCCAGAGCTGCTGTCACTATTCTGCTGTTACATTATGTCTTATCCTCCAATTACCTCCAGAGCTGCAGTTACTATTCTGCTGTTACATCATGTCTTATCCTCCAGTCACCTCCAGAGCTGCAGTCACTATTCTGCTGTTACATCGTGTCTTATCCTCCAGTCACCTCCAGAGCTGCATTCACTATTCTACTGTTACATGACATCTTATCCTCCAGTCACCTCCAGAGCTGCACTAAGTATTCTGCTGTTACTTCGTGTCTTATCCTCCTGTCACCTCCAGATCTGCACTCACTATTCTGCTGTTACATCTTGTCCTATCCTCCAGTCACCTCCATAGCTGCACTCACTATTCTGCTGTTACATCGTGTCTTATCCTCCAGTCACCTCCAGAGCTGCACTCACTGTTCTCCTGTTACATCGTGTCTTATCCTCCATTCACCTCCAGAGCTGCACTTACCATTCTGCTGTTATATTGTGTCTTATCCTCCAGTCACCTCCAGAGCTGTAGTCACTATTTTGCTGTTACATCATGTCTTATCCTCCAGACACCTCCAGAGCTGCAGTCACATTTCTGCTGTTACATCGTGTCTTATCCTCCAGTCACCTCCAGAGCTGCAGTCACTATTCTGCTGTTACATCATGTCTTATCCTCCAGTTACTTCCAGAGCTGCACTCGCTATTCTGCTGTTACATCGTGTCTTATCCTCCAGTCACCTCCAGAGCTGCAGTTACTATTCTGTTGTTAAATCATGTCTTATCCTCCAGTCAACTCCAGAGCTGTAGTCACTATTCTGCTGTTACATCGTGTCTTATCCTCCAGTCACCCCAAGAGCTGCACTCACTATTCTGCTGTTACATCTTGTCTTCTCCTCCAGTCACCTACAGAGCTGAAGTCTCTATTCTGCTGTTACATCATGTCTTATCCTGCAGTCACCTCCAGAGCTGTAGTCTCTATTCTGCTGTTACATCAGTACTTATCCTCCATTCACCTCCAGAGCTGCACTCACTATTCTGCTGTAACATCATGTTTTATCTGCCAGTCACCTCCAGAGCTGCACTCACTATTCTGCTGTTACATCGTGTCTCATCCTCCAGTCACCTCCAGAGCTGCAATAACTATTCTGTTGTTACATCATGTCTTATCCTCCAGTCACCTCCAGAGGTGCAGTCACTATTCTGCTGTTACATCATGTCTTATCCTTCAGTCACCTCCAGAGCTGCACTCACTATTCTGTTGTTACATCATGTCTTATCCTCCTGTCACCTCTAGAGCTGCAGTCACTATTCTGCTGTTACTTCATGTCTTATCCTTCAGTCAACTCCAGAGCTGTAGTCTCTATTCTGCTGTTACATCAGGTCTTATCCTCCATTCACCTCCAGAGCTGCAGTCACTATTCTGCTGTAACATCACGCCTTATCTTCCAGTCACCTCCAGATCTGCACTCACTATTCTGCAGTTACATCGTGTCTTATCCTCCAGTCACCTCCAGATCTGCACTCACCATTCTGCTGTTACATTTTGTCTTATCCTCCAGTCACCTCCAGAGCTGCTCTCACTATTCTGCAGTAAAATCAGGTCTTATCCTCCAGCCACCTTCAGAGCTGCTGTCACTATTCTGCTGTTACATCGTGTCTTTTCCTCCAGCCACTTCCAGAGCTGCTATCAAAATTCTGCTGTTACATCATGTCTTATCCTCCAGTCACCTCCAGAGCTGCAGTCACTCTTCTGCTGTTACATCGTGTCTTATCCTCCAGTCACCTCCAGAGCTGCTGTCACTATTCTGCTGTTACATCCTGTCTTATCCTCCAGTCATCTCCAGAGCTGTAGTCACTATTCTGCTGTTACGTCATGTCTTATCCTCCAGTCACCTCCAGAGCTGCACTCACTATTCTGCTGTTACATCGTGTCTTATCCTCCAGCCACCTCCGGAGCTGCACTCACTATTCTGCTCTTACATCATGTCTTATCCTCCAGTCACCTCAATAGCTGCGCTCACTATTCTGCTGTTACATTCTGTATTATCCGCCAGCCACCTCCAGAGCTGCACTCACTATTCTGCTGTTACATCTTGTGTTATCCGCCAGTCACCTCTAGAGCTGCACTCACTATTCTGCTGTTACATCATGTCTTATCTTCCAGTCACCTCCAGAGCTGCAGTCACTATTCTGCAGTTACATCGTGTCTTATTCTCCAGCCACCTCCAGAGCTGCAGTCACTATTCTGCTGTTACATCAGGTTTATCCTCCAGTCACCTCCAGAGCTGCAGTCACTATTATGCTATTACATCAGGTCTTATCCTCCAGTTACCTCCAGAGCTGCAGTCACTATTCTGCTGTTACATTCTGTATTATCCTCCAGTCACTTCCAGAGCTGCACTCACTATTCTGCTGTTACATTGTGTCTTATCCTCCAGTCACCTCCAGAGCTATAATCACTATTCTGCTGTTACATCGTGTTTTATCCTCCAGTCACCTCCAGAGCTGCAGACACTATACTGCTGTTACATCGTGTCTTATCCTCCAGTCACCTTCAGAACTGCACTCACTATTCTGCTGTTACATCGTGTCTTAACCTCCAGTCACCTCCAGAGCTGCACTCACCATTCTGCTGTTACATTGTGTCTTATCCTCCAGTCACCTCCAGAGCTGCAGTCACTATTCTGGTGTAACATCATGTCTTATCCTCGAGCCACCTTCCAGAGCTGCAGTCAATATTCTGCTGTTACATTATGTCTTATCCTCCAGTTACCTCCAGAGCTGTAGTCACTATTCTGCTGTTACATCATGTCTTATCCTCCAGTCACCTCCAGAGCTTCAGTCTCTATTCTGCTGTTACATCATGTCTTATCCTCCAGTCACCTCCAGAGCTGCAGTCACTTTTCTGCTGTTACATCGTATCTTATCCTCCAGTCACCTCCAGAGCTGCAGTTACTATTCTGCTGTTACATCATGTCTTATCCTCCAGTCACCTCCAGAGCTACACTCACTATTCTGCTGCTACATCAGGTCTGATCCTCCAGTCACCTCCAGAGCTGCGGTCACTATTCTGCTGTTACATCTTGTCTTATCCTCCAGTCACCTCCAGAGCTGCAATCACTATTCTGCTTTTACATCATGTCTAATCCTCCAGTCACCTCCAGAGCTGCATTCACTCTTCTGCTGTTACATCGTGTCTTATCCTCCAGTCACCTCCAGAGCTGCAGTCACTATTCTGCTGTTACATCGAGTCTTATCCTCCAGTCACCACAAGAGCTGCACTCACTATTCTGCTGTAACATCGTGTCTTAACCTCCAATCACCTCCAGATCTGCACTTACCATACTGCTGTTACCTTGTGTCTTATCCTCCAGAGCTGTAGTCACTATTCTGCTGTTACAATGTATCTTATCCGCCAGCCAACTCCAGAGCTGCACACACTATTCTGCTGTTACATCGTGTCTTATCCGCCAGCCACCTCTAGAGCTGCACTCACTATTCTGCTGTTACAAACGTGTCTTATCCTCCAGTCACCTCCAGAGCTGCAGTCACTATTCTGCTGTTACTTAATGTCTTATCCTCCAGTCACCTCCTGAGCTGCACCCACTATTCTGCTGTTACATCGTGTCTTATCCTCCAGTCACCTCCAGAGCTGCAGTCACTACTCTGCTGTTACATCATGTCTTATCCTCCAGTCATCTCCAGAGCTGTAGTCACTATCCTGCTGTTACATCATATCTTATCCTCCAGTCACCTCCAGAGCTGCACTCACTATTCTGCTGTTAAAATGTGTCTTAAACGTCAGTCACCTCCAGAGCTGCACTCACTATTCTGCTGTTACATTGTGTCTTATCCTCTTGCCACCTCCGGAGCTGCAGTCACTATTCTGCTGTTACATCAGGCCTTATCCTCCAGTCACCTCCAGAGCTGCACTCACTATTCTGCTCTTACATCATGTCTTATCCTCCAGTTACCTCCAGAGCTGCAATCACTATTCTGCTATTACATCAGGTCTTATCCTCCAGCCACCTCCAGAGCTGCACTCACTATTCTGCTCTTACATCATGTCTTATCCTCCAGTTAACTCCAGAGCTGCACTCACTATTCTGCTCTTACATCATGTCTTATCCTCCAGCCACCTCCAGAGCTGCACTCACTATTCTGCTGTTACATTATGTCTTATCCTCCAGTCACCTCCAGAGCTGCATTCACTATTCTGCTGTTACATCGTGTCTTATCCGCCAGTCACCTCCAGAGCTGCAGTCACTACTCTGCTGTTACATCATGTCTTATCCTCCAGTCATCTCCAGAGCTGTAGTCACTATTCTGCTGTTACGTCATGTCTTATCCTCCAGTCACCTCCAGAGCTACACTCACTATTCTGCTGTTAAAATGTGTCTTAAACGTCAGTCACCTCCAGAGCTGCACTCACTATTCTGCTGTTACATTGTGTCTTATCCTCTTGCCACCTCCGGAGCTGCAGTCACTATTCTGCTGTTACATCAGGCCTTATCCTCCAGTCACCTCCAGAGCTGCAGTCACTATTCTGCTATTACATCAGGTCTTATCCTCCAGCCACCTCCAGAGCTGCACTCACTATTCTGCTCTTACATCATGTCTTATCCTCCAGTTACCTCCAGAGCTGCAGTCACTATTCTGCGATTACATCAGGTCTTATCCTCCAGCCACCTCCAGAGCTGCACTCACTATTCTGCTCTTACATCATGTCTTATCCTCCAGTTACCTCCTGAGCTGCAGTCACTATTCTGCTGTTACGTCATGTCTTATCCTCCAGTCACCTCAATAGCTGCTCTCACTATTCTGCTGTTACATTATGTCTTATCCTCCAGTCACCTCCAGAGCTGCATTCACTATTCTGCTGTTACATCGTGTCTTATCCGCCAGTCACCTCTAGAGCTGCACTCACTATTCTGCTGTTACATCATGTCTTATCTTCCAGTCACCTCCAGAGCTGCAGTCACTATTCTGCTGTTACATCAGGTCTTATCCTCCAGTCACCTCCAGAGCTGCAGTCACTAATATGCTATTACGTCAGGTCTTATCCTCCAGTCACCTCCAGTGCTGCACTCAATATTCTGATCTTACATTATGTCTTATCCTCCAGTTACCTCCAGAGCTGCAGTCACTATTCTGATCTTACATCATGTCTTATCCTCCAGTTACCTCCAGAGCTGCAGTCACTATTCTGCTGTTACATCAGGTCTTATCCTCCAGTCACCTCCAGAGCTGCAGTCACTAATATGCTATTACATCAGGTCTTATCCTCCAGTCACCTCCAGTGCTGCACTCAATATTCTGATCTTACATTATGTCTTATCCTCCAGTTACCTCCAGAGCTGCAGTCACTATTCTGATCTTACATCATGTCTTATCCTCCAGTTACCTCCAGAGCTGCAGTCACTATTCTGCTGTTACATCCTGTCTTATCCTCCAGTCACTTCCGGAGCTGCACTCACTATTCTGCTGTTACATTGTGTCTTATCCTCCAGTCACCTCCAGAGCTGTAATCACTATTCTGCTGTTACATCGTGTTTTATCCTCCAGTCACCTACAGAGCTGCGGTCACTATTCTGCTGTTACATTATGTCATATCCTCCAGTTACCTCCAGAGCTGCAGTCTCTATTCTGCTTTTATATCATGTCTAATCCTCCAGTCACCTCCAGAGCTGCATTCACTATTCTACTGTTACATGACATCTTATCCTCCAGTCACCTCCAGAGCTGCATCACTGTTCTGCTGTTACATGACATCTTATCCTCCAGCCACCTCCAGAGCTGCAGTCACTGTTCTGCTGTTACATGACATCTTATCCTCCAGCCACCTCCAGAGCTGCTGTCACTATTCTGCTGTTACATTATGTCTTATCCTCCAATTACCTCCAGAGCTGCAGTTACTATTCTGCTGTTACATCATGTCTTATCCTCCAGTCACCTCCAGAGCTGCAGTCACTATTCTGCTGTTACATCGTGTCTTATCCTCCAGTCACCTCCAGAGCTGCATTCACTATTCTACTGTTACATGACATCTTATCCTCCAGTCACCTCCAGAGCTGCACTAAGTATTCTGCTGTTACTTCGTGTCTTATCCTCCTGTCACCTCCAGATCTGCACTCACTATTCTGCTGCTATATCTTGTCCTATCCTCCAGTCACCTCCATAGCTGCACTCACTATTCTGCTGTTACATCGTGTCTTATCCTCCAGTCACCTCCAGAGCTGCACTCACTGTTCTGCTGTTACATCGTGTCTTATCCTCCAGTCACCTCCAGAGCTGCACTCACTATTCTGCTGTTACATCGTGTCTTATCCTCCAGTCACCTCCAGAGCTGCAGTCACATTTCTGCTGTTACATCGTGTCTTATCCTCCAGTCACCTCCAGAGCTGCAGTCACTATTCTGCTGTTACATCATGTCTTATCCTCCAGTTACTTCCAGAGCTGCACTCGCTATTCTGCTGTTACATCGTGTCTTATCCTCCAGTCACCTCAAGAGCTGCAGTTACTATTCTGTTGTTAAATCATGTCTTATCCTCCAGTCAACTCCAGAGCTGTAGTCACTATTCTGCTGTTACATCGTGTCTTATCCTCCAGTCACCCCAAGAGCTGCACTCACTATTCTGCTGTTACATCTTGTCTTCTCCTCCAGTCACCTCCAGAGCTGTAGTCTCTATTCTGCTGTTACATCAGTACTTATCCTCCATTCACCTCCAGAGCTGCACTCACTATTCTGCTGTAACATCATGTTTTATCTGCCAGTCACCTCCAGAGCTGCACTCACTATTCTGCTGTTACATCGTGTCTCATCCTCCAGTCACCTCCAGAGCTGCAATAACTATTCTGTTGTTACATCATGTCTTATCCTCCAGTCACCTCCAGAGGTGCAGTCACTATTCTGCTGTTACATCATGTCTTATCCTCCAGTCACCTCCAGAGCTGCACTCACTATTCTGTTGTTACATCATGTCTTATCCTCCTGTCACCTCCAGAGCTGCAGTCACTATTCTGCTGTTACTTCATGTCTTATCCTTCAGTCAACTCCAGAGCTGTAGTCTCTATTCTGCTGTTACATCAGGTCTTATCCTCCATTCACCTCCAGAGCTGCAGTCACTATTCTGCTGTAACATCACGCCTTATCTTCCAGTCACCTCCAGATCTGCACTCACTATTCTGCAGTTACATCGTGTCTTATCCTCCAGTCACCTCCAGATCTGCACTCACCATTCTGCTGTTACATTTTGTCTTATCCTCCAGTCACCTCCAGAGCTGCTCTCACTATTCTGCAGTAAAATCAGGTCTTATCCTCCAGCCACCTTCAGAGCTGTTGTCACTATTCTGCTGTTACATTATGTCTTATCCTCCAGTTACCTCCAGAGCTGCCATTACTATTCTGCTGTTACATCATGTCTTATCCTCCAGTCACCTCCAGAGCTGCACTTAATATTCTGCTGTTACATCATCTCTTATACGCCAGTCACCTCCAGAGCTGCATTCTCTATTCTGCTCTTACATCATGTCTTATCCTCCAGTCACCTCCAGAGCTGCAGTAACTATTCTGCTGTTACATCGTGTCTTATCCTCCTGTTACCTTCAGAGCTGCAGTCACTATTCTGCTGTTACATCATGGCTTATCCTCCACTCACCTCCAGAGCTGTGGTCACTATTCTGCTGTTACATCAGGTCTTATCCTCCAGTCACCTCCAGAGCTGTAGTCACTATTCTGCTGTTACATCAGGTCTTATCCTCCAGTCGCCTCTAGAGCTGCAGTCTCTATTCTGCTGTTACATCATGTCTTATCCTGTAGTCACCTCCAGAGCTGCAGTCACTTTTCTGCTGTTACATCGTGTCTTATCCTCCAGCCACCTCCAGAGCTGCACTCACTATTCTGCTGTTACATCGTGTCTAATCCTCCAGTCACCTCCAGAGCTGCAATAACTATTCTGTTGTTACATCATGTCTTATCCTCCAGTCGCCTCCAGACGTGCAGTCACTATTCTGCTGTTACATCATGTCTTATCCTCCAGTCACCTCCAGAGCTGCACTCACTATTCTGTTGTTACTTCATGTCTTATCCTCCAGTCAACTCCAGACGTGCAGTCACTATTCTGCTGTAACATCACGCCTTATCCTCCAGTCACCTCCAGAGCTGCACTCACTATTCTGCTTTTACATTGTCTTATCCTCCAGTCACCTCCAGAGCTGCAGTTACTATTCTGCTGTTACATCGTGTCTTATCCTCCAGTCACCTCCAGAGCTGCATTCACTATTCTACTGTTACATGACATCTTATCCTCCAGTCACCTCCAGACCTGCACTCACTATTCTGCTGTTACATCGTGTCTTATCCTCCAGTCACCTCCAGAGCTGCACTCACTATTCTGCTGTTACATCGTGTCTTATACTCCAGTGCTGCAGTCACTGTTCTGCTGTTACATGACATCTTATCCTCCAGCCACCTCCAGAGCTGCAGTCACTGTTCTGCTGTTACATGACATCTTATCCTCCAGCCACCTCCAGAGCTGCTGTCACTATTCTGCTGTTACATTATGTCTTATCCTCCAATTACCTCCAGAGCTGCAGTTACTATTCTGCTGTTACATCATGTCTTATCCTCCAGTCACCTCCAGAGCTGCAGTCACTATTCTGCTGTTACATCGTGTCTTATCCTCCAGTCACCTCCAGAGCTGCATTCACTATTCTACTGTTACATGACATCTTATCCTCCAGTCACCTCCAGAGCTGCACTAAGTATTCTGCTGTTACTTCGTGTCTTATCCTCCTGTCACCTCCAGATCTGCACTCACTATTCTGCTGCTACATCTTGTCCTATCCTCCAGTCACCTCCATAGCTGCACTCACTATTCTGCTGTTACATCGTGTCTTATCCTCCAGTCACCTCCAGAGCTGCACTCACTGTTCTGCTGTTACATCGTGTCTTATCCTCCAGTCACCTCCAGAGCTGCACTCACTATTCTGCTGTTACATCGTGTCTTATCCTCCAGTCACCTCCAGAGCTGCAGTCACTATTCTGCTGTTACATCATGTCTTATCCTCCAGTTACTTCCAGAGCTGCACTCGCTATTCTGCTGTTACATCGTGTCTTATCCTCCAGTCACCTCAAGAGCTGCAGTTACTATTCTGTTGTTAAATCATGTCTTATCCTCCAGTCAACTCCAGAGCTGTAGTCACTATTCTGCTGTTACATCGTGTCTTATCCTCCAGTCACCCCAAGAGCTGCACTCACTATTCTGCTGTTACATCTTGTCTTCTCCTCCAGTCACCTACAGAGCTGAAGTCTCTGTTCTGCTGTTACATCATGTCTTATCCTGCAATCACCTCCAGAGCTGTAGTCTCTATTCTGCTGTTACATCAGTACTTATCCTCCATTCACCTCCAGAGCTGCACTCACTATTCTGCTGTAACATCATGTTTTATCTGCCAGTCACCTCCAGAGCTGCACTCACTATTCTGCTGTTACATCGTGTCTCATCCTCCAGTCACCTCCAGAGCTGCAATAACTATTCTGTTGTTACATCATGTCTTATCCTCCAGTCACCTCCAGAGGTGCAGTCACTATTCTGCTGTTACATCATGTCTTATCCTCCAGTCACATCCAGAGCTGCACTCACTATTCTGTTGTTACATCATGTCTTATCCTCCTGTCACCTCCAGAGCTGCAGTCACTATTCTGCTGTTACTTCATGTCTTATCCTTCAGTCAACTCCAGAGCTGTAGTCTCTATTCTGCTGTTACATCAGGTCTTATCCTCCATTCACCTCCAGAGCTGCAGTCACTATTCTGCTGTAACATCACGCCTTATCTTCCAGTCACCTCCAGATCTGCACTCACTATTCTGCAGTTACATCGTGTCTTATCCTCCAGTCACCTCCAGATCTGCACTCACCATTCTGCTGTTACATTTTGTCTTATCCTCCAGTCACCTCCAGAGCTGCTCTCACTATTCTGCAGTAAAATCAGGTCTTATCCTCCAGCCACCTTCAGAGCTGTTGTCACTATTCTGCTGTTACATTATGTCTTATCCTCCAGTTACCTCCAGAGCTGCCATTACTATTCTGCTGTTACATCATGTCTTATCCTCCAGTCACCTCCAGAGCTGCACTTAATATTCTGCTGTTACATCATCTCTTATACGCCAGTCACCTCCAGAGCTGCATTCTCTATTCTGCTCTTACATCATGTCTTATCCTCCAGTCACCTCCAGAGCTGCAGTAACTATTCTGCTGTTACATCGTGTCTTATCCTCCTGTTACCTTCAGAGCTGCAGTCACTATTCTGCTGTTACATCATGGCTTATCCTCCACTCACCTCCAGAGCTGTGGTCACTATTCTGCTGTTACATCAGGTCTTATCCTCCAGTCACCTCCAGAGCTGTAGTCACTATTCTGCTGTTACATCAGGTCTTATCCTCCAGTCGCCTCTAGAGCTGCAGTCTCTATTCTGCTGTTACATCATGTCTTATCCTGTAGTCACCTCCAGAGCTGCAGTCACTTTTCTGCTGTTACATCGTGTCTTATCCTCCAGCCACCTCCAGAGCTGCACTCACTATTCTGCTGTTACATCGTGTCTAATCCTCCAGTCACCTCCAGAGCTGCAATAACTATTCCGTTGTTACATCATGTCTTATCCTCCAGTCACCTCCAGACGTGCAGTCACTATTCTGCTGTTACATCATGTCTTATCCTCCAGTCACCTCCAGAGCTGCACTCACTATTCTGTTGTTACTTCATGTCTTATCCTCCAGTCAACTCCAGACGTGCAGTCACTATTCTGCTGTAACATCACGCCTTATCCTCCAGTCACCTCCAGAGCTGCACTCACTATTCTGCTTTTACATTGTCTTATCCTCCAGTCACCTCCAGAGCTGCAGTTACTATTCTGCTGTTACATCGTGTCTTATCCTCCAGTCACCTCCAGAGCTGCATTCACTATTCTACTGTTACATGACATCTTATCCTCCAGTCACCTCCAGACCTGCACTCACTATTCTGCTGTTACATCGTGTCTTATCCTCCAGTCACCTCCAGAGCTGCACTCACTATTCTGCTGTTACATCGTGTCTTATACTCCAGTGCTGCAGTCACTGTTCTGCTGTTACATCGTGTCTTATCCTCCAGTCACCTCCAGAGCTGCACTCACTGTTCTGCTGTTACATGACATCTTATCCTCCAGCCACCTCCAGAGCTGCTGTCACTATTCTGCTGTTACATTATGTCTTATCCTCCAATTACCTCCAGAGCTGCAGTTACTATTCTGCTGTTACATCGTGTCTTATCCTCCAGTCACCTCCAGAGCTGCATTCACTATTCTACTGTTACATGACATCTTATCCTCCAGTCAGCTCCAGAGCTGCACTAAGTATTCTGCTGTTACTTCGTATCCTATCCTCCAGTCACCTCCAGAGCTGCAGTCACTTTTCTGCTGTTACATCGTGTCTTATCCTCCAGCCTCCTACAGAGCTGCACTCACTATTCTGCTGTTACATCGTGTCTTATCCTCCAGTGCTGCAGTCACTGTTCTCCTGTTACATCGTGTCTTATCCTCCAGTCACCTCCAGAGCTGCACTCACTGTTCTGCTGTTACATCATGTCTTATCCTCCAGTCATCTGCAGAGCTGCAGTCACTATTCTGCTGTTACATTGTGTCTTATCCTCCAGTCACCTCCAGAGCTGCAGTCACTATTTTGCTGTTACATCGTGTCTTATCCTCCAGTCACCTCCAGAGCTGCAGTCACTTTTCTGCTGTTACATCGTGTCTTATCCTCCAGTCACCTCCAGAGCTGCAGTCACTATTCTGCTGTTACATCATGTCTTATCCACCAGTTACTTCCAGAGCTGCACTTGCTATTCTGCTGTTATATCGTGTCTTATCCTCCAGTCACCTCCAGAGCTGCAGGTACTATTCTGCTGTAACATCATGTTTTATCTGCCAGTCACCTCCAGAGCTGCACTCACTATTCTGCTGTTACATCGTGTCTCATCCTCCAGTCACCTCCAGAGCTGCAATAACTATTCTGTTGTTACATCATGTCTTATCCTCCAGTCACCTCCAGAGGTGCAGTCACTGTTCTGCTGTTACATCATGTCTTATCCCCCAGTCACCTCCAGAGCTGCACTCACTATTCTGTTGTTACATCATGTCTTATCCTCCTGTCACCTCCAGAGCTGCAGTCACTATTCTGCTGTTACTTCATGTCTTATACTTCAGTCAACTCCAGAGCTGTAGTCTCTATTCTGCTGTTACATCAGGTCTTATACTCCAGTCACCTCCAGAGCTGCACTCACCATTCTGCTGTTACATTTTGTCTTATCCTCCAGTCACCTCCAGAGCTGCTCTCACTATTCTGCAGTAAAATCAGGTCTTATCCTCCAGCCACCTCCAGAGCTGTTGTCACTATTCTGCTGTTACATTATGTCTTATCCTCCAGTTACCTCCTGAGCTTCAGTCACTATTCTGCTTTTACATCGTGTCTTATTCTCCAGTTACCTCCAGAGCTGCCGTTACTATTCTGATGTTACATCATGTCTTATCCTCCAGTCACCTCCAGAGCTGCACTTAATATTCTGCTGTTACATCATCTCTTATCCTCCAGTCACCTCCAGAGCTGCATTCTCTATTCTGCTCTTACATCATGTCTTATCCTTTAGTCACCTCCAGAGCTGCAGTAACTATTCTGCTGTTACATCGTGTCTTATCCTCCTGTTACCTCCAGAGCTGCGGTCACTATTCTGCTGTTACATCAGGTCTTATCCTCCAGTCACCTCCAGAGCTGTAGTCACTATTCTGCTGTTACATCAGGTCTTATCCTCCAGTCGCCTCCAGAGCTGCAGTCTCTATTCTGCTGTTACATCATGTCTTATCCTGTAGTCACCTCCAGAGCTGCAGTCACTTTTCTGCTGTTACATCGTGTCTTATCCTCCAGCCACCTCCAGAGCTGCACTCACTATTCTGCTGTTACATCGTGTCTCATCCTCCAGTCACCTCCAGAGCTGCAATAACTATTCTGTTGTTACATCATGTCTTATCCTCCAGTCACCTCCAGACGTGCAGTCACTATTCTGCTGTTACATCATGTCTTATCCTCCAGTCACCTCCAGAGCTGCACTCACTATTCTGTTGTTACTTCATGTCTTATCCTCCAGTCAACTCCAGACGTGCAGTCACTATTCTGCTGTAACATCACGCCTTATCCGCCAGTCACCTCCAGAGCTGCACTCACTATTCTGCTTTTCCATTGTCTTATCCTCCAGTCACCTCCAGAGCTGCAGTTACTATTCTGCTGTTACATCGTGTCTTATCCTCCAGTCACCTCCAGAGCTGCATTCACTATTCTACTGTTACATGACATCTTATCCTCCAGTCACCTCCAGACCTGCACTCACTATTCTGCTGTTACATCGTGTCTTATCCTCCAGTCACCTCCAGAGCTGCACTCACTATTCTGCTGTTACATCGTGTCTTATACTCCAGTGCTGCAGTCACTGTTCTGCTGTTACATCGTGTCTTATCCTCCAGTCACCTCCAGAGCTGTACTCACTGTTCTGCTGTTACATGACATCTTATCCTCCAGCCACCTCCAGAGCTGCTGTCACTATTCTACTGTTACATTATGTCTTATCCTCCAATTACCTCCAGAGCTGCAGTTACTATTCTGCTGTTACATCGTGTCTTATCCTCCAGTCACCTCCAGAGCTGCATTCACTATTCTACTGTTACATGACATCTTATCCTCCAGTCACCTCCAGAGCTGCACTAAGTATTCTGCTGTTACTTCGTATCCTATCCTCCAGTCACCTGCAGAGCTGCAGTCACTTTTCTGCTGTTACATCGTGTCTTATCCTCCAGCCTCCTACAGAGCTGCACTCACTATTCTGCTGTTACATCGTGTCTTATCCTCCAGTGCTGCAGTCACTGTTCTCCTGTTACATCGTGTCTTATCCTCCAGTCACCTCCAGAGCTGCACTCACTGTTCTGCTGTTACATCATGTCTTATCCTCCAGTCATCTGCAGAGCTGCAATCACTATTCTGCTGTCACATTGTGTCTTATCTTCCAGTCACCTCCAGAGCTGCAGTCACTTTTCTGCTGTTACATCGTGTCTTATCCTCCAGTCACCTCCAGAGCTGCAGTCACTATTCTGCTGTTACATCATGTCTTATCCTCCAGTTACTTCCAGAGCTGCACTTGCTATTCTGCTGTTATATCGTGTCTTATCCTCCAGTCACCTCCTGAGCTTCAGTCACTATTCTGCTTTTACATCGTGTCTTATCCTCCAGTTACCTCCAGAGCTGCCGTTACTATTCTGCTGTTACATCATGTCTTATCCTCCAGTCACCTCCAGTGCTGCACTTAATATTCTGCTGTTACATCATCTTTTATCCTCCAGTCACCTCCCGAGCTGCATTCTCTATTCTGCTCTTACATCATGTCTTATCCTTCAGTCACCTCCAGAGCTGCAGTAACTATTCTGCTGTTACATCGTGTCTTATCCTCCTGTTACCTCCAGAGCTGCAGTCACTATTCTGCTGTTACATCATGGCTTATCCTCCACTCACCTCCAGAGCTGTGGTCACTATTCTGCTGTTACATCAGGTCTTATCCTCCACTCACCTCCAGAGCTGTGGTCACTATTCTGCTGTTACATCAGGTCTTATCCTCCAGTCGCCTCCAGAGCTGCAGTCTCTATTCTGCTGTTACATCATGTCTTATCCTGTAGTCACCTCCAGAGCTGCAGTCACTTTTCTGCTGTTACATCGTGTCTTATCCTAAAGCCACCTCCAGATCTGCACTCACTATTCTGCTGTTACATCGTGTCTCATCCTCCAGTCACCTCCAGAGCTGCAATAACTATTCTGTTGTTACATCATGTCTTATCCTCCAGTCACCTCCAGAGCTGCAGACACTATTCTGTTGTTACATCGTGTCTTATCCTCCAGTCACCTCCAGAGCTGCACTCACTATTCTGTTGTTACATCATGTCTTATCCTCCAGTCACCTCCAGACGTGCAGTCACTATTCTGCTGTTACATCATGTCTTATCCTGCAGTCACCTCCAGACCTGCGGTCACTATTCTGCTGTTACATTATGTCTTATCCTCCAGTCACCTCCAGAGCTGTAGTCACTATTCTGCTGTTACGTCATGTCTTATCCTCCAGTCAACTCCAGAGCTGTAGTCACTATTCTGCTGTTACATCAGGTCTTATCCTCCAGTCACCTCCAGAGCTGCAGTCTCTATTCTGCTGTTACATCAGGTCTTATCCTCCAGTCGCCTCCAGAGCTGCAGTCTCTATTCTCCTGTTACATCCTGTCTTATCCTCCATTCACCTCCAGAGATGCAATCACTGTTCTGCTATTACATCAGGTCTTATCCTCCAGTCACCTCCAGAGCTGCACTCAGTATCTGCTGTTACTTCGTGTCTTATCTTCCAGTCACCTCCAGATCTGCACTCACTATTCTGCTGTTACATCGTGTCTTATCCTCCAGTCTCCTCCAGAGCTGCAGTCCCTGTTCTGCTGTTACATCGTGTCTTATCCTCCAGTCACCTCCAGAGCTGCACTCATTGTTCTGCTGTTACATCGTGTCTTATCCTCCAGTCACCTCCAGAGCTGCAGTCACTATTCTGTTACATCAGGTCTTATCCTCCAGTCACCTCCAGAGCTGCACTCACTATTCTGCTGTAACATCGTGTCTTATGAGCCAGTCACCTCCAGATCTGCAATTACCATTCTGCTGGTACATTGTGTCTTATCCTCCAGTCACCTCCAGAGCTGTAGTCACTATTCTGATGTTACATCGTGTCTTATCCTCCAGTCACCCCAAGAGCTGCACTCACTATTCTGCTGTTACATCATGTGTTATCCTGCAGTCACCTCCAGAGCTGCAGTCTCTTATTCTCCTGTAACATCATGCCTTATCCTCCAGCCACCTCCAGAGCTGCAGTCAGTATTCAGCTTTTACATCGTGTCTTATCCTCGTCATCTAAAGGGCTGCACTCACTATTCTGCTGTTACATCGTGTCTTATCCTCCAGTCACCTTAAGAGCTGCACTCACTATTCTGCTGTTACGTCACGTCCTATCCTCCATTCACCTCCAGAGCTGCAGTCACAATTCTGCTCTAACATCATGTGTTCTCCTCCAGTTACCTCCATAGCTGCAGTCACTATTCTGCTGTTGCATCCTGTCTTATCCTCCACTTACCTCCAGAGCTGTGGTCACTATTCTGCTGTTACATCAGGTCTTATCATCCAGTCTTCTCCAGAGCTGTAGTCACTATTCTGCTGTTACGTCATGTCTTATTTTCCACTCACCTCCAGAGCTGCAGTCACTATTCTGCTGTTACAACGTGTCTTATCCTCCAGCCACCTTCAGAGCTGCAGTCACTATTCTGCTGTTACATCAGGTCTTATACTCCAATCACCTCCAGAGCTGCAGTCACTATTCTGCTGTTACATCCTGTCTTATCCTCCATTCACCTCCAGAGATGCAATCACTGTTCTGCTATTACATCAGGTCTTATCCTCCAGTCACCTCAAAAGCTGCAGTCACTATTCTGTTGTTACATCGTGTCTCATCCTCCAGTCACCTCCAGAGCTGCACTCACTATTCTGCTGTTAATTCATTTCTTATCCTCCAGTCACCTCCAGTGCTGCAGTCACTATTCTGCTGTTACATCGTGTCTTATCCTCCAGCCACCTCCAGAGCTGCACTCACTATTCTGCTGTTACATCGAGTCTTATCCTCCAGTCACCTTCAGAGCTGTCGTCACTATTCTGCTATTACATCTTGTCTTATCCTCCAGTCACCTTCAGAGCTGCTCTCACTATTCTGCTGTAACATAATGTCTTATCCTCCAGTTACCTCCAGAGCTGTAGTCACTATTCGGCTGTACATCATGTCATATCCTTTATTCCCCTCCAGAGCTGTAGTCTCTTTTCTGCTGTTACATCGTGTCTTATCCTCCAGTCACCTCCAGAGCTGCAGTCACTATTCCGCTGTTACATCGTGTCTTATCCTCCAGCTACCTCCAGAGCTAAAGTCACTATTCTGCTGTTACATCGTGTTTTATCCTCCAGCCACCTCCAGAGCTGCACTCACTATTCTACTGTTACATCATGTCTTATCCTCCAGTCACCTCCAGAGCTGCACTCACTATTCTGCTGTTACATTATGTCTTATCCTCCAGTTACCTCCAGAGCTGCAGTCACTATTCTGATGTTACATCATGTCTTATCCTCCAGTTACCTCCAGAGCTGCAGTCACTATTCTGATGTTACATCATGTCTTATCCTCCAGTTACTTCCAGAGCTGCACTCACTATTCTGCTGTTACATCGTGTCTTATCCTCCCGTCACCTCCAGAGCTGCAGTCTCTATTCTGCTGTTACATCCTGTCTTATCCTCCATTCACCTCCAGAGATGCAATCACTGTTCTGCTGTTACATCAGGACTTATCCTCCAGTCACCTCCCGAGCTGCAGTCACTATTCTGCTGTTACATCGCGTCTTATTCTCCAGTCACCTCAAGAGCTGTGGTCACTATTCTGCTGTTACATCAAGTCTTATCGTCCAGTCACCTTCAGAGCTACACTCACTATTCTGCTGTTACATCAGGTCTTATCTTCCAGTCACCTCCAGAGCTGCAGTCACTCTTCTGCTGTTACATCGTGTCTTATCCTCCAGCCACCTCCAGATCTGCACTCACTATTCTGCTGTTACATCGTGTCTTATCCTCCAGTCACCTCCAGAGCTTCAGTCACTATTCTGCTGTTACATCGTGTCTTATCCTCCAGTCACCTCCAGAGCTGCTGTTACTATTCTGCTGTTACATCATGTCTTATCCTCCAGTCACCTCCAGAGCTGCACTCACTATTCTGCTGTTACATCATCTCTTATCCTCCAGTCACCTGCAGAGCTGCAGTCACTTTTCTGCTGTTACATCGTGTCTTATCCTCCAGTCACCTCCAGAGCTGCAGTCACTATTCTGCTGTTACATCGTGTCTTATCCTGCAGTCACCTCCAGAGCTGCAGTCTCTATTCTCCTGTAACATCATGTCTTATCCTCCAGTCACCTCCAGAGCTGCAGTTACTATTCTGCTGTTACATCGTGTCTTATCCTCCAGTCACCTCCAGAGCTGCATTCACTATTCTACTGTTACATGACATCTTATCCTCCAGTCACCTCCAGACCTGCACTCACTATTCTGCTGTTACATCGTGTCTTATCCTCCAGTCACCTCCAGAGCTGCACTCACTATTCTGCTGTTACATCGTGTCTTATACTCCAGTGCTGCAGTCACTGTTCTGCTGTTACATCGTGTCTTATCCTCCAGTCACCTCCAGAGCTGCACTCACTGTTCTGCTGTTACATGACATCTTATCCTCCAGCCACCTCCAGAGCTGCTGTCACTATTCTACTGTTACATTATGTCTTATCCTCCAATTACCTCCAGAGCTGCAGTTACTATTCTGCTGTTACATCGTGTCTTATCCTCCAGTCACCTCCAGAGCTGCATTCACTATTCTACTGTTACATGACATCTTATCCTCCAGTCACCTCCAGAGCTGCACTAAGTATTCTGCTGTTACTTCGTATCCTATCCTCCAGTCACCTGCAGAGCTGCAGTCACTTTTCTGCTGTTACATCGTCTCTTATCCTCCAGCCTCCTACAGAGCTGCACTCACTATTCTGCTGTTACATCGTGTCTTATCCTCCAGTGCTGCAGTCACTGTTCTCCTGTTACATCGTGTCTTATCCTCCAGTCACCTCCAGAGCTGCACTCACTGTTCTGCTGTTACATCATGTCTTATCCTCCAGTCATCTGCAGAGCTGCAATCACTATTCTGCTGTCACATTGTGTCTTATCTTCCAGTCACCTCCAGAGCTGCAGTCACTTTTCTGCTGTTACATCGTGTCTTATCCTCCAGTCACCTAGAGAGCTGCAGTCACTATTCTGCTGTTACATCATGTCTTATCCTCCAGTTACTTCCAGAGCTGCACTTGCTATTCTGCTGTTATATCGTGTCTTATCCTCCAGTCACCTCCTGAGCTTCAGTCACTATTCTGCTTTTACATCGTGTCTTATCCTCCAGTTACCTCCAGAGCTGCCGTTACTATTCTGCTGTTACATCATGTCTTATCCTCCAGTCACCTCCAGTGCTGCACTTAATATTCTGCTGTTACATCATCTTTTATCCTCCAGTCACCTCCCGAGCTGCATTCTCTATTCTGCTCTTACATCATGTCTTATCCTTCAGTCACCTCCAGAGCTGCAGTAACTATTCTGCTGTTACATCGTGTCTTATCCTCCTGTTACCTCCAGAGCTGCAGTCACTATTCTGCTGTTACATCATGGCTTATCCTCCACTCACCTCCAGAGCTGTGGTCACTATTCTGCTGTTACATCAGGTCTTATCCTCCACTCACCTCCAGAGCTGTGGTCACTATTCTGCTGTTACATCAGGTCTTATCCTCCAGTCGCCTCCAGAGCTGCAGTCTCTATTCTGCTGTTACATCATGTCTTATCCTGTAGTCACCTCCAGAGCTGCAGTCACTTTTCTGCTGTTACATCGTGTCTTATCCTAAAGCCACCTCCAGATCTGCACTCACTATTCTGCTGTTACATCGTGTCTCATCCTCCAGTCACCTCCAGAGCTGCAATAACTATTCTGTTGTTACATCATGTCTTATCCTCCAGTCACCTCCAGAGCTGCAGACACTATTCTGTTGTTACATCGTGTCTTATCCTCCAGTCACCTCCAGAGCTGCACTCACTATTCTGTTGTTACATCATGTCTTATCCTCCAGTCACCTCCAGAGCTGCAGACACTATTCTGTTGTTACATCGTGTCTTATCCTCCAGTCACCTCCAGAGCTGCACTCACTATTCTGTTGTTACATCGTGTCTTATCCTCCAGTCACCTCCAGAGCTGCACTCACTATTCTGTTGTTACATCATGTCTTATCCTCCAGTCACCTCCAGAGCTGCAGTCACTATTCTGCTGTTACATCATGTCTTATCCTGCAGTCACCTCCAGACCTGCGGTCACTATTCTGCTGTTACATTATGTCTTATCCTCCAGTCACCTTCAGAGCTGTAGTCACTATTCTGCTGTTACGTCATGTCTTATCCTCCAGTCAACTCCAGAGCTGTAGTCACTATTCTGCTGTTACATCAGGTCTTATCCTCCAGTCACCTCCAGAGCTGCAGTCTCTATTCTGCTGTTACATCAGGTCTTATCCTCCAGTCGCCTCCAGAGCTGCAGTCTCTATTCTCCTGTTACATCCTGTCTTATCCTCCATTCACCTCCAGAGATGCAATCACTGTTCTGCTATTACATCAGGTCTTATCCTCCAGTCACCTCCAGAGCTGCACTCAGTATCTGCTGTTACTTCGTGTCTTATCTTCCAGTCACCTCCAGATCTGCACTCACTATTCTGCTGTTACATCGTGTCTTATCCTCCAGTCTCCTCCAGAGCTGCAGTCGCTGTTCTGCTGTTACATCGTGTCTTATCCTCCAGTCACCTCCAGAGCTGCACTCATTGTTCTGCTGTTACATCGTGTCTTATCCTCCAGTCACCTCCAGAGCTGCAGTCACTATTCTGTTACATCAGGTCTTATCCTCCAGTCACCTCCAGAGCTGCACTCACTATTCTGCTGTAACATCGTGTCTTATGAGCCAGTCACCTCCAGATCTGCAATTACCATTCTGCTGTTACATTGTGTCTTATCCTCCAGTCACCTCCAGAGCTGTAGTCACTATTCTGATGTTACATCGTGTCTTATCCTCCAGTCACCCCAAGAGCTGCACTCACTATTCTGCTGTTACATCATGTGTTATCCTGCAGTCACCTCCAGAGCTGCAGTCTCTTATTCTCCTGTAACATCATGCCTTATCCTCCAGCCACCTCCAGAGCTGCAGTCAGTATTCAGCTTTTACATCGTGTCTTATCCTCGTCATCTAAAGGGCTGCACTCACTATTCTGCTGTTACATCGTGTCTTATCCTCCAGTCACCTTAAGAGCTGCACTCACTATTCTGCTGTTACGTCACGTCCTATCCTCCATTCACCTCCAGAGCTGCAGTCACAATTCTGCTCTAACATCATGTGTTCTCCTCCAGTTACCTCCATAGCTGCAGTCACTATTCTGCTGTTGCATCCTGTCTTATCCTCCACTTACCTCCAGAGCTGTGGTCACTATTCTGCTGTTACATCAGGTCTTATCATCCAGTCTTCTCCAGAGCTGTAGTCACTATTCTGCTGTTACGTCATGTCTTATTTTCCACTCACCTCCAGAGCTGCAGTCACTATTCTGCTGTTACAACGTGTCTTATCCTCCAGCCACCTTCAGAGCTGCAGTCACTATTCTGCTGTTACATCAGGTCTTATACTCCAATCACCTCCAGAGCTGCAGTCACTATTCTGCTGTTACATCCTGTCTTATCCTCCATTCACCTCCAGAGATGCAATCACTGTTCTGCTATTACATCAGGTCTTATCCTCCAGTCACCTCAAAAGCTGCAGTCACTATTCTGTTGTTACATCGTGTCTCATCCTCCAGTCACCTCCAGAGCTGCACTCACTATTCTGCTGTTAATTCATTTCTTATCCTCCAGTCACCTCCAGTGCTGCAGTCACTATTCTGCTGTTACATCGTGTCTTATCCTCCAGCCACCTCCAGAGCTGCACTCACTATTCTGCTGTTACATCGAGTCTTATCCTCCAGTCACCTTCAGAGCTGTCGTCACTATTCTGCTATTACATCTTGTCTTATCCTCCAGTCACCTTCAGAGCTGCTCTCACTATTCTGCTGTTACATAATGTCTTATCCTCCAGTTACCTCCAGAGCTGTAGTCACTATTCGGCTGTACATCATGTCATATCCTTTATTCCCCTCCAGAGCTGTAGTCTCTTTTCTGCTGTTACATCGTGTCTTATCCTCCAGTCACCTCCAGAGCTGCAGTCACTATTCCGCTGTTACATCGTGTCTTATCCTCCAGCTACCTCCAGAGCTAAAGTCACTATTCTGCTGTTACATCGTGTTTTATCCTCCAGCCACCTCCAGAGCTGCACTCACTATTCTACTGTTACATCATGTCTTATCCTCCAGTCACCTCCAGAGCTGCACTCACTATTCTGCTGTTACATTATGTCTTATCCTCCAGTTACCTCCAGAGCTGCAGTCACTATTCTGATGTTACATCATGTCTTATCCTCCAGTTACCTCCAGAGCTGCAGTCACTATTCTGATGTTACATCATGTCTTATCCTCCAGTTACTTCCAGAGCTGCACTCACTATTCTGCTGTTACATCGTGTCTTATCCTCCCGTCACCTCCAGAGCTGCAGTCTCTATTCTGCTGTTACATCCTGTCTTATCCTCCATTCACCTCCAGAGATGCAATCACTGTTCTGCTGTTACATCAGGACTTATCCTCCAGTCACCTCCCGAGCTGCAGTCACTATTCTGCTGTTACATCGCGTCTTATTCTCCAGTCACCTCAAGAGCTGTGGTCACTATTCTGCTGTTACATCAAGTCTTATCGTCCAGTCACCTTCAGAGCTACACTCACTATTCTGCTGTTACATCAGGTCTTATCTTCCAGTCACCTCCAGAGCTGCAGTCACTCTTCTGCTGTTACATCGTGTCTTATCCTCCAGCCACCTCCAGATCTGCACTCACTATTCTGCTGTTACATCGTGTCTTATCCTCCAGTCACCTCCAGAGCTTCAGTCACTATTCTGCTGTTACATCGTGTCTTATCCTCCAGTCACCTCCAGAGCTGCTGTTACTATTCTGCTGTTACATCATGTCTTATCCTCCAGTCACCTCCAGAGCTGCACTCACTATTCTGCTGTTACATCATCTCTTATCCTCCAGTCACCTGCAGAGCTGCAGTCACTTTTCTGCTGTTACATCGTGTCTTATCCTCCAGTCACCTCCAGAGCTGCAGTCACTATTCTGCTGTTACATCGTGTCTTATCCTGCAGTCACCTCCAGAGCTGCAGTCTCTATTCTCCTGTAACATCATGTCTTATCCTCCAGTCACCTCCAGAGCTGCAGTCACTTTTCTGCTTTTACATCGTGTCTTATCCTCCAGCCACCTCCAGAGCTGCACTCACTATTCTGCTGTTACATCCTGTCTTATCCTCCAGTCACCTCCAGAGCTGCATTCACTATTCTTCTGTTACATGACATCTTATCCTCCAGTCACCTCCAGAGCTGCACTCAGTATTCTGCTGTTACTTCGTGTCTTATCCTCCAGTCACCTCCAGAGCTGCAGTCACTGTTCTGTTGTTACATCGTGTCTTATTCTCCAGTCACCTCCAGAGCTGCAGTCACTGTTCTGTTGTTACATCGTGTTTTATCCTCCAGTCACCTACAGAGCTGCACTCACTGTTCTGCTGTTACATCGTGTCTTATCCTCCAGTCACCTCCAGAGCTGCAGTCACTATTCTGCTGTTATATCAGGTCTTATCCTCCAGTCACCTCCAGAGCTGCACTCACTATTCTGCTGTAACATCGTGTCTTATCCTCCAGTCACCTCCAGAGCTGCACTCACTATTCTGCTGTTACATCAGGTCTTATCCTCCAGTCACCTCAAGTGCTGCACTCACTATTCTGCAGTAACATCATGTCTTATCACCAGCCACCTCCAGAGCTGCACTCACTATTCTGCTGTTACATTATGTCTTATCCTCCAGTCAACTCCAGAGCTGTAGTCACTATTCTGCTATTACATCATGTTTTATCATGCAGTTGTGGCACCCCAGGGGTCTGGTTTCCACAGTAATGTAATGTTATGTCTGAGAGCAGGTGGGAGGTCCTTTGGTCAGGGATCCTGTGCATGCCACACCTCCTGCCCAGTCTTGGGAGGGGATGAACTTCCCCTATATAAACCTGGGGCTGAGGCAGGGTTAGAGAGTTTCAGAGAGGAGAAGACAGGGAGCAGAGCTGCTCTATGGGCTCTGCTCCACAGGCAGGCCCTGTCCTGGGGCCTGAGCCTGGAGTAGAAGAAGAACAGAAGTAGAGACAGAGAAGCAGCATAGGAAGAAACAACAGGAGCTCTGTGGGAGCAGTGTTACAAAGAGTCAGGGGCTGGCAGCTGCAGAGCTCGCCCTGACTGAGAAGATTTCTTACCGGACCCGGAGTCCGAGGCTGTGGGGACTAACTCCTACCCAGCAGCAGAATCCGTCAGGCAGGGGATTTCAGGTCCTCTGGCCAAGAAGCCCGAAGGCACGGTCACACGCATGGGTCCAGCACCGCCGTCGTGGAGCGGAAGCTATTAGAAGGCCCCGAGTCACCGGCCATACGGGTGAGCACCACACGGTACACTCAGGGACGTGGGCTACTTATACCCGCCTCAAGCAAGGTAGCCAGAAGAGTACAGATAGTTTGGGAGGCCTACAACTCCGCCTGGCCAGGGGAGATCCCATCTGCTCAAGGACTGACCAGGCCCCAATCACTAGCCAGTACTCCGGGAGGGTCTATCTTTATTACCAGTAAAGACCCTGAACTGCACGGTACCGTCTCCGAGTGGTTCCTGCTACCCCCATCATCCACGTCGGCTGCCCTGAGGCCATACCCCTCCCGTTGGGGGTTATACCACCACGCTGCACAATCTCACCACCGGCCTCAGCGGTCTGCCCTGCAGCGGCGGCTCCAAAGCTGCATTCAACGGGTGGCGTAGTCGTTCTAACATCTACTGCCATAGACTGCCACTGAGTTTGACACCCTGGGCACGGACCGGGTCACCGCCACAAGGACTACTACCCCTATCCGGATCCGGCTCCGGGTATCCCCTGAACACGGCCCAGGGGGCGCGTCACAGTCACCTCCAGAGCTGCAGTCTCTATTCTCCTGTAACATCATATCTTATCCTCCAGTCACCTCCAGAACTGCAGTCACTTTTCTGCTGTTACATCGTGTCTTTTCCTCCAGCCACCTCCAGAGCTTCACACACTATTCTGCTGTTACATCCTGTCTTAACCTCCATTCAGCTCCAGAGATGCAATCACCGTTCTGCTGTTACATCGTGTCCTATCCTCCAGTCGCCTCCAGAGCTGTATTCACTATTCCGCTGTTACATCGTGTCTTATCCTCCAGTGCTAATGTAGCACCCTGAGGATTCGGCTGCTACAGGGGTATTGCACCTCAACCCAGAGGTGTGATATTCCACTCCCGGGTAAGGATGGAGTGTGGAACTGAGCTCGGTAGGCTGCATGCACTACATACATCCCATTTCCGAGGAACAGACCGACGGTACTCCCACTTAGAAATGTGCAGGTACGACCGAGTCTGTTCCTGGCTGGAGTGGGAGGGGGGTGGTACATCCCAAGTAGTGTAGGGGCAGATAGGGGGAGCAGCCTGGGTAAAGATAGGAGCTCATTGGGTGCTGGTCACCTGAGCTCACACATAGAGGGTGTATATAAGGTGGGCACCATCAGAGATCAGGGTCAGTCTGTCAGCCTTTGCAGAGGAGTCACAGGAAGAGGAGCAGAGCAGATCCAGAGAGAGAGAGGAGAGAGAGAGACCCAGAGGGGGAAACAGAAGAAAGGACTCTAAGACCCCAAATTAAATCCCCGGGTGAAGAGTCGGCGCAGGGTACCGGAACCCAAGCTGGTGGGGGCAAAAACACACCCCAGCCAGAGACCGGAGGCCGTGGGCAGCGTCTGCCACAGCCACCCACCACATCCACCACGAAGGCATACCACGTGGAGGGTCAGGGAACCCAAGGCCAAGGGTCACCCAACAGAAGGCCCGAGGGAGCTGGACCTGGGTGGATCACTAGTGGGGACGGCCAGAGAAAGGACAGAAGGAGAGCTCAGGGTCACGCTCCGGACTCGCTTGGGGGTTGGCTGGATCCCGGACCTGGTGGACGCAGCACGGCTCGGGAGGTCACTTGGAGCTGGAGTGACCGGAACATCAGCAGTGAGTAAATACCCTAAACTGCACAACCCGACTTTGTCTTCATTTTACACCTATGCTGCACCACCACAACCCCCATCCTCTGCACCTGACCCCCTGAGGCTATACCCCACCCGTTGGGGGTTATACTACCGAAAGCTGCACCAACACCATCAGCCTCAGCGGACCCTGCTGCAGCGGCGGCCATAGTGACCGCAACACAACGGGTGGCGTAGTCGACAATAAAGAACTTTATAACATCTGTAGGACTGCCACATACAACTGAGTTTGACACCCTGGGCACGGACCGGGTCACAGCCACTCGGAAGACTACAACCCCCATCTGATCCGGCTCCGGATATTCCCACTAACGAATATGGCCCAGGGGGCGCGTCAACTTTGGCGTAGTCGGCAGGATTACGTGCCCGCAACACCCGGGTACTGCGTGCCTGAAGAAAAGTGCGAGTTTACCTCAAAAAGAAGTCTCCTGCCGGTTCCGGAGGGTCCCCGCCATCGGACTCCATCACAGGTCGATTCCCGCCGGTTGTCCGCCATTAACAGCTTGTTCCCGCCATCTGCAGAGTTTCCCGCCACTGGGAGACGATTCCCGCCATTTCCAAAGGTTTCCCGCCTTGGAAGAGCGGACGCCATTATGGGCGTGCCAGAGGGTGGCAAGAGGCCACCTCCCATCGTGGGCCAGGACCGAAAATGGCGCCAAAAGTGGAAACCGCCCCCACCAACAGAGACTGTGATGCTAGAGGTGTCTGTCAGCGTGAAAGAACAGCCCCTGGAGCTGACAGTCACCAAGTGGCCCCGGGACCGCCCTCGAAGGGGGAGGAGACGAAAGAAGAGAAAAAAGATGGGTGCCGCCTGGAGCAGTCTAGAGCGAGCGCACCCGGAGGCAAGAAGCCTGGAGAAGAAGATCGGAGGAGCTTACCCGGAGATGGCGAGAAAGCAGAGCAGCACCGGCCCGTTGGCCAGGAGCCTGCTAGAAACAGAAGAGGGAGAGCAGAGCAGCACCGGCCCGCTGGCCAGGAGCCTGCTGGAGACAAATGGAGGAGAGCAGAGCAGCACCGACCCGTTGGTCAGGAGCCTGCTGGAAGCAACGACCCCACTAGGCCTAGTGGAGGTCCTAGCACAGCTTCCCCGAGACCGGGAGTGTGCACAGACCGCTCTGGAGGGCCTCGCAAGGAGGATGGCCCGGGTGCAGCGAGAGACGTTGGCGGAGTGGAGCCGTGAGATGGCCCAGCAGACCGAGACCCGTCAGCGGAGCACGCCACCCAAGACGAGGAGACAGACCGCCTCTGAGGATGGCGCGGGAGGATTGAAGGCCGGAGACGGCGCCGAGAAGGGAGCCGAACGAGTGGAGGCAGGTAAAGGGGACGTCTATACCCCAAACCGGGAAACCGCGTACCTGCCCCAGCTCCCCGTCGCAGAGCCCGAAGTCTATCCTGCCGTGCCCGTCGCTGCAACGTCACCGCCGCAGACTAGGCCTCAAACGGGAGCCGCGACCCCTGTGACGTCACACGCCTCGACCCCGAGCGTGACCAAGCAGGAAGTACCACCAGCCTGGTCGCAAGGCCTAGTACCCCCGGGCGCCGCAATACCAACAGCGCCCCCTACCTCCGCGGAGCCCCCGGCCTGGTCGCAGGGCCAAGTAGCCCAGGGCGCCGCCGTCCTTACGGTGCCCTTTACCTTCCAGATACCCCAGGCCTGGCCGCAAGGCCCGGGCAACCCGGGCGCTAACACCACCGCGCCCATAAGACCAAGAGTGCCGCATCTGGGAGAGGACCTGTACGCCCAGCATACGTGCCCGGATGGGCAGCCATTTATATGGCCACCGGAGTTTCACCATCCCCGACTCCGGAGAGAGAGACCCCTGGATGAACCCCTGATTCCGGCTCCGAAGCCCGTAAAGAGGATCTCGCCCCCGCTTGAAGAGACCCAATTTGAGTGGGACCCCACCGGAGAAGATCTCATGGGGTTCACTCAAGAGACTCGGGCAGCTGCAGCGGAGCGTGCTGAGTGCTGCCGCCAACAGCTCGAGGACTTTGAGAGGGAGCGGAGAGAGAGGCGGGTCCGGGAACAACAAGCTCAAGTAAGGAGCGCGGAGCAGAAGAGCCGGGCCAGGAGAGACCCCCGTGCAGCGCATAGTCCCCGCACCACCGGGACTGTGATAAAGTTTAACATGCAGCATGGGTGGGGCTTCATCCGAGACCACCGCACCCTAGGCGACGTCTTCGTGACCAGGAGAGACGTTGAGTCCCACCTACCGGAGGGACACAGAGGTCGTGACCTTTACATCGGGGACGAGGTCACCTTCACCCGGCACAAGTGTGCCAAAGGACCCTACGCCCTCCATGTGCATCGCCTGACGGAGGAAGAGCTGCGGTGTGAGGAGGAAGAGCAAGAGGACCCGGACGGGTCTGAAACTAAAGCCAAAGGTAACCATAAAGAAAGAGCAGGAGGACGCCGTCGCTAAGTACAGCGAAGCAGGAGCTGTATATAGTTGCCCGTCGGGGCACAGTGAATTGAAACTGAAACTGAAACTGTTACTGCTGCTAATATAGTCCCCGTTGGGACCAGCAAGTGTGAACTGTTACCCGTTTATCCCTTAATTCCCACTGACCGAGGACTGAGAGCGGTCATTCCTTCCCCATACCTGGCCGAGGACTGAGAGCGGCCATAATCCCTGTATATAGTTGCGCGTCCTAAAGCGCCCCCAACCGGTTTTATAGGGAAAACCAGTTTTCCAGAGAGACTGTCGCACTTTACCCGGTCACACGTTGCACAGTGACCGGAGGAGGAGCCAGAGGCGACGAGAATGTTATTATGAAAAGTTTTATGATGATGCTGATATATATATGATATTTTATATGTTTTATTATGTTTATGTTTATGCAAAAATTTGTATGTTGTGGTGTTTTGTCTTACAGCCCGAGGACGTGCTGTGATTTACCAGGGGGGAATGTAGCACCCTGAGGATTCGGCTGCTACAGGGGTATTGCACCTCAACCCAGAGGTGTGATATTCCACTCCCGGGTAAGGATGGAGTGTGGAACTGAGCTCGGTAGGCTGCATGCACTACATACATCCCATTTCCGAGGAACAGACCGACGGTACTCCCACTTAGAAATGTGCAGGTACGACCGAGTCTGTTCCTGGCTGGAGTGGGAGGGGGGTGGTACATCCCAAGTAGTGTAGGGGCAGATAGGGGGAGCAGCCTGGGTAAAGATAGGAGCTCATTGGGTGCTGGTCACCTGAGCTCACACATAGAGGGTGTATATAAGGTGGGCACCATCAGAGATCAGGGTCAGTCTGTCAGCCTTTGCAGAGGAGTCACAGGAAGAGGAGCAGAGCAGATCCAGAGAGAGAGAGGAGAGAGAGAGACCCAGAGGGGGAAACAGAAGAAAGGACTCTAAGACCCCAAATTAAATCCCCGGGTGAAGAGTCGGCGCAGGGTACCGGAACCCAAGCTGGTGGGGGCAAAAACACACCCCAGCCAGAGACCGGAGGCCGTGGGCAGCGTCTGCCACGGCCACCCACCACATCCACCACGAAGGCATACCACGTGGAGGGTCAGGGAACCCAAGGCCAAGGGTCACCCAACAGAAGGCCCGAGGGAGCTGGACCTGGGTGGATCACTAGTGGGGACGGCCAGAGAAAGGACAGAAGGAGAGCTCAGGGTCACGCTCCGGACTCGCTTGGGGGTTGGCTGGATCCCGGACCTGGTGGACGCAGCACGGCTCGGGAGGTCACTTGGAGCTGGAGTGACCGGAACATCAGCAGTGAGTAAATACCCTAAACTGCACAACCCGACTTTGTCTTCATTTTACACCTATGCTGCACCACCACAACCCCCATCCTCTGCACCTGACCCCCTGAGGCTATACCCCACCCGTTGGGGGTTATACTACCGAAAGCTGCACCAACACCATCAGCCTCAGCGGACCCTGCTGCAGCGGCGGCCATAGTGACCGCAACACAACGGGTGGCGCAGTCGACAATAAAGAACTTTATAACATCTGTAGGACTGCCACATACAACTGAGTTTGACACCCTGGGCACGGACCGGGTCACAGCCACTCGGAAGACTACAACCCCCATCTGATCCGGCTCCGGATATTCCCACTAACGAATATGGCCCAGGGGGCGCGTCACTGCAGTCACTGTTCTGCTGTTACATCGTGTCTTATCCTCCAGTCACCTCCAGAGCTGCAGTCACTATTCTGCTGTTACATCGTGTCTTATCCTGCAGTCACCTCCAGAGCTGCAGTCTCTATTCTCCTGTAACATCATGTCTTATCCTCCAGTCACCTCCAGAGCTGCAGTCACTTTTCTGCTTTTACATCGTGTCTTATCCTCCAGCCACCTCCAGAGCTGCACTCACTATTCTGCTGTTACATCGTGTCTTATCCTCCAGTCACCTCCAGAGCTGCATTCACTATTCTGCTGTTACATGACATCTTATCCTCCAGTCACCTCCAGAGCTGCACTCAGTATTCTGCTGTTACTTCGTGTCTTATCCTCCAGTCACCTCCAGAGCTGCAGTCACTGTTCTGTTGTTACATCGTGTCTTATCCTCCAGTCACCTCCAGAGCTGCAGTCACTGTTCTGTTGTTACATCGTGTTTTATCCTCCAGTCACCTACAGAGCTGCACTCACTGTTCTGCTGTTACATCGTGTCTTATCCTCCAGTCACCTCCAGAGCTGCAGTCACTATTCTGCTGTTATATCAGGTCTTATCCTCCAGTCACCTCCAGAGCTGCACTCACTATTCTGCTGTAACATCGTGTCTTATCCTCCAGTCACCTCCAGAGCTGCACTCACTATTCTGCTGTTACATCAGGTCTTATCCTCCAGTCACCTCAAGTGCTGCACTCACTATTCTGCTGTAACATCATGTGTTATCACCAGCCACCTCCAGAGCTGCACTCACTATTCTGCTGTTACATTATGTCTTATCCTCCAGTCAACTCCAGAGCTGTAGTCACTATTCTGCTATTACATCATGTTTTATCATGCAGTCACCTCCAGAGCTGCAGTCTCTATTCTCCTGTAACATCATATCTTATCCTCCAGTCACCTCCAGAGCTGCAGTCACTTTTCTGCTGTTACATCGTGTCTTTTCCTCCAGCCACCTCCAGAGCTTCACTCACTATTCTGCTGTTACATCCTGTCTTATCCTCCATTCAGCTCCAGAGATGCAATCACTGTTCTGCTGTTACATCGTGTCCTATCCTCCAGTCGCCTCCAGAGCTGTATTCACTATTCCGCTGTTACATCGTGTCTTATCCTCCAGTGCTGCAGTCACTGTTCTGCTGTTACATCGTGTCTTATCCTCCAGTCACCTCCAGAGCTGCACTCACTGTTCTGCTGTTACATCGTGTCTTATCCTCCAGTCACTTGCAGAGCTGCAGTCACTATTCTGCTGTAACATCGTGTCTTAACCTCCAGTCACCTCCAGAGCTGCACTTACCATTCTGCTGTTATATTGTGTCTTATCCTCCAGTCACCTTCAGAGCTGCAGTTACTATTCTGTTGTTACATCATGTCTTATCCTCCAGTCAACTCCAGAGCTGTAGTCACTATTTTGCTGCTACATCATGTCTTATCCTCCAGACACCTCCAGACCTGCGGTCACTATTCTGCTGTTACATTATGTCTTATCCTCCAGTCACCTCCAGAGCTGCAGTTACTATTCTGTTGTTACATCATGTCTTATCCTCCAGTCAACTCCAGAGCTGTAGTCACTATTCTGCTGTTACATCGTGTCTTATCCTCCAGTCACCCCAAGAGCTGCACTCACTATTCTGCTGTTACATCATGTCTTCTCCAGTCACCTACAGAGCTGCAGTCTCTATTCTGCTGTTACATCATGTCTTATCCTGCAGTCACCTCGAGAGCTGCAGTCTCTATTCTCCTATAACATCATGTCCTATCCTCCAGTCACCTCCAGAGCTGCAGTCACTTTTCTGCTGTTACATCGTGTCTTATCCTCCAGCCACCTCCAGAGCTGCACTCACTATTCTGCTGTTACATCGTGTCTTATCCTCCAGGCACCTCCAGAGCTGCACTCACTTTTCTGCTGTTACATCGTGTCTTATCCTCCAGTCACCTCAAGAGCTGCCCTCACTTTTCTGCTGTTACATCGTGTCTTATCCTCCAGTCACCTCAAGAGCTGCCCTCACTATTCTGCTGTTACATCGTGTCTTATCCTCCAGTCACCTCAAGAGCTGTAATCTCTATTCTGCTGTTACATCATGTTTTATCTGCCAGTCACCTCCAGAGCTGCACTCACTATTCTGCTGTTACATCGTATCTCATCCTCCAGTCACCTCCAGAGCTGCAATAACTATTCTGTTGTTACATCATGTCTTATCCTCCAGTCACCTCCAGAGGTGCACTCACTATTCTATTCTTACATCATGTCTTATCCTCCTGTCACCTCCAGAGCTGCAGTCACTATTCTGCTGTTACTTCGTGTCTTATCCTCCAGTCAACTCCAGAGCTGTAGTCTCTATTCTGCTGTTACATCAGGTCTTATCCTCCATTCACCTCCAGAGCTGCAGTCACTATTCTGCTGTTACATCACGCCTTATCCTCCAGTCACCTCCAGAGCTGCACTCACTATTCTGCTGTTACATTATGTCTTATCCTCCAGTCACCTCCAGAGCTGCACTCACTATTCTGCTGTTACATCGTGTCTTATCCTCCAGTCTCCTCCAGAGCTGCACTCACCATTCTGCTGTTTCACTGTGTCTTATTCTCCAGTCACCTCCAGAGCTGAACTCACTATTCTGCAGTTAAATCGGGTCTTATCCTCCAGCCACCTCCAGAGCTGCTGTCACTATTCTGCTGTTACATTATGTCTTATCCTCCAATTACCTCCAGAGCTGCAGTTACTATTCTGCTGTTACATCATGTCTTATCCTCCAGTTACCTCCAGAGCTGCACTCACTATTCTGCTGTTACATCGTGTCTTATCCTCCACTCACCTCCAGAGCTGTGGTCATTATTCTGCTGTTACATCAGGTCTTATCCTCCAGTCATCTCCAGAGCTGCAGTCACTATTCTGCTGTTACATCATGTCTTATCTTCCAGTCACCTCCAGAGCTGCAGTCACTATTCTGCTGTTACATCGTGTCTTATCCTCCAGCCACCTCCAGAGCTGCAGTCACTATTCTGCTGTTACATCGTGTCTTATCCTCCAGCCACCTCCAGAGCTGCATTCACTATTCTGCTGTTACATCAGGTCTTATCCTCCAGTCACCTCCAGAGCTGCAGTCTCTATTCTGCTGTTACATCAGGTCTTATCCTCCAGTCGCCTCCAGAGATGCAATCACTGTTCTGCTATTACATCAGGTCTTATCCTCCAGTCACCTCAAAAGCTGCAGTCACTATTCTGCTGTTACATCATGTCTTATCTTTCAGTCACCTCCAGAGCTGCAGTCACTATTCTGCTGTTACATCATGTTTTATCCTCCAGTCACCTCCAGAGCTGCTGTCACTATTCTGCTGTTACATTATGTTTTATTCTCCAGTTACCTCCAGAGCTGCAGTCACTATTCTGATGTTACATCATGTCTTATCCTCCAGTTACTTCCACAGCTGCACTCACTATTCTGCTCTTACATCGTGTCTTATCCTCCAGTCACCTCCACACCTGCAGTTACTATTCTGCTGTTACATCATGTCTTATCCTGCAGTTACCTCCAGAGCTGCACTCACTGTTCTGCTGTTACATCAGGTCTTATCCTCCAGCCACCTCCAGATCTGCACTCAGTATTCTGCTGTTACATGAGGTCTTATCCTCCAGTCACCTCCAGAGCTGTAATCACTATTCTGCTGTTACATCAGGTCTTATCCTCCAGCCACCTCCAGATCTGCACTCAGTATTCTGCTGTTACATCGTGTCTTATCCTCCAGTCACCTCCAGAGCTGCCGTTACTATTCTGCTGTTACATCATGTCTTTTCCTCCAGTCACCTCCAGAGCTGCAGTCTCTATTCTGCTGTAACATCATGTCTTATCCTCAAGTCACCTCCAGAGCTGCAGTCACTATTCTGCTGTTACATCGTGTCTTATCCTCCAGCCACCTCCAGAACTGCACTCACTTTTCTGCTGTTACATAGTGTCTTATCCGCCAGTCACCTCCAGAGCTGCCTTCACTATTCTGCTATTACATGACATCTTATCCTCCAGTCACCTCCAGAGCTGCACTCAGTATTCTACTTTTACTTCGTGTCTTATCCTCCAGTCACCTCCAGAGCTGCACTCACTATTCTGCTGTTACATCGTGTCTTATCCTCCAGTCACCTCCAGAGCTGCAGTCACTATTCTGCTGTTACATCAGGTCTTATCCTCCAGTCATCTCCAGAGCTGCAGTCACTATTCTGCTATTACATCATGTCTTATCCTCCAGTCACCTCCAGAGCTGCAGTCACTATTCTGCTGTTACATCGTGTCTTATCCTCCAGCAACCTCCAGAGCTGCACTCACTGTTCTGCTATTACATCGTGTTTTATCCTCCAGTTACCTCCAGAGCTGTCGTCACTATTCTGCTGTTACATCATGTCTTATCCTCCAGTCACCTTCAGAACTGCACTCACTATTCTGCTGTTACATTATGTCTTATCCTCCAGTCACCTCCAGAGCTGCAGTCACTATTCCGCTGTTACATCGTGTCCTATCCTCCAGCCACCTCCTGAGCTGCAGTCACTATTCTGCTGTTACATCGTGTCTTATCCTCCAGCTACCTCCAGAACTGCACTCACTATTCTGCTGTTACATCATGTCTGATCCTCCAGTCACCTCCAGAGCTGCACTCACTAGTCTGTTACATTATGTCTTATCCTCCAGTCACCTCCAGAGCTGCAGTCACTATTCTGCTGTTACATCGTGTCTTATCCTCCAGTCACCTCCAGAGCTGCCGTTACTATTCTGCTGTTACATCATGTCTTTTCCTCCAGTCACCTCCAGAGCTGCACTCACTATTCTGCTGTTACATCATGTCTTATCCTGCAGTCACCTCCAGAGCTGCAGTCTCTATTCTGCTGTAACATCATGTCTTATCATCAAGTCACCTCCAGAGCTGCAGTCACTTTTCTGCTGTTACATCGTGTCTTGTCCTCCAGTCACCTCCAGAGCTGCACTCAGTATTCTGCTGTTACATTGTGTCCTATCCTCCAGTCTCCTCCAGAGCTGCACTCACTATTCTGCTGTTATAGTGTCTTATCCTCCAGTCACCTCCAGAGCTGCACTCACTATTCTGCTGTAACATCGTGTCTTATCCTCCAGTTACTTCCAGAGCTGCACTCGCTATTCTGCTGTTACATCGTGTCTTATCCTCCAGTCACCTCCAGAGCTGCAGTTACTATTCTGCTGTTACATCATGTCTTATCCTCCAGTTACTTCCAGAGCTGCACTCGCTATTCTGCTGTTACATCGTGTCTTATCCTCCAGTCACCTCCAGAGCTGCAGTTACTATTCTGCTGTTACATCATGTCTTATCCTCCAGTCAACTCCAGAGCTGTAGTCACTATTCTGCTGTTACATCGTGTCTTATCCTCCAGTCACCCCAAGAGCTGCACTCACTATTCTGCTGTTACATCATGTCTTATCCTCCAGTCACCTCCAGAGCTGTAGTCACTATTCTGCTGTTACATCGTGTCTTATCCTCCAGTCACCTCCAGAGCTGCAGTTACTATTCTGCTGTTACATCATGTCTTATCCTCCAGTCAACTCCAGAGCTGTAGTCACTATTCTGCTGTTACATCGTGTCTTATCCTCCAGTCACCCCAAGAGCTGCACTCACTATTCTGCTGTTACATCATGTCTTCTCCAGTCACCTACAGAGCTGCAGTCTCTATTCTGCTGTTACATCATGTCTTATCCTGCAGTCACCTCGAGAGCTGCAGTCTCTATTCTCCTATAACATCATGTCCTATCCTCCAGTCACCTCCAGAGCTGCAGTCACTTTTCTGCTGTTACATCGTGTCTTATCCTCCAGCCACCTCCAGAGCTGCACTCACTATTCTGCTGTTACATCGTGTCTTATCCTCCAGGCACCTCCAGAGCTGCACTCACTTTTCTGCTGTTACATCGTGTCTTATCCTCCAGTCACCTCAAGAGCTGCCCTCACTTTTCTGCTGTTACATCGTGTCTTATCCTCCAGTCACCTCAAGAGCTGCCCTCACTATTCTGCTGTTACATCGTGTCTTATCCTCCAGTCACCTCAAGAGCTGTAATCTCTATTCTGCTGTTACATCATGTTTTATCTGCCAGTCACCTCCAGAGCTGCACTCACTATTCTGCTGTTACATCGTATCTCATCCTCCAGTCACCTCCAGAGCTGCAATAACTATTCTGTTGTTACATCATGTCTTATCCTCCAGTCACCTCCAGAGGTGCACTCACTATTCTATTCTTACATCATGTCTTATCCTCCTGTCACCTCCAGAGCTGCAGTCACTATTCTGCTGTTACTTCGTGTCTTATCCTCCAGTCAACTCCAGAGCTGTAGTCTCTATTCTGCTGTTACATCAGGTCTTATCCTCCATTCACCTCCAGAGCTGCAGTCACTATTCTGCTGTTACATCACGCCTTATCCTCCAGTCACCTCCAGAGCTGCACTCACTATTCTGCTGTTACATTATGTCTTATCCTCCAGTCACCTCCAGAGCTGCACTCACTATTCTGCTGTTACATCGTGTCTTATCCTCCAGTCTCCTCCAGAGCTGCACTCACCATTCTGCTGTTTCACTGTGTCTTATTCTCCAGTCACCTCCAGAGCTGAACTCACTATTCTGCAGTTAAATCGGGTCTTATCCTCCAGCCACCTCCAGAGCTGCTGTCACTATTCTGCTGTTACATTATGTCTTATCCTCCAATTACCTCCAGAGCTGCAGTTACTATTCTGCTGTTACATCATGTCTTATCCTCCAGTTACCTCCAGAGCTGCACTCACTATTCTGCTGTTACATCGTGTCTTATCCTCCACTCACCTCCAGAGCTGTGGTCATTATTCTGCTGTTACATCAGGTCTTATCCTCCAGTCATCTCCAGAGCTGCAGTCACTATTCTGCTGTTACATCATGTCTTATCTTCCAGTCACCTCCAGAGCTGCAGTCACTATTCTGCTGTTACATCGTGTCTTATCCTCCAGCCACCTCCAGAGCTGCAGTCACTATTCTGCTGTTACATCGTGTCTTATCCTCCAGCCACCTCCAGAGCTGCATTCACTATTCTGCTGTTACATCAGGTCTTATCCTCCAGTCACCTCCAGAGCTGCAGTCTCTATTCTGCTGTTACATCAGGTCTTATCCTCCAGTCGCCTCCAGAGATGCAATCACTGTTCTGCTATTACATCAGGTCTTATCCTCCAGTCACCTCAAAAGCTGCAGTCACTATTCTGCTGTTACATCATGTCTTATCTTTCAGTCACCTCCAGAGCTGCAGTCACTATTCTGCTGTTACATCATGTTTTATCCTCCAGTCACCTCCAGAGCTGCTGTCACTATTCTGCTGTTACATTATGTTTTATTCTCCAGTTACCTCCAGAGCTGCAGTCACTATTCTGATGTTACATCATGTCTTATCCTCCAGTTACTTCCACAGCTGCACTCACTATTCTGCTCTTACATCGTGTCTTATCCTCCAGTCACCTCCACACCTGCAGTTACTATTCTGCTGTTACATCATGTCTTATCCTGCAGTTACCTCCAGAGCTGCACTCACTGTTCTGCTGTTACATCAGGTCTTATCCTCCAGCCACCTCCAGATCTGCACTCAGTATTCTGCTGTTACATGAGGTCTTATCCTCCAGTCACCTCCAGAGCTGTAATCACTATTCTGCTGTTACATCAGGTCTTATCCTCCAGCCACCTCCAGATCTGCACTCAGTATTCTGCTGTTACATCGTGTCTTATCCTCCAGTCACCTCCAGAGCTGCCGTTACTATTCTGCTGTTACATCATGTCTTTTCCTCCAGTCACCTCCAGAGCTGCAGTCTCTATTCTGCTGTAACATCATGTCTTATCCTCAAGTCACCTCCAGAGCTGCAGTCACTATTCTGCTGTTACATCGTGTCTTATCCTCCAGCCACCTCCAGAACTGCACTCACTTTTCTGCTGTTACATAGTGTCTTATCCGCCAGTCACCTCCAGAGCTGCCTTCACTATTCTGCTATTACATGACATCTTATCCTCCAGTCACCTCCAGAGCTGCACTCAGTATTCTACTTTTACTTCGTGTCTTATCCTCCAGTCACCTCCAGAGCTGCACTCACTATTCTGCTGTTACATCGTGTCTTATCCTCCAGTCACCTCCAGAGCTGCAGTCACTATTCTGCTGTTACATCAGGTCTTATCCTCCAGTCATCTCCAGAGCTGCAGTCACTATTCTGCTATTACATCATGTCTTATCCTCCAGTCACCTCCAGAGCTGCAGTCACTATTCTGCTGTTACATCGTGTCTTATCCTCCAGCAACCTCCAGAGCTGCACTCACTGTTCTGCTATTACATCGTGTTTTATCCTCCAGTTACCTCCAGAGCTGTCGTCACTATTCTGCTGTTACATCATGTCTTATCCTCCAGTCACCTTCAGAACTGCACTCACTATTCTGCTGTTACATTATGTCTTATCCTCCAGTCACCTCCAGAGCTGCAGTCACTATTCCGCTGTTACATCGTGTCCTATCCTCCAGCCACCTCCTGAGCTGCAGTCACTATTCTGCTGTTACATCGTGTCTTATCCTCCAGCTACCTCCAGAACTGCACTCACTATTCTGCTGTTACATCATGTCTGATCCTCCAGTCACCTCCAGAGCTGCACTCACTAGTCTGTTACATTATGTCTTATCCTCCAGTCACCTCCAGAGCTGCAGTCACTATTCTGCTGTTACATCGTGTCTTATCCTCCAGTCACCTCCAGAGCTGCCGTTACTATTCTGCTGTTACATCATGTCTTTTCCTCCAGTCACCTCCAGAGCTGCACTCACTATTCTGCTGTTACATCATGTCTTATCCTGCAGTCACCTCCAGAGCTGCAGTCTCTATTCTGCTGTAACATCATGTCTTATCATCAAGTCACCTCCAGAGCTGCAGTCACTTTTCTGCTGTTACATCGTGTCTTGTCCTCCAGTCACCTCCAGAGCTGCACTCAGTATTCTGCTGTTACATTGTGTCCTATCCTCCAGTCTCCTCCAGAGCTGCACTCACTATTCTGCTGTTATAGTGTCTTATCCTCCAGTCACCTCCAGAGCTGCACTCACTATTCTGCTGTAACATCGTGTCTTATCCTCCAGTTACTTCCAGAGCTGCACTCGCTATTCTGCTGTTACATCGTGTCTTATCCTCCAGTCACCTCCAGAGCTGCAGTTACTATTCTGCTGTTACATCATGTCTTATCCTCCAGTTACTTCCAGAGCTGCACTCGCTATTCTGCTGTTACATCGTGTCTTATCCTCCAGTCACCTCCAGAGCTGCAGTTACTATTCTGCTGTTACATCATGTCTTATCCTCCAGTCAACTCCAGAGCTGTAGTCACTATTCTGCTGTTACATCGTGTCTTATCCTCCAGTCACCCCAAGAGCTGCACTCACTATTCTGCTGTTACATCATGTCTTATCCTCCAGTCACCTCCAGAGCTGTAGTCACTATTCTGCTGTTACATCGTGTCTTATCCTCCAGTCACCTCCAGAGCTGCAGTTACTATTCTGCTGTTACATCATGTCTTATCCTCCAGTCAACTCCAGAGCTGTAGTCACTATTCTGCTGTTACATCGTGTCTTATCCTCCAGTCACCCCAAGAGCTGCACTCACTATTCTGCTGTTACATCATGTCTTATCCTGCAGTCACCTCCAGAGCTACAGTCTCTATTCTCCTGTAACATCGTGTCTTATCCTCCAGTCACCTCCAGAGCTGCACTCACTATTCTGCTGTTACATCGTGTCTTATCCTCCAGACACCTCCAGAGCTGCAGTCACTATTCTGCTGTTACATCGTGTGTTATCCTCCAGCCACCTCCAGAGCTGCACTCACTATTCTGCTGTTACATCGTGTCTTATCCTCCAGACACCTCCAGAGCTGCAGTCACTATTCTGCTGTTACATCGTGTGTTATCCTCCAGCCACCTCCAGAGCTGCACTCACTATTCTGCTGTTACATCGTGTCTTATCCTCCAGACACCTCCAGAGCTGCAGTCACTATTCTGCTGTTACATCGTGTCTTATCCTCCAGTAACCTCAAGAGCTGCACTCACTATTCTTCTGTTACATTACGTCTTATCCTCCAGTCACCTCCAGAGCTGTAGTCTCTATTCTGCTGTTACATCAGGTTTTATCCTCCATTCACCTCCAGAGCTACAGTCACTATTCTGCTGTAACATCATGTTTTATCTGCCAGTCACCTCCAGAGCTGCACTCACTATTCTGCTGTTACATCGTGTCTCATCCTCCAGTCACCTCCAGAGCTGCAATCTCTATTCTGTTGTTACTTCATGTCTTATCCTCCAGTCACCTCCAGAGGTGCAGTCACTATTCTCCTGTTACTTCGTGTCTTATCCTCCAGTCACCTCCAGAGCTGTAGTCTTTATTCTGCGGTTACATCAGGTCTTATCCTCCATTCACCTCCAGAGCTGCAGTCACTATTCTTCTGTTACATCATGTCTTATCGTCCAGTCACCTCCAGAGCTGCACTCACTATTCTGCAGTTACATCAGGTCTTATCCTCCAGTCACCTCCAGATCTGCACTCACTATTCTGCTGTTACATCGTGTCTTATCCTCCAGTAACCTCCAGAGCTGCACTCACCATTCTGCTGTTACATTGTGTCTTATCCTCCAGTCACCTCCACAGCTGCACTCACTATTCTGCAGTTACTTCAGGTCTTATCCTCCAGCCACCTCCAGAGCTGCTGTCACTATTCTGCTGTTACATTATGTCTTATCCTCCTGTCACCTCCAGAGCTGCACTCACTAATCTGCTGTTACATCCAGGGCTGTGGAGTCGGAGTCGTGGAGTCGGAGTTAGTTTTGGTTGGAGTCTGAGTCGGTAGAAATGTACCGACTCCAGCTTTAAAAAAAATGTATTAATATTTCATAATTGAACTTTCATATGAATTTTATAAATGTTACTCAAATATATATGTTCTATCAAACTATGAACAACAGTGATAAGCAGTTCTGCTGGAGATAGAGACATTTCTTACTTCTTGTGTGTCACTGTTCTCCACTGCCCTTATCTAATCTTATACTTGGTTAACCTCATGCTGCCACAACCCCCCTACTTACAATGTATGAAACTGAAAGTGAAAATGTGTTGCAAATTCTTAGTAGTAAAGCTCCTCCTCTAGACTAGATGTTTACTAGGTGTGCGTCTTCCAAGCATCTCACAGCTGCTACTCAGAAGAGGAAGACTGTAAGAAGTATTATCCTTTCAACAAACTTTGCATCAGTTAACTGTGAGTACATGAGGAATAACAGTATTACTGACCACTATATCAGTTGTACGACCTGGCAATAATTTTGTACCATTGTTTTTAGGAAAAACAATTGTCATTTGGATTGTGAATGCAGAATTAAAAACCTGAGAATGTCAAAGAAGCGTCACATTAAATCAGCTGTATTTGAACATTTCACCATCACTCAAGATAGAAAACATTATGTCTGTCAGTGTATGACAAATGATCCAGACGAAAACAAAAGCTGTGAAGCCAAGATCAGTGCATATTCAGGCAAAGATTAAAATGCTCCTACCAGAGCTTCTAATCTAAAGAGACATTTACAGCGCTTTCATCCAGAGGTACTGAAAGCAGTGGATGAGAAAGACTGCATCCAAACCAATGAACCAGTGCCCAGCTCTTCCAGCCAAACAAAGGAGCAGAGAACTTTGCAGCCATCATTTGCAAGATATTTTGTCAGTGACAAAGTTACTGTGACAATGACAGTAGATACATATAAAAAACAGATCATAGAGCTTGTTGTAAAGGATAGTGTGCCTATTTCATTATTTTCACGACCAGCTTTTATGTGTCTGAATGGGGAAATGGCCCGCAAGCTTGGTGTTTCTCTGGAGAGAGAGAGTATTAGAAAATTAGTAATCGAAGAAGCTTTTAAACAAAAGGAAGAACTTAAAAAAACTCTCAAGGGACGCTTTCTGCTTCTTAAAATGGATGCCTGCACACGTCACAGAGTGAACTATTTTGCCATCAATGTCCGATTTGTTTGTGACAAAAATGAAATAGTTACCAAGACATTGGCAGTAAAAGACACCAAAGCTCATCACACCAGTGAGTTTCTCCAGGTCTTGGTGGAAAAGGTTCTGCAAGACTATGAACTTAAAAAAGAGCAAGTTCAATGCTTCAAATATGATAAGTACTATTAAGCTAATGAATGAGAGTAATGATGGTGACCAGCAGCTAGAAGAACATTCTGGGTCCACAGACACAGAAATGTTTGAATTAGAGGAACACAGTATTGTAACTGAGGAGCAAACTGAAGTTGCTTCAGATGAACAGCAACATGATAGTTTAGATGATCTTGTTGAAACTGTGTCAATCCGTTCTTTCATTCATCACATGCGCTGTGTTGTGCGTACGCTACAGCTGGCTATAAGAGACAGTCTGCAAGAAGGACATGCTGCTGCACTGATTGGCAAGGGGAGAAAATTGGCTACTGTTGCCAGAACCCCTAAAGTTGACTCAATTTTGAAGAGACGTGCTGGAAAAGGGGCAATTATTGATCAAGCCACACGATGGGGCAGTACTTATGTAGCACCCTGAGGATTCGGCTGCTACAGGGGTATTGCACCTCAACCCAGAGGTGTGATATTCCACTCCCGGGTAAGGATGGAGTGTGGAGCTGAGCTCAGAAAGCTGCATGCACTACACACATCCCATTTCCGAGGAACAGACCAACGGTACTCCCACTTAGAAATGTGCAGGTACGACCGAGTCTGTTCCTGGCTGGAGTGGGAGGGGGGTGGTACATCCCAGTAGTGTAGGGGCAGATAGGGGGAGCAGCCTGGGTAAAGATAGGAGCTCATTGGGTGCTGGTCACCTGAGCTCACACATAGAGGGAGTATATAAGGTGGGCACCATCTAAGATCAGGGTCAGTCAGTCAGTCAGCCACAGTCAGTCAGTCTGTGAGTCTTTGCAGAGAAGTCAGAGGAAGAGAGCAGAAGAGCAGAGCAGCCCCAGGCCCAAAAGAGAGAGAGGAGAAAACGAAAGACCCAGAGGGGGAGAAAGAAGGAACTCTGAGAGCCCAAATATAATCACAGGGTGAAGAGTTGGCAACAGGGTACCGGATCCCAAACTGGTGGGGGCTACAGCATACCTCAGCCAGAGACCGGAGGCCGTGGGCAGCATCTGCCACGGCCACCCACCATATCCACCCAGAAGGCAGACCACGCATAGGGTCAGGGAACCCAGAGGCAAGGGTTCGCCAACAAGAGGCCCGAGGGAGCCGGACTTAGGTGGATCCCTGGTGGGGAAGGCCAGAGACGAGGACAGGACAGAACGGGAGCTCAGAACCACGCTCCAGAACTACTTGGGGGTTGGCCGAGTCCAGGACCTGGTGGACGCAGCACGGCTCGGGTGGTCACTCAAGGCCGGAGTGACCGGAACATCTGCAGTAAGTAAAGAACCCTGAACTGCACAACCCGACTCTGACTCTCATTACCATCATCCCTGCACTTCCACAACCACCATCCTCTGCACCTGACCCCCCTGAGGCTATACCCCTCCCGTTGGGGGTTATACTACCTAGCTGCACCAACACCATCAGCCTCAGCGGACCCTGCTGCAGCGGCGGCCGTAGTGACCGCAATTCAACGGGTGGCGTAGTCGACATAAAGAACTTTAGTAACATCAGTAAGGACTGCCACACACTGAGCTTGACACCCTGGGCACGGACCGGGTCACAGCCACTCGGAGACTACAACCCCCATCTGATCCGGCTCCGGGTATTCCCCTAAAGAATATGGCCCAGGGGGTGCGTCACTTACTTAATGATTCAGCGCTTGGTTGAACTGAAAACCTTTCTTGTAGACATGGCTAACCCTCAACTGACGCTAAATGAAAGTCAGTGGAATCAGGTGACTGAGCTGGAAAAATTGCTAGAGCACCCATTTACAGTGACTAAAAAATGACAAGCAGAGGACTTAACTCCAGGTATTTTCTTAAAGGAGTGGAAGAACCTGATGTTTCGCCTGTCCCAAAGAGGAGGGTTAATTGCAAGTGGCATTGCTACATCATCAATGAAAGGAGAGAGGAGCTACTATTACAAAATACAATTCTTTTGGCTGCTGTTTATGTAGACCCAATGCATCGGATTCTTCTAGATGATCAACAGCTAACTAAAGGAAAAGAAGCTCTGTTTGAAATAGCAGTAAGGATGAAAGGGTTGCAGAACAGTCAGGAGGAACAAGAAGAGTTTGGTCGTCCTGCCACATCTTCACCCTCATCATCAACTGATGAAGAATTTAATTTCGAAAAATATTTGGATCACAAGGACCGTGCAAAGCGTTCCCGCATAGAAGAAGAGTCATCCCCATCAAAGAACACAGCCAGTGCATTTCAGCAGAATTTTTCATGTGCACTAAAAGAAATTGAGAAATTTGACCGTTCATCAAAAATAACAGTGAAACAAGCGATTCCTCTGTATCCTGACATTGTCAGAGATGTTGCCCGAGTGGTTACTGCTTTGCCACCAACCCAAGTTAGTGCAGAGAGGTTGTTCTCAGCTCTCAAAATAATTAGATCAGATTTGAGGGCATCCATGAAGGAGGATCTGACAGAGGCAATACTTTTTCTGAGGACAAATTTATAGATTTCTTCTTATTAACTGCATAACAGTGTTTATTGCATATTTACTTACAAGAGTTTAGAAAAGTTTATAAAAGTTATTTGCTATATTCTAATTGTATTCTAATAAATATAGTTTTTGCTCTAAGTGGTCTGATTACTTATATGATGGTGAGAAACTGAATAAGCACGATGTTAATATTTTACAACAGTAAATTTATTGTTACGAATTGGCCATTTATGAAGGAGTCGGAACCTGATAAAATCCAGGAGTCGTAGTCGCAACTGTGGCTTACCGACTCCACAGCCCTGGTGAGCACGCAGCCTAAGTCTTCAAAGGTGTTGTCCATGATTAGAAACTTGTGTTTTTTTGTCTAAAAACAGCACCACAACCTGTCTGCAGGTTCTGTGTGGTATTGCAGCTCAGCTCCATTTATTTCAGTTGAGCTGAAGTCCAATGCCAGTCACAATCTATAGACAGATGTGATATTGCTTTTGAAAGAAAACAATAATGTTTTTCTAATCCTGTATGTGAAGATCTGAGGTTGTGGGTTGCAATAATCACCTAGACAAGTTAATGATGCAACAATAGTTTATCTCTTACATCCAAGGTTTTACTACAACTCTAGGTAAATGGCCAAAATACATTGCCCCCAGTGCACAAGATACCCTTCCTGGGGCGGTAGTTCAACTGCCTTTGTACCAGGCGATACTCACTGTTTCCCAACTTTTGGTTGGCTCACAGATTTCGTATCGCCAACCAGTATAGTTTGTATTCACATTCCTCGCTCCTCCAGACGACAAGATAAAACAATAGAGACACAGGTATCCAGTAGCAACAGTGCTTAAGAAAGTTCATCAAATCCAGACGACAGATACCACAACTGTAGCACATTTATCCAGCCCAGTGATCAACCGATCTTCAAACTCCATAGGCCATTCATCCATGGGTCCAGGACCTCAGCCTAGATCCTTTCCCTTCAACGTCATTTCACCAACTTCCTAAACATGGGGCTTTTTTTCCTCCCTTCATGGGAGCATTTGAGGGTCATCAGAGAGGTTCACATACAGCTATTTGAATTGGTTTTAAAAATAATATTTTTCTTTCATATATTTTCACGTTTTGGGTGCAGTTTTTGTTTATGTCCTAGATCATATTTATGTCTTTTTAGCATTGTATAAATAAAGGTTACATTTTATTATTAGATCCCTTTATGATTTCTGACTTTTTGAGACCTCTATATACATTTGACCATTAACCTGCAGATTAATTGCATATCTGCAGGTTAATAGCCTTTCTTTCACGTGACTGGTTCCCTTGTAGGGTTGTCGTATGAATGCAATCCTTAATAAACCCAATCCTGTCTATGCTATATATACCCCTGTCCAGATCTATATTATAAAAGTATACAGTTGACATCTATCTGATGGATACATTTTTTTGCCAAACCTGTTTTCTAGTTCGCCCGTTATATTCATGCTGCAGCGTGGACTTACTTTACAGAGTGTTTCTTATAGCAGCGTGCTTTAGTAGAGGCATTTCCATGGGGATTTTTCACTTGATGTGATATGCATGTAACATTTTACTGTATATGCCGTGCTGCCAATGTGGTTTTCTGTAAAAATATGTAGTAAATTAATTATTAAAACACTGCGCTACGACAGCCATCAATTAGATCCCATAATGATACAATAACCAGTACAGTTCTATTATCCTCATTAGACAGCGGTGTACACAGTTTATTGTATAGACCTTTGCTGCACAATGGGACAGTGTTCATTTATGTAAAATAATCCATAGATGTGGGACAGGTCCATAGGGATATGTACAAACACCCTCCATATAAATGTGCACATATAAGCTAACACTGCCCCCTACAGCTTCAGTGGCTGATCTCAGGTGTCCACAGGGAATCAGTGCCCATGTATTGTTAGTAGACTTCCATTGTAGTCTTTATTAACACATCTACAACCCTTTGTATTATTCTGAACCTCCATAGAAGTGAATGGAGAAAGCCTATCATGCACAGCCACTTCTATGTTCATATTAACTAGAGATACAGCCTTATCTCGATAGCTGCGGGGGGCTACAGAGGTGGAGCCAACATCTATTAGCCATTTATGGCTTCTTCGGTGGATATATCTGAGAGGGAAATAACCCTTTAATTGGGTTATCCACTACTAGACACCAACTATTGATGGGCCAAGGGAGGTGAGAAAACTAAAAGAAATCGATATCTCCAGACCAGCGCTGCATACCCCACTGGTTACCTGAGGTTAACAACCAGTGGGGGCAACGCATGAGTGTTGCAGCTTCTGATTGGTTGCAGCATTCATATTTCATCTAAGCCAGAAGAAGTAGTGCTCACATGACACCCCTGCCTGATGTTGATGTCAGAATAATGGCGGGATACACAACAATGAGTATAAGAGGGCACTGGTTTGGGAGGTGATTTGGGGATTTTTTAATATTTTCCCTTTCCTAGGTCCACAAATAAGACCCTACAAGTTCCAGGGAACATAGGTACACAGAACACCCTTTTTGGGCTGTGCATCTTCTCTATATACAGTGGGGGAAAAAGTAAACTGCTCAAAAAAATAAAGGGAGCACTTAAACAACTGAATATAACTCCAAGTAAATCAAACTTCTGTGAAATCAAACTGTCCACTTAGGAAGCAACACTGATTGACAATCAATTTCACATGCTGTTGTGCAAATGGAATACACAATAGATGGAAATTATTGGCAATTATCAAGACACCCTCAATAAAGGAGTGGTTCTGCAGGTGGGGACCACAGATCACATCTCAGTACCAATGCTTTCTGGCTGATGTTTTGGTCACTTTTGAATGTTGGTTGTGCTTTCACACTCGTGGTAGCATGAGACGGACTCTACAACCCACAGAAGTTGCTCAGGTAGTGCAACTCATCCAACATGGCACATCAATGCAAGCTGTGGCAAGAAGGTTTGCTGCATCTGTCAGCGTAGTGTCCAGAGGCTGGAGGCGCTGCCAGGAGACAGGCCAGTACACCAGGAGACGTGGAGGGGGCCGTAGGAGGGAAACAACCCAGCAGCAGGACCGCTACCTCTGTCATTGTGCAAGGAGGAACAGGAGGAGCACTGCCAGAGCCCTTCAAAATGACCTCCAGCAGGCCACAAATGTGCATGTGTCTGCACAAACGGTTTGAAACAGACTCCATGAGGGTGGTATGAGGGCCCGACGTCCAGAGATGGGGGTTGTGCTCACAGACCAACACCGTGCAGGACACTTGGCATTTTCCACAGAACACCAGTATTGGCAAAGTCGCCACTGGCGCCCTGTGCTCTTCATAGATGAAAGCAGGTTCACACTGAGCTCATGCGACAGACGAGACAGAGTCTGGAGATGCCGTGGAGAGCGCATAGTGGGCAAACAACCTTACGCGGTGAAATGAGCTGCATCTGGATCTCGTCCACCTAAAGGGACTGTCAGCACAGAATGACTGTTCAAACTAAGTCCCAACTCTCGGTGCTTCGGGGCCAATCATTTATATACACCTTCCCACCTGCTTGTTTTCCCTCTATCCACACCCTCCTCTTCTTTGATTGACAGCTCTGGCTTCATAGAACCAGAGAAGGAAGGAGACAGAGGTAAAACAAGCAGGTGGGAAGGTGTATATAAATGATTGGCCCACGCCGTGATCCATGGAGCGCTTGTACTTGGTTTCAACAGTCATTCTGTGCTGACAGTCCCTTTAAAATCAGTGTTTCCCAAACTCCAGTCCCCACGGCCCCCCACAGGTCATGTCTTCAGGATTTCTATAGTATTGCACAGGTGAGAGAATTCCTGATTCCTTGATGATACTTTCATCACATGTGTAATACTGAGGAAATCCTGAAAACATGACCTGTTGGGGGGAAAACCTGACCTGTTGGGGGCCATGAGGACTGGAGTTTGGGAAACACTGCCTTAAATGGAGCGGTGCTGCAGTTTTATTATTCAGCGATTAGCAGGATCCCCCAACAATTTCTTAAGCAATGAGAAAATGCAGTCCCTAATGATGTCCTCTGACAATAAGCGGATCACGGACAGCAGATGCATTGGGTTCTGCATTTCTTGGAGAATGGGATGGGGCAGCTTCTGTCTTCTCAGTGATACAATCAGGAAGGAGATGCAGCGTGAGACAATCCCTGTCTAGATCTTTGATCTGATCATCAATACAGAGGGCTGATTGGGGAAGATAGAGGGAAAGGCTAATAAGATTATTAAAAAAAACTTAGTTTTTCAGCTGGTACTTCCTCTGGGGTCAGTATGCCAACCTCATCGACTTCATAGCACTTGCCAGAGTGGGCAGACACGATTTATTGCCTTTACACACGTCACCTCCACACAGGGCGATGCTGGCTACCACGCCTCTGTAGTGATCAAACGTTGAGTCAAACAGCAGGGCTTTAAGAGGGCTGCCCTTTTCAATCTTGGGACTAAAACACAAAAATAAGACATCCTGTTAAGGGGTATAAAGGTAAGTAAACCGCGTTCAGTCCGGGGTGATGAATTCCAAAAGACAAAGTTTATTCTGCCATCACATAACTTTTCGACCTGTTATAGGTCTTTATCAAGTATATACAAAGACATACAGGGATACTGATCCCCCTGGTCAGTGGCCAGAACACTGTAAATTCCCCTTAAATGGTCCAAAACTGAAACTGTGGGAACAATCGAATCCACTTAGGGTTCAGCAAACTTACAGTCAAGGGTTTGATAAAGTTATATACACCCTTGTGCCTCCGGAAAGCATGGCGTACGTTCACGTGCTGAAAATGCCGACCAGTGCTGGAGTGAGCAGAGGTCCGCAGCTTGTGACAATTCTGCTGTAGTGAAACTACAGATCCCAGCAGGCTGACGGTCTCTCATCAAGTTATGCTGGGAGCTGCAGTTTCACAAATAGTGCTAGAGGATCCATGTCAGAAATATGAGGCTGCCACTAGGGTTTATCCCACAAATATGTAATCGGACGTGGAGCAGATCCGCACGTGGATGAGCCATATTCTCTATCTGTGAACATACTACTCCTTCACTCAGATTGTAAGTGGTTCTGCAGCGCATCTGTGCAGAGCAAGCTGTCAATCAAAATCCGGGCCAGGTTTACAGCCGTCACCTCCGATATAGTGAGCGGTGCTGTGATCCAAGACTGTAGCCGCTCCGTGCACAACGATGAGTGAAGGCCGGCAGCTGCAGGGAGGAAAGAAGTTAATTTACCTGCATTATCAATAAGGCGGCCATTGTAACAATATTTATCTGCAGATTAACCCTATACCTGCAGGTACATAGCATTTTTCAAGGTGACAGGTTCCCTTTAATAAAGAGAAGATGGATAGAGCCGCATTAGTCCATACTCACGGTGGAAGCCTCCTGACAACTTCTTGAAGAATACTTTCCACATTTGTTCCAAGCTTCGCCGAGATCTAATAGAAATAAACAGAGAAATTAATTTCTTAATACAGTTTAGACCTCGGCTCCAATGAATCACAAGAAATGAAACCTGTTTGAAGCTGACAAGCAATCAAGCCCCTCCGTAAGCCACACAGAACATGGCTACTTATGTCATCTGCAGGTGATTAAAGGAACCTGTCATGTTGAAATGGTATAAGATCTGTAGGGGGAGGTTGTAGAGCAGAGAAGTTGATCAGACTGATAGACATATCTGTGGGAAGAGAGTCAATAAGACTTGCATTTTATGCAGAGAAAGTCCTGCAGTATTTATACTAGTCCAGTGGGCGGTCCTAAGTGATTGACAGTTCCCTGTATGACCATGCAGGCAAAGATAGTTGTCAATCACTAGCATGACCGCCCACTGGACTCATCTATACAAACAGCAGGATTCCACTGAATAAATTGATACAGGAAAAATATCTATCTTTGTATTGTGTTAGCCAGTAGATAGAAGACTATTTAGATTTGAGAGTCCTCAGTGGTTGATACTTTTTAATGGCTAACGGAAAAGATGGTAACAAATTGCAAGCTTTCCAGACTACTCAGGTCTCAGGTCGGCCTGATGAAGAGGCCTGAGCAGTTTGGAAAGCTTGCAATTTGTTACCATCTTTTCAGTTAGCCATTAAAAAGTATCAACCACTGAGGACTCTCAAATCTAATGAATGAATTACAATTTATACTGAATCTTCTCCCACAAACCTATATATCGTTCTGCTCAGTTTCTCATGGATAAAACCTGTAAGTCTGAATGGGGCTGTAATGTTATTACAATCATGTAAACGCAGATCACAAAATCTTTCAGATGATCTTTTATTTTTAACACTCAAAACCCCTATGGATATTTATGTTTACTAAAGGATTCCTTACCCATTCTTCTGACAGCTCTTCTTTAGGTATGGACACATACCGGCATCCGGCATAAAGACATCTGGAGACTTTTCCTTTTTCTGTGATATTGGATAATCTTGTTCATTTCTAACGCTTTAAATCTTCCAAATTCTTTCCGAAAAATGTATCATAAAGGGACTTCCTCAGGTCAGTTTTGCTTGTGGTTGTGTTACCATTATTTGTGCCAAATGTATCAAAGAGTTGCACGATGTTTGATAAATGTTTATGTAGCACTTCCATCTTTATTTATTTATTTTACTCACTTACATAGCACCATCCTATTCCACTGCGCTTTACAGACATTATCATTGCTGTCCCCATTGGGGCTCACAATCTTCATTCCCTATCAGTATGTCTTTGGAGTGTGGGAGGAAACCGGAGAACCTGGAGAAAACCCACACAAACACGGGGAGAACATACAAACTTCTTGCAGATGTCATCCTTGGTGGGATTTGAACCCAGGATCCCAGTGCTGCAAAGCAACAATGCTAACCACTGAGCCACCGTGTATCTTAATCCACTGAGCCACCGTGTATCTTTATCCACTGAGCCACCGTGTATCTTAATCCACTGAGCCACTGTGTATCATCCACTGAGCCACCGTGTATCTTAATCCACTGAGCCACCGTGTATCTTTATCCACTGAGCCACCGTGTATATTTATCCACTTTTAACGTCACCAGTCGTTCTTAGACCTGTGTAGCTTACCAAGCCCAATTTCTAAAAGTTGCAAGAGTGCTGTAAAATAGGAAGCTGCACATTTTTGCGCAAAAATGATGCGTTACAAAATAGTTTTGTGTTTTTTTAACGCCAAAAATTGTTAAAAATTCCTCGCTACATTGCCCCTTTTCCAGCCAAATTTTGTAGAAAAAAAAAATAAAAGACAAGGTACAGACAGCGAAGTTAAATTTGCCTACAGGAATGATTTAGATCTGGAGCGCATTGTACCCGGATACAGTCACTAGCGGGAATGTCAACCATCTTCTCAATTTGTTTCTCCACCCTCTCCGGATCTGCATTCTTCAAGTCTATCTAAGGCTATGTGCCCACGTTGCAGAAATGAAGCAGAAAATTTCTGCTTCATTTCTGCAAGTCCTCTCCCGGAAAAACGCATGCGGAATTCCGCACGCATTTATCGTGCGTTTTTCGTGCGTTTATCTCTCGTTTTCCACATGCGGAATTGCCTTGCGTTTTTAATGCATTGCACAAGGCAATTCCGCTTGTGGAAACGCAAAATTAATTGACATGCTGCGGATTTTTGAACGCAGCATAAAAACTGCGGAAAAATCCGCAGCATGTGCATAGAACTTGCGGAATCCCCTTGGGGACCATGGGGTGCGGATTACCATGCGTTTTACAAGCATTTCCGCTGCGGAAATTCCGCATCAAAAACGCTTGCAATCCGCAACGTGGGCACGCAGCCTAAAAGCAAAAGTATAAATACTAATTATTTATCAAAGCTGGACAAAATCTAGAAACCATATAATAAAACTGGCATAAAATATAGTGCTGAACAAGAGTTTAGGGAGAGATGTACAACTGGCACTGGCCTTTAGAAGGGATTGTGTAATCGCACAAAACTAGCAAAAATGTAAAGTGCCTGTAAAACAAGGAACGTGCAATTTACCTCTTAGTAAAAATCCTATTCTTTCTCAAGAACGGGAGGAATTTTAATTTCATAATTTTTTTTAATCAAATTATTTTTATTGAAAAACTCCAAATACAAATTTTCCATCTTTCAAATAACATACATGACATAGTAATTCCATAGTATAAAACATGAACAAAGTATCTGAACTTCAATTCCCTAACCCACCCTAAACCCAAATCCCAACACTCCAGAGAGAACCATTTTCAGAGCAGTTCTAGAATAACGGACTACAGCATTCGTAGAAGGGGGAAGAAGATAAAAAAGTGACTAACAAAGGGATAGCAGCGTTTTAATGTTATCATTTACTGCTTGATGCCTGAGCCGGGAAGTGCACGCTTGAAAACTGTTGCAGGCTGCTGTAATCACAGGACACAAGCAAACAGCATGGCATTTCCTATCAGCAGGGAGGAAGTAAAGGGAACAGTAATGAAAGTCTCCTCCTACTCCGCTCCATAATGAAATGAACAGTGTGCATGCTACAAATGCGATGCATACAGCAAACAATTCATTTTCCATACACAGGTTTTGAGTTGACCACTGGATATACACATGTGTATAACTAATTACCAGAACTGGAAATCGAAAAAAAAGACGAGCAAGTTTGGGGTGAATCCTGCCTTCATTACTGCACAGCCGCTCATAGAGGGATCGGTGCTAGGAACAGCAGGAGAGCCGGCGATGTTCACAGATTTACCTGCTGCGGGACTGAAGGAGTCTGATAGTGCTCGGCTCTAAGCTTTTTACCTTGTTTACGACAGGAATAATTGAAAGCTGTGCTTCAAAGGCGAGGAAGAAGTTGGTCACCGTCTGCGCTTGAATACCCTTAAGAGGGGAAAAAATATATATACATATATACAAATACTGAACCATCTAAATGCATTAGAACATCAAACCTGGTGAAGCGGTAAATGACTTGTCCTCCAGGGATACAGGCTACTGTCATTCAGTAATTATTTCATAGGAATTTTACATTTTATGTGATCACCACGCTAGAATGTAAATGATGAAAACACAACACAACTCCTCACCATATGAAGATATTTTGTGTTTTATAGAACAGCATTTCTGTGGAATAACACGACTGATTTACTGTGTATGCACCATAGCCTTCATTTGATGTCACTTACTGTCACCTGTCACCTTGCCCCAACTCTGCAATCCCCAATATCAGTCCATGACCTCAATGGGGTCACTATAAAATTCTAAAGAGGACTGGTCATGTCTCTATTAGAAAATAGATAAACTTAGGATAGAAACAATATTAGCATATACCCTGCTATAAGTAAGTAAAAAGCAATAGTGAATATATATAATATAGGGTACTTAGTAAACATGGTTTTTGATTTAAAAAAAGCCATCCCACCCACACCAAGGTGTACCCAGTCAGTTATGTGAAATATATAATAAAATACACTTTAGTACAATATTAGTGTTTTGTCCCTTTAAATCTGCTGCTACTTCTGTCACCATGGTAACTGCATTCATACTCAGCCAATAGGATTGCTCGGTTTGAATTTGGAAAAAAAAAAAAAAGTCCTATATCGTCAGTTTGTTCCTTCTCATCTGAGTGTGAAGACAGACACCTGCGATCAGCGAGAGATTATAGGTATAAGACGTGATATAATATAACGGACGGAGCCACATCCCATCACACGCACTCAGCGACCACAACTCACAGGAATCAGCACATTTACCAGACAATAAGTTATTATTCCCCAACACATAATACGCTGAGACACCAGTGGGGGGCGCCGCACTCGTTACATCTCCCATCTGGATGGATCCAGCGACGAGATCCTGATATTTCCCCCCAGCTCCGCTCCTCCATAGGGAATGGCCCAGATGCACGCAGAACGGACCGAAGTGTAATACTGCTAGAACTCTGCATGATATCACATCCTCCATATATACCACATAATAAAGGGGTGCTCCCACTGGGACAGGTCATCACCTATCCAGAGATCAGTGATAACTTGTTCCAACTAGACATCCCCTTTAATGGAAGAGATCACATCTCTAACAGTCAATACGCTATTCATTCCCAATCTTCCCTGGCCCCAGTAATGCCCCTGAGTATATCGCCAATATGAGCCAATCATCAAACCCTCTGCTGACTGTTCCCGATGTTTTATAGAGTTTGGAGACGTTGCTACAAGAGAAGATATCAGCGGACACCATGGGGGTGGAGTATTCTGCCAGCGATGGAGCAGGTAGTATCCACCAGTCTGTGATATCTGACCTTCCTCCATATTCTGCTCTTACATGCGTTTCTTCAGCTTTACCCCTTCCCGACATAACCAATTTATGGTTTTTTTCTGTTTTTTCCTCCGCTTTTTCCAACTTTTCTAACTTTTTGATATCTGTCCACATAGTGTGAGGTCTTGTTATTTTGTAGGATGAGCTGTCCTTATAAATGACACCATTCATTTACCACATAGTGCTAGAAAACGGGAAAAACATTTCAAGTGCAGTAAAACTGCGAAAAAAAAGCCTGACATTGTTTTTCTGGGAACGGTTTTAACGGCGTACATTGTGTGATAAAAATGACCTGGTAATAGGATCCTACTCCTCAGTGTGATTACAGCAAGACCAAACTTCTCCAATAGTTTTGGCAAAAGAAAAAAACTTTTTTTTGATGCTGTCACCATTTTTTCTGAGACCCGAAACATTTTCAGTTTCCGGGTTGATGGAGCTGTGTGGGGGCTTATTTTATGAAGGGCAAGAGGACTTTATTGATAACATTTTGGGACACATATGTCATGGTCATCGCTTCTTACAGGATTTTCTGCAGTATTGAGGCGAACGAAAAAATGCAATTTTGTCTTTTTGAATTTTTTTCTGTGTTCACTGATCGTTTTTTTTTTTTATATTTTGATAGATTGTATTTCTCTGAAAGAGACCATACCACAAAATGTGTATATTTTTATTATCTTTATTTTTAGTGGGAGGTGAGTTGAACGTGTGGGGTTTTAATAAATATATATATACTTTTTTTCACTGTATTTGTATACATCATCTGATTGCTTGTGCTATATACAGCGATACCACAGTAATGCTCCATATAGCAAAACCACGGTCTTCTTTACAGCCCAAATGAAGCTTTATGATGACAGGCACGGAGGCTTCAGCAGACCCCCGGATGTCATAGCAGTCCATCGGCGCCCTATGATCGCGTCACAGGAGCGCCGGTGGGCGTATGGAACGACGCGTCCCAATGCTGGCGCGCTGTTAATGCTGCTGTTAGAGATTGACAGCAGCACTGAACAGGTTAACAGTGGTGGGCAGATCTTCGCTCCACTCGCAGCTGTTAGAGGCAGGTCCTGGTTGTTTGTCACAGCCATTATCTGCCATGTACGGGGCGAGCTGACCCTGCTCCATACACCCGCTACTGACTTATACCATACATGTACGGCAGATGTTGGTAAGGAGTTAAAGCGGTTGTCCAGCTTTGGGGCCATTTTTTTTTACTTTAATGCAAGTATTTGGGGCTAAAATTGATTTCTGTAATTGAGTTTCATTAAAAATGTTGCCTTCTGTAGCATCTGTGCTGCACTGTCTATTGCTGGCTGCAAAATTAGCTAACTGAGAATCTATCAGTGAGCTCCTTAGTCTTAAGGGAGAGTTTGTAGATCTTTAATCTGTTTTTTTTTCCTGAGTGCCTATTAGCTGATCTATGCCCAAAGAAAACACAAAACTTGAATGTGCAGGGAAACAATAAGTCTGTAATAGCCGGTGAAAAACACTTAATGAAACCTAAATGTAAAAAATTACTTTTAGTAGTAAATACATGACATGAGAAAATATACACTGCTCAAAAAAATAAAGGGAGCACTTAAACAACAGAATATAACTCCAAGTAAATCAAACTTCTGTGAAATCAAACTGTCCACTTAGGAAGCAACACTGATTGACAATCAATTTCACATGCTGTTGTGCAAATGGAAGACAATAGAGGGAAATTATTGGCAATTATCAAGACACACTCAATAAAGGAGTGGTTCTGCAGGTGGAGACCACAGACCATATCTCAGTACCAATGCTTTCTGGCTGATGTTTTGGTCACTTTTGAATGTTGGTTGTGCTTTCACACTCGTGGTAGCATGAAACGGACTCTACAACCCACAGAAGTTGCTCAGGTAGTGCAGCTCATCCAGGATGGCACATCAATGCGAGCTGTGGCAAGAAGGTTTGCTGCGTCTGTCAGCGTAGTTCCAGAGGCTGGAGGCGCTACCAGTAGACATGCCAGTACACCAGGAGACGTGGAGGGAACCATAGGAGGGCAACAACCCAGCAGCAGGACCCCTACCTCCGCCTTTGTGCAAGGAGGAACAGGAGGAGCACTTCCAGAGCCATGCAAAATGACCTACAGCAGGCCACAAATGTGCATGTGTCTGCATAAACTGTTAGAAACCGACTCCATGAGAGTGGGATGAGGGCCAGATGTCCACAGATGGGGGTTGTGCCCAATGCCAGACCTCATGTGGCTGGAGAGTGTCAGCAGTTCCTGCAAGATGAAGGCATTGAAGCTATGGACTGGCCCGCCCGTTCCCCAGACCTGAATCCCATTGAGCACATCTGGGACATCATGTCTCACTCCATCCACCAACGTCACGTTGCACCACAGACTGTCCAGGAGTTGGTGGATGCTTTAGTCCAGGTCTGGGAGGAGATCCCACAGGAGACCATCCGCAACCTCATCAGAAGCATGTCCAGGCATTGTAGGGAGGTTATACAGGCACGTGGAGGCCACACACAATACTGAGCCTCATTTTGACTTGTTTTAAGGACATTACATCAAAATTGGATCAGCCTGTAGTGTGTTTTTCCACTTTAATTTTGGGGGTGACTCCAAATCCAGGCCTCCATTGGTTAATACATTTGATTTCTATTGATGATTTTTGTGTGATTTTGCTGTCAGCACATTCAACTTTGTACAAAACAAAGTATTCAATGAGAATATTTCATTCATTCAGATCTAGGATGTGTTATTTGAGTGTTCCCTTTATTTTTTTGAGCAGTGTGTATATATAATATAAACAATTACTGCAGCTTTAATGCTATTTATTACGTCTCAGGAGGAGGACGGAAGAGGAAGAGGACGGAAGAGGCGGAGGACGGAAGAGATGGAGGATGGAAGAGGCGGAGGATGGAAGAGGAGGAGGACAGAAGAGGAGGAGGACGGAAAAGGAGGAGGACGGAAGAGGAGGAGGATGGAAGAGAAGGAGGACGGAAGAGGCGGAGGATGGAAGAGGCGGAGGATGGAAGAGGCAGAGGACAAAAGAGGCGGAGGACGGAAGAGGGGGAGGACGGAAGAGAAGGAGGACCGAAGAGGAGGAGGACGGAAGATGAGGAGGACGGAAGAGGAGGAGGACGTAAGAGGAAGAGGACGGAAGAGGAGGAGGACGGAAGAGGCGGAGGACAGAAAAGGCGGAGGAAGGAAGAGGCGGAGGACAGAAGAGGCGGAGGACGGAAGAGGCGGAGGACAGAAGAGGAGGAGGACGGAAGAGAAGGAGGACGGAAGAGGAGGAGGATGGAAGAGGAGGAGGATGGAAGAGGAGGAGGACGTAAGAGGAAGAGGACGGAAGAGGAGGAGGACGGAAGTGGAGGAGGATGGAAGAGGAGGAGGACAGAATAGGAGGAGGAGGACAGAACTGCACCTTAAGATCCCTAGGGGGAAAGGGATGGTAGTAATATAGTGGTAGTATATCCATATTAGTGTAATATGAGCAATAATACTAGTGATAATAGTAAGAAAGTAATAAAATAACAGTAGTAATAGTAGTAGGTAGAATAGCAGTGTGATCCAGGGTCCTAGGACTGATCGCCTTTTCTCGGGGTCAAGAAGGAATTTTTCCCCTGTGACACAAATTGGCTGAAGGTGTCCTGGGGTTTTTGCCTTCTTCTGGATCAACACTGTAGGTATAGGGCAGTATTAGTAGTGATAGGAAAGAAGAATAATACTGTAATAAGATAGCACAATGTAATAATAACCATATCAAATAGATTTATAAAAACAAATTAAAATAACTCCAGTAGTACAATAATTAGTGTAATATTATATAACTTCTAATAACATTAGGTTTGATCCAGGGTCCTAGGACTGATCGCCTTTTGCCGGGGTCAAGAAGGAATTTTTCCCCTGTGACACAAATTGGCTGAAGGTGTCCTGGGGTTTTTGCCTTCTTCTGGATCAACACTGTAGGTTTAGGGCAGTATTAGTAGTGAAAGGAAAGAAGAATAATACTGTAATAAGATAGCACAATGTAATAATAACCATATCAAATAGATTTATAAAAACAAATTAAAATAACTCCAGTAGTACAATAATTAGTGTAATATTATATAACTTGTAATAACATTATTAGGTTTGATCCAGGGTCCTAGGACTGATCGCCTTTTGCCGGGGTCAAGAAGGAATTTTTCTCCTATGACACAAATTGGCTGAAGGTGTCCTGGGGTTTTTGCCTTCTTCTGGATCAACAGCTTTAGGCATAGGGATTTTAGTAATACCATTATTAGAATCACAAGATTAATAAAAAAAAATTAGAATTACATTTTTTTAATTAGTTTTATAACAGTTACAATTAATTGCATTAATGCAATAATAATAAATAGTAAAAATGGTGGTAATAATAATAATACAAAAAACTAGTCCCAGTTAGTAAGTTAGTGTAATGTTAGTGTAGGGACCCATCTGAAGAGGTCGCCTTGACGTTGGCAGATGGGCTCGCACAATTTGCTCAAAATGTGCGCTAAGAACCTCATATTTCTATGTACAGGAGATCTAGCAGTAATACCATTCAGGAGATAGATATCTGTGTACACACATTTTGTTATATACTTTTGTGCAGCACACAGGGCAGGCATACAGGTACAGGGCGAGAGTGTTACAGTGATATTATAACTCGGCCTTAAGGATAAAATGCTGATAACTACAGATCCTGGAAACACATCCGAAACTAGACCTTGTAAGTAACTGGTTCCCAGCTAGTGGTAAATATGTACAGGGCAGTCCGGTACCAAGACCTGCTCTATAGGACACATTATCATCAGGCAGGTCCTTACAAGATCTGCGGCAGAAGTGTGGCTATGTAACACAGTCCTGCTCCTGCCTCAGCTGCCCACAGTGGAGCCAACCTTGATCCTGGCAGCTTAATCCATTGTATGACACAGTAGGGGGCTTCCACAGCATTTAGGCACTTTAGACAGGAGAGGGAGGCATGATCATGGTGCCAATGAGTTTCTATGGCAGCTGAGATCTAACAATGGACCCCATGACGGCCATCTTACTGCTCCTATTAGACCCCGGCTGAGGAAAGGTCTATGAGGACACCGGTCAGACTTATGTCGCCTGCTCTGCACATATTAGAAATACCTAGGGCTGATTAGTTTGCCATTTGTAAATCTGATCCAGCAGCGCTGGGCTACCACTGACGTGATCAGGGCTATTGAGCTCCTAGATTGGGCAGAGGAGCTCAGTATTCAGCAGGAGCTGGCCGAGGAGAGCAGAGCAACTTGCATGGGGCTGCTGCACAAGAAGCAACTCACAAGGTGGAGATTTACCCGGAGACGCTGTGCTCGGGCTGTGATCTGCTGTGCAGGCTGCATAGTAGATGCCTCGAAGGACCCTAACTTCACCCCTAACAGGCACAGCAGAGCTCGGACGGCTGCAAGTGAACGGAGAGCGGCTGATTAGTAACTGCTGCATCTCCTGCAGCTCAGATAAGAGCCGCACAGAGCGGGGGTTCAGTAATGATGAATATGGGAAGTGTCCGCCCCTCACATGCCCTATATGCGGCCTCCAGAGGTAAAGTCTCCCCTGTAACCAGCGTCTCCTCCCACCTTCTCTGCTGGCATGATCCATTACTTAAAGGGGATGTCTGAAGAAAACAAGTTATCACTTATCCACAGGCTCGGTGATCACTTACTGATCGTGGGGTCTGACCGCTGCGAGCCATCGTCTGATCGGGAAGGAGTGGAAAGTCAGGGATCAACTGCAGCTCCATTCATTCTCTATGGGGCTCCGGAAAAGCCGAGCTCAGCGCTTGAATGCCACATAGGGAATGAATGGAGCGGATCCTGGAGTAATAACATGTCCTCCTCTCCTCAGCTTTCTGTCTGTGTAAGTGGCTCAGCCCTTGTCTCCCCTTCTGCTCCGGCTTCTGTGCTGGTCCTTGTGAGGAAGAGGAAACCCTCTGTCCTTCTGCTCCGGCTTCTGTGCTGGTCCCTGTGAGGAAGAGGAAACCCTCTGCCCTTCTGCTCCGGCTTCTGTGCTGGTCCCTGTGAGGAAGAGGAAACCCTCTGCCCTTCTGCTCTCAGTCCTCTGCGACTTTTCACAATCGCTCAGTGCACCCATTATATGTAATAAGGATCATTCTTCATCCCTTGTCCAGCTTTCATCCCCCCCAGTCTGACCAGCGGACAAGATAATAAACATGTGAGTGGAAGGTTCACAATTATTAGATTTGTTGTGAATAGTCTCCACAGCATTATCCGGAGAAAACTGCAGGGTGACCGCTTGTGAAACCAGCACAAAATCCAGCGGACTGCGCTTCCCTGCCCCCCGCCGGTCTCTGTATCCTGGCATTCAGCTATTCCATTTGGTGCTTATTCTGGAAGGAAAACAAAAATGTGATGTTCTTACACAGACGCCTGAAGACGCAGCTTTTCATCATCCATGTTGGGCTGTTGTATGACGTGTGGATTACTCTGCTTGTTGGATTCTTGCATTACCACAAACACTGCCTTTATTTTGTGATTTCTGTGCCGCTTCCCACTTCTATTGGCAGTGTGATATATCAGCACGTGAGGGCTGCCACAATCATGTGTCAATAGGTTATTGCTGGAGGCCGTGATATAGAGACCATCCTGGACCAGGGAGGAGTTGGTACAGAAGCACCTAGAGAGGGGGGTATAGGGGCTTCATTTCAATTTTAAACTTAGCTGGATTGTGTTTAGCTACAAGAATGGAAAGTAAAATAATAAAATCTTTATTTTTTTTTTCTATTTGGCAAAATCGTTCATCAGAGGTTTGGCCACTACCGAAAAGTTTTTGATGAACTTACAGTAGTAGCTGGCGAAACCCAAAAAACTTTGTAACGCCTTTAAGTCTTGAATATAATACCAATCCAGTACCGTCCGGACTTTGGCCAGATCCATGCAAAAACGGTGAATGATAAGAACTAACCCTGAATGGAGAACATACATTTCTCTGGTTTGACAAATAATTTATTATCTTTGAGTATCTGTAAGACCTGCCTGACATGTACCTGATGTGACTGGAGGTAAATAAATTAATATGTAATCAAGATTGGTTTGTTGTGATCTACCTGCCAGATGACTAAAAATGTCACTAACAGTGTTGAAAGAAAGCGGGAGCATTAGTCAACCCAAATGTCATCACAAGCTTTTCATAGTGCCCCTCAGGAGTATTGAAGGCCATCTTCCACTCATCTCCTCAATGTGAATGAGATTATAAGCCCCCCTGAGGTCTAGTTTAATCAAATCGTAGGAGCCAAATTTTTTTCTAAAGAGGTCGGGGATGAGAGGGAGAGGATATGCATCCCAGACCGTGATCCGATTAAACTCGCGAAAATCAAGGCGGGGGCGCAACCCCCAGTCTTTTTTTTTGACAAATAAAAACCCCACTGCAACGGGAGATGAAGAACGTCTTATATGGCCCAATGGTAGACTGACTGACCATGCTGTTCTGAACTGCCACCCTAAGATGGCTTCCCATTATATACCTACTGTATAAGTGCTCCCTCTAACGGCTTCCTCCACCCACACCCACTACTGGTTCCCCCTACCTTTGGGTTCCCCCCACTCCAGCCAGGGACAGGGCTCAGCAGCTGCACTCTGCATGTTGGATGCACGTGTTTTGGGGGGTTCCGTGCAGCACTCCCATCTTACCTGAGTGAAGGGAGACACCACACCTCTGGGAGAGGTGCAGTACCGCTGTGGCGACTGAACACTCAGGGGCGCCACATTCCCCCCCCCGGTAAAACACAGCACGTCCGCGGGCTGGAACAGAGCAAAACCAGGCATAACTGACATGCAAAATTTTTAAGATGCATCCGCATATAAGACCATAAAACAACATTTCTTCCCTTTATGGGAGGCACATTTCTTTTAATGTTACTGGTTACATTATAAAACATCATAAGAGCATTGTCATATAAAACAATTTTCAAGACAGTTCCAGCACCAGGGTGCAACAGTAGCAGCATGAGGGACCCGTCCACAAACCCTCAACGTAGGCCCTGGGCATGGCTGCAGGGCATAGACGATCCAATCCTGGACCTCGTCTTCCGCCACGCCAAACGGGTTTTTGTTCTGAGGTATATTTGTAATTATAAAACCAATAGGATGCACTTTAAGAAGTGCTAAACTATGTACAATGTCAACGTCCGGCTTCTCACAGTCCTCAGCCTGTCAGTCTCTGTACCCTGACGGGTAACTGGGTAGCAAACATGAAGTCAACTGCACCCTTCCGGGCAACTTATGTACAGTCCAGTTAACTAAAACAGTTTAACAGTGGGGCCCCCTCCGGGGGAACCCCTGGTTTCTGCAGGCTGACCCAGCCTGGTCATCAGCCTCAGGCTGCAGGGGGACCAGGGATGAAGCAGCGCCAGCCGCATTTGGGAAAGGGACATCACTCCTACCTGCTCCCGCGACTGCGTCAGCTCGGCCTGACACCTCCCGGTCTTTACGCAGCTTCTCTCCACCTCCTCTCCTCTTTCGGGGGCGGTCCCATGGCACTTTGCTGTCGGTCACTCCCTGTGTCGGCCTCCCCGCTTTGACGGACACATCTATGCGGACAGTCACTGTTGCAAGGGGCAGGGCCTGCTTTTGGCGCCATTCTGGGACTCGGCCCACGACGGGAGGTTCCATTCTGTTGTTCTTTAGCACGCACATAATGGCGCCCGTTCTTCTGGGGCGGGCGCCACATTCAAGGCAGAAAACACTTCTTTAGGCGCACATTACCCGCAGATGGCGGGCTGGTCACATATCCTGTTCGTGACGCCAAGTGGTGACTCGCTGCCCCCTGGGCCGCGGGGCACACGGCAGCCGGGCCTTATGGCTGCTTTGGGGAATATCACGGTGGCTGGCCCGGGGCGGTCAGTTCAAAAGGGATTATTTATAGGATTTGTCGTGAAGCCACCTGTGGTGTCTGGTGAGGATCACCAGTGCTGCAACAGTCCTCTGAGGCAGATGTTAGGGCAGCTAGAGATGGAACGGCTCCCCACAGGTGGATCGGGCCTCAGGGCAGTGTAAATTGATGGAGGGTGCGCTGGGCGTTATAGTGCAGGGAGGGAAATGACACCAGTGAAGGAATAGACGGAGGCAACTCAGTGCAGTCGTCCAAGATTTTTATTCACAGTTCTTCAGGAAACACACAAGTGCACGTTACAGGTGAAGACCTCCCACGTTGCGCCGTGGTCACCCTGGCAGGGGTTCAATCCTTCCTCAGGAAATTTAGGAATGCTTGGCAGAACCCCACTTTCTCGTGTTCCTACTTTGACCGTCTTCACACTAGGTCCTTCTCCCTGCTGCCCTGCGCTGCCCACTCTCAATCCCGCTCGGGTATGCTGAAGTCCTTCCTATACGTCGGATCCGGGACCAACCTCACCCCCTGGAGATTAGAATGCAGCAACCGATCCCTCTGTCTTCTGACAGATGCGGGGTGTACGGGTGCTGTCCTCCACGCGCCGTACCCCTGGGATCCCTTCTTAGAATGGAGTCTACTCCCTGCTCCCCTCCGGGGCCTCTATCCCGGGCCCTTCTTGTGGAGCAGAGCTCCTGCTGAGCCTCTGCTCTCAGACAGTCCTCACTGACCGTCTGTACTGTACTGACTGACCATTCTGTTCTGAACTGCCACCCTAAGATTGCTTCCCATTATATACCTACTGTGTGCTCCTTCTAACTGCTTCCTCCACCCACACCCACTACTGGTTCCCCCTACCTTTGGGTTTCCCCCACTCCAGCCAGGGACAGGGCTCAGCAGCTGCGCTCTGCATGTTGCCCTTCCAGCCGGTCTGAAGCAGTGTAATGTTGGATGCAGGTGTTTTGGGGGGTTCTCTGCAGCACTCCCATCTTACCTGAGTGAAGGGAGACACCACACCTCTGGGTGAGGTGCAATACCTCTGTGGCGACTGAACCCTCAGGGGCGCCATATGCCCATGATGCAGAAATGCTCCGGATTTTTCCTGAGTGTTTCTGCATCTCCCTGGTAAACGTAAGTGAAGCGTTTTTCACATGCATGTCCGCATGCGGGTTGTCAACTGCTTTCCAAGCGATTTTAGCATCACTTGGAAAGTGCTTGACAACTTGGTCACGCTATATAAATCCTTGCAACCAGCATGTATTTATATAGTGTGACCAAGTTAATAGTTGAAAAAAAGAATAAAAATGGTAAAAAAAGAAAAATAGAATTAGACTTACCGGTAATTCTGTTTCTAAGACCCTCCACGACAGCACACCTGGAGGTAGCCTCCCCATCCTAATTAGGGACAGGAAAACAAGATGTTAAATAGCCCCTCTCTGCTACAATCCCCAGTGTTTTCAAAGGACCACACAGTATGAATGCTCTAAATATTTATTAACACTAAGGATTTTTCCAATCAATAAAGAGATGGAGGGAACTACCCATGCTGTTGTGGAGGGTCTTAGAAACCGAATTACTGGTAAGTCTAATTCTATTTTCTCCAATCCCCTCCATGACAGCACACCTGGAGTAATACCAAAGAATGAATTTTAGGGAGCGACAACAGCCTGAAGGACTTTCCTTCCAAATGCTAAGTCTCTATTAGATATTACATCTAGTCTATAATGCTTAGCAAAGGTATGGACAGACGACCATGTAGCTGCCCGGCAAATCTGCTCAATGGATGCACTAGCTTTTTCCGCCCAGGAGACCGACATAGCACTAGTAGAAAGAGCTTTCAAGGATTCCAGAGGAGGCAAATCTTGAACTATGTATGTTTCACAAATTGCTTTCTTAATCCAATTTGCTAGCGTATTTTTGCAATTTGCTTTCCTTTATTGGGGCATCCATATTGGACAAATAGGTTCTGATCCTTCCTCCAGGTTTCAGTCTGCCTCAAATAGCGGATTATAGTCCTTCTTACATCCAACGCGTGGAATTCTTCTTCCTTGCTATTTGATGGATTTTGACAGAATGACGGAAGAATTATGGGCTGAGACATATGAAAATTAGACGACACTTTAGGTAGAAAAGAAGGATCCAACTGGAGGATGATCCTGTCCTCCAAAATACGACAATAAGTCTCTCTGATAGACAGGGCTTGGATTTCACTCACTCTTCTGGCTGTAGTCAGAGCTACAAGCAATGCCGCTTTCCAAGACAATTTGTCTATGTGTGCCTCGGCTATTGGCTCGAAAGGATGCATAGTTAGACCTCTAAGAACTACGTTGAGATCCCAAGGTGGAACTATTTTAGCTCTTGTTGGATTAATCCGAGAAGCAGCTATCATGAACCTCTTAATCCATCTGTTTTGGGCCAAATCAGCATCAAAATAGGAACATAAAGGCGAGACTTGAACCTTCAGCGTGCTTGGTCTTAATCCTTTAGACAGACCGTTCTGTAGGAAATCCAAGATTATGGCCACGTCAGGCCGAAAGGGATCTAATGGACGAGGCTCATACCATAGCTTGAAAGCTTTCTAGATTTTTCCATAGATGGAATTTGTGACTGGTTTTCTGCTTTTCTGCAGTGTATGTGACTCGCCCCCAGGGGTGTCGCGGGGCACCCGGCAGCCGGGCCTAAGACTGCCTGCGGGGATTATCGCGGTGGCTGGCCCAGGGCGGTCAGTGCCAAAAGGAATTATTTGTAGGGAATTTGTCATGACGCCACCTGTGGTGTCTGGTGAGGATCACCAGCGCTGCAACAGTCCTCCGAGGCAGATGTCAGGACAGCTTGAGATGGAACGGCTCCCCACAGGTGCAGCAGGCCTCAGGGCAGTATAAATGATGCAGGTTGCGCTGAGCGTTGTGGTGCAGGGAAAGCGATGGCACAGCAGGAGTAACGGACAGAGACAGGGGATTTGCTTCATTACCTTTACTGGTACAGCTGTTAGGTATGGTCCAGGGTACTCCAGATGAAGGGCGCACTTTTGGACTTCTCCCCAGGGAGCGGGTATAGGGCCTCCTGATCCGTGTCTGTCCCTATGTATGCTCCTGGCCAGCCTGCAACTGGGCCTAGCTTATGTGTCCTGCTTTTACTTCACCAGATGCTCAGAAACAGGACCTCTGGTTGGTAACCACTTTCCCTGGACGTCGGGGCCTTCGTGGTTCCTGATCCTGTGTGTGTCTAGCCTTCAGGTTTGCCAGGGACTTGTAGTCCTCCTGGGATTCCGGTTATCCCCACTGGGTGTAAAGGGTCCCTGTAGGTGCGGACCCGGTGTCCGGTAGATATAACGGGGTGAGCTTATTGTGCTCCTCTGCCCCCTTGGTTTCACTCCCCTTTTTCTCCTTGCCGTCGGCCACACTCGGGGCCCTCACTACTAGGCAGCTGACGTGCTGCGTCTTCACCGCTATCTGAGCGTCGGCACGTTCTCAGGCTCTCTCTCTATCTGGGCTCCCTCTGCTGGTATGAGTTGGAAGGTAGAGGTGTTTGTATGTAGTGAGGGCCTCTTGTGGAGAAATCCATCCATGCACCCTTCTGGGTTCTGTGGCACCAATGCACAGCAGGGCGCCACATTTGGATCACCTGTACTGAGAAGCCTCTGGCTTTTCAGAGGGCGGTCTCAGAAGCCAAGCAGCTAGAGCCAAATTCTGAGGGGCCGGATGGAAAATCTGGCCCTAGTGCAGCAGATCGTGGATTCGAGGAAGCATCAATGGATCATCCATTCTTAGACTGCTCAATGTTCCGAACCATGCTCTTTTTGGCCACATTGGAGCTATTAGGATAGTCTTGACCCCTTCCGACCTGATTTTTTGTAAAGTCCTTGGTATTAACAGAATCAGGGGAAAAGCATTAGCGAGCCCAACTTTCCAAGGGTGAGCGAATGCATCTATCCCTGTTGCTGAATCCTCGGGTTTCAAAGAGAAAAAGGCTCTTACTTTTGCGTTTTCCTGGTTCGCAAACAGGTCCACATCTGGGTATTCCCACTTTTGAACAATCATCTGAAATATCTTCGAGTTCATGCTCCACTCCCCTGGATGAATGTCTTTTCTGCTCAGAAGATCTGCATGATAGTTGTCGGAGCCCCTCAGATGCAGAGCCGATAAGGATAGTAGATTATGCTCCGCCCAGTGGAAGATCCTTTCGGAGATCATCTGTAACCTCCTGTTTCTTGTACTTTCCTGATGTCTCAAGTGGGCTACAGTTGTCATATTGTCCGAGTAGACTCTGACATGCGACCCCTGAAGCACAGTAGTGGCTGCCCATAGGGTTTCTTCCACCACTTTCATTTCTCTTAAGTTTGAGTACTGCTCTGCTATTTCTTGCGACCAGACCCCTTGGAAGGCCACGTGGGAGACTACTGCTCCCATCCCCTTTTGCTTGCGTCTGTTTTGACGGATAACAAGGGAAGTTGAATCCATGCTGAACTTTTCTCCAGATTTCCTGGACAGAGCCACCAATTTAAAGATGCTTTCACCTTCTCTGGCAGATGAATTCTGTTGGAGAGGGAACTTGGAGATCTGTCCCAACAGGAAAGGATGTAGTTTTGAAGGACCCTTGAATGCGCTTGAGCCCAAGGTACCGCCTGAATAGATGAGGTCATGGACCCGAGGACGGACATGGCGAATCTTAATGACACTCCGCTCTGGTTCTTTAGTGCATAAACTTTCGACCTCAACTGAATCTGCTTCTCTTTTGGCAGAAAAGAGGCTTGTTGCTGAGAATCCAGGAGAATTCCCAAGGAGGTCTTCCTGGTGGAGGGAATCAGATCTGACTTTTGGTTGTTTATCAACCATCCCAAGGATTCCAGGATCTGGAGGGTCATCTGGAGGTCTCTTTCCAAACTTGAAACCGAGGGAACCATCACCAAAAAATTGTCTAAATATGGGACGATGCAGATATTCAGTTTCCTTAGATAAACCTACTACCTCTGCCATGATCTTTGTAAACAGGCGGGGTGCTGACGAAATGCCGAAGGGGAGTACATTGAATTGAAAATGAAGTACCTCTCGGTTCTGAGTTACAGCAAATCTGAGAAATTTTCTGTAATCCGGATGAATTGGCACGTGGTAGTAAGCCTCTGGCTGGTCTACTGTTGCCACGACAAATCCTTTTCCAATCAATAAGCTGCCATTGAGGAAGGAAGCTCGCAATTCTGCCTCCTACCTTCTTGGCGTCATTGTCTGTCCTGCCTAGAACCTTGAAAGATATTCCTACCTCTTCCCCCTTTTGTGTAACTCCAGCGACCAGTTTTACCCTTGCCTCTGTACTGAAATGCTTGCTGCTGTTGTTGTTGAGGGAGAAGAAATGGTCTCTTTCTGAAACTTTTTGGATTCTTTGGCTCTGGCAGAGACTTCTTCTTGTCGGATGCTTTCTCCAACAACTCGTCTAGGACCGCCCCAAACATATACTCTCCTTTAAATGGAATGGAACAAAGCTTAGATTTTGATGCGTTGTCCCCACTCCACATCTTCAACCACAAAGCTCTTCTCGTAGAATTTGATAATGCTGCCAATCTTGCCGCAATCTTGACCGACTCCGCCAAGGCATCCGCTAGGAATCCAGTGGCCTTCTGCAGAAAAGGAAGAGATGCTAGGAGGTCCTCTTGAGTGGTACCTTTCCAGAGATGTTCCTCTAGTTGTTGGAGCCAGAGGAACATGGAACGAGCTACACAAGTTGAAGCGATATTAGTCTTCAGTGAAGCCGCCGATGTTTCCCATGCCTTCCTTAGAAGGCTTTCCATCTTCCTATCCATAGGATCTTTGAGCTGTGACGAGTCTTCAAAGGGAAGGGTTGTTTTCTTCGCAACCCTTGCCACCTGTACATCAACCTTCGGGACTTCCATCCATAGCTTAGCCGCCTTTTCATCTAGAGGGAATCTATCCTTCATTTCTCCTGCCATACTAAGCCTTTTCTCAGGTGACTCCCATTGATCCAAAATAAGACTCCAAATGTTGTCATGCACAGGGAACACTACCTTCTTCTTGGATTTCAGACCGCCAAACATTTCATCCTGAACTGTACTGGTTTCCTTCTCCTCTTTCACCTGCATCGTGTCTCTCACCTGCGACAACAATTCCTCCATATTCTCAGACGAAAAGTAATATTTCCTATCTTCCTCATGATCTTCACTTAGGACCCCTTCTTCCGGTTCCTCCATAGACCCTAATTCTGAATCAGAGGTCTCCCTAACCGTATATTTTCTCCTTTTGGGGGGAGATGGACCTTCAGCTCTGGCTTGTGAGAAGGAGGCTAGGGAAGATTGTATTTCCTGCCGAACCATTCCCCTGACTTCTTCCATAAGGGAAGGCTGTTCTTCCTTCACAATGTTGTCAGTGCATTTCCAGCAGAGGGGTTTCTTATGCCCTGAAGCTAGCTTTTTTATACAGATGGCACATTTGCGAACTGTAGTGCTTTCTCCCACTGTCGGTGCAGGATCCTTGTCTCCCTAAATTAAAAATAAAAAAAGGGGAGATTTAAAATATATTTAGGATCCTGCTCAAAAGAGAGTGGGGAATAACCTAGGACCTAGTACTTACTGGGGCCGGGTTAGCGCTGGGCTCTGCAGACGCAGGCTTTGGAACAGCACCCTCCATAGTAGCAGAATATTCTGTCCTACCTTAATGGAGTCTTCTCATCTGGGTCTTTTATAGGGGAGACCGAGATCCAGTGCCAAATTTTCACCTATCTAGTGAAGGATCCTCATTTTCAGGGCAAACCGCGGCTTCTCCTTTTGAATTTCCCGCCGCAGCCCCATGCGTTCCACGGTGGAACGCACCAGAAGTGACATCCCGCTGGCCAAAAGCCTGACTTCCGGCACGCCGCCATGGAGGACAGAGGAGACTCCGGCCGGGGAGCAACAGGAGGCCCCCAGCCCCCAAAACCCTACTCGGCTTTACACGCAGGCGAGTGTGTGTGGGGGGGGTCCCGCTCTCAAGGAGACACGGGAGCTGCAAAGGAAGGAAGGTCGGAGGCGATCGCTCCCTGCAGCCCGGCAGGTAAATTTAATAGGGCCCTGCTTGCCGGCCGCAGGCACCCCAGGTAACCTCTTCATCCCATAGGGACAGGAAAACACTGGGGATTGTTGGGGGAAGGGGCTATTTAACCTCTTGTTTTCCTGTCCCTAATTAGGATGGGGATGCTACCTCCAGGTGTGCTGTCATGGAGGGGATTGGAGAAAATAACATTATACTTACCTTCTGATGGCCCCCGGTCTTTTCTCCACTGCGTCTGGTCTCTTGTATGGCTCGCGGTGGAGTGAAAGGATCTTCCATGACGTCATTTAGTCATTGGACAGGAGACGAGACTGCCGTGACCTGTTGAACATCCGCAACAAGAGCACAGAGAAACAAATCAAGAAGAAACGTCACACTCACCGCAGTGTTGATCAGGTTCAGGAGATACTTCTTTCCCTCGTAAGTGTAAAACAGAGACGCAGTCAGGGCCTTCACCGTAATCCCGCACTCCCTCTCCACCTGCAGCTTGTCCAGAACTTGCTTATTGGAGGAGGCTTTTGGCATACAACCTGAGGGAAGGAGCGAGACACCAGAATCCACACTGTTAGATCGTAGTGGCAGTGTCTCCCTCCATACTAGTCTGTCAATGGTAGCTTGTTTCTGTGTTTTATATATGTATTTTAGGTGTGTAAACCCTCTTCATGTGTACAGCAGCCTGGAATGAACGCTGCTTAAAAAATAAATAATAGAGTAAGGCCTCATTCAGACTTTCATCAGCTTTGTTTTGCATCCGAGAAGCTCTAAACTTTGATTTGGATCAAAATTCGACAGGTCAACGTGTTTCAGTGAAAAATACGCGGTCCGCAGAAATATGTGAACAGCCCTAGACTATAATAGATATGAGTTCTGTGAAAAACAAGGATTGAGCTCATGCGAAATCCAACATTTCATTCTATAAATCTACATAAATTAAGTAACGTGCCAAATTGCTTTTTTTTTGGTTTATGTTTTGCGTGTACGGAGGGAAAGTTCCCAGTGCTAGTGTCTAGCTCACTGATTTTCCTTGCTTGGTGCCTGACGTCCCAAAAAACTGACAGTGAGCTATCAATCAAGATACAGAGGCTGGTGCTGGGCAGGGAAGCAACCTTGGAAGGCTGAGGCTTGGTTAGTGCTCCGTTACACCCAGAGCACTCAGAAATGCAGCAACAGATAAAAGATATAGAGGTGTCTATGGATTTAGCTTTCCAAATCCTGCATGGTCATGAATGGGAATTGGAGGGAGGGGTATATCTGATGGATTCCCTTAAATTGTTAATTGGCAATTGCAGTTCACATAGTTGCATATTGCTTAATCATTAGAGCTACAAAAAATTGCACTTCAAGCACCAGTAAAACAGAGGCCAAAAAAGATTCCTTAGAGGCATCTGGTCACTATTAGTGATGATCGAGCGTGTTCTATCAACCCCTTCGGCAAGCACGCTCGGGTGCTCGCCGAGTATTTTGGCATGCTCGGCATTTCTTTTAAGGTCGCCGTGCCTGCAAGTGTCACGGCTGTTAGCGTGCTCGCTGAATGGGTTCATAGAACACGCTCGATCATCACTAGTCACTATACATTAGTATACAATAAAAAAACACATATCACATAGTGAATAACACAGACACTATTCAATACAGCAGGGTTGAGGTGTACTTTGTGGGACAAAATTACAGCATTTTTGAAAGACGCCATTCACTTTACTGTGCAACATATAGTCAAAAAAGGGCAATGAATTCCAAATAAAGTGAAATGGTGCAGAAGAAAACGAAAACATTTTACTGCTTTTAAAAAATTCTAAACTTTGCAAACAAATTGTTTGGCTTGTGTTCCAATTTTCTAAGACCGTTTTTAATACCATTTTGGGGTACAACTTTTTGATTGCTCCATCAAATGAATAGTCGTAAGTTACTTACCGGTAACGGGATTTTTCAGAGACCATGACAGCACCACGAGAGAGGGGATCCGCCCACCAAGGAGAGGAAACCTACAGGCTTAAAAGGGCGCCACCTCTCTCCCGCCTCAGTTTGGATTACAGAGCATTGAGAGGACCGCCAGGTTAATAAACACAGCAAACAATCACAAAATTGCCATACCAGACGAAACCTACTGAGTGTGAGATTATAATTAATAAAACGGGAGTGTTCCCACAAACGTGAAAGGAGGGAATATAAGGGTGCTGTCATGGTCTCCGAAAAATCCCATTACCGGTATGTAATTTAATATTTTATCGGTCGACCATGACAGCACCACGAGAGAATTACAGAGATGAAGTAATCTATTGAAGGACCACAGCCTGGAACACTCTTCTCCCAAAGGTGAGGTCAGCCGATACACCTATATCTAACCTATCGTGTCTATGGAATGTAGAGGGACAGGACCAGGTAGCAGCCTTAAATATGTCTTCTATCGAGACACCTGTCTTCTCAGCCCAGGAGGACGCCACAGCCCGGGTGGAATGAGCCTTCAGCCCTTCTGGCCCTTCCTCGCCGCTAGATGTACAGACCAAAAGTTTGGACACACCTTCTCATTTAAAGATTTTTCTGTATTTTCATGACTATGAAAATTGTACATTCACACTGAAGGCATCAAAACTATGAATTAACACATGTGGAATTATATACTTAACAAAAAAGTGTGAAACAGCTGAAAATATGTCTTATATTCTAGGTTCTTCAAAATAGCCACCTTTTGCTTTGATGACTGCTTTGCACACTCTTGGCATTCTCTTGATGAGCTTCAAGAGATAGTCACTGGAAATGGTTTTCACTTCACAGGTATGTCTTGTCAGGTTTAATAAGTGGGATTTCTTGCCTTATAAATGGGGTTGGGACCATCAGTTGTGTTGTGCAGAAGTCTGGTGGATACACAGCTGATAGTCCTACTGAACAGACTGTTAGAATGTGTATTATGGCAAGAAAAAAGCAGCTAAGTAAAGAAAAACGAGTGTCCATCATTACTTTAAAAAATGAAGGTCAGTCAGTCCGAAAAATTGGGAAAACTTTGAAAGTGTCCCCAAGTGCAGTTGCAAAAACCATCAAGCGCTACAAAGAAACTGGCTCACATCAGGACCGCCCCAGGAAAGGAAGACCAAGAGTCACCTCTGCTTCTGAGGATAAGTTTATCCGCGTCACCAGCCTCAGAAATCGCAGTTTAACAGCAGCTCAGATTAGAGACCAGGTCAATGCCACACAGAGTTCTAGCAGCAGACACATCTCTTCAACAACTGTTAAGAGGAGACTTTGTACAGCAGGCCTTCATGGTAAAATAGCTGCTAGGAAACCACTGCTAAGGACAGGCAACAAGCAGAAGAGACTTGTTTGGGGTAAAGAACACAAGGAATGGACATTAGACCAGTGGAAATCTGTGCTTTGGTCTGATGAGTCCAAATTTGAGATCTTTGGTTCCAACCACCGTGTCTTTGTGCGACGCAGAAAAGGTGAACGGATGGACTCTACATGCCTGGTTCCCACCGTGAAGCATGGAGGAGGAGGTGTGATGGTGTGGGGGTGCTTTGTTGGTGACACTGTTGGGGATTTATTCAAAATTGAAGGCATACTGAACCAGCATGGCTACCACAGCATCTTGCAGCAGCATGCTATTCCATCCGCTTTGCGTTTAGTTGGACCATCATTTATTTTTCAACAGGACAATGACCCCAAACACACCTCCAGGCTGTGTAAGGGCTATTTGACCAAGAAGGAGAGTGATGGGGGACTACGCCAGATAACCTGGCCTCCACAGTCACCAGACCTGAACCCAATCGAGATGGTTTGGGGTGAGCTGGACCGCAGAGTGAAGGCAAAAGGGCCAACAAGTGCTAAGCATCTCTGGGAACTCCTTCAAGATTGTTGGAAGACCATTTCCGGTGACTACCTCTTGAAGCTCATCAAGAGAATGCCAAGAGTGTGCAAAGCAATCATTAAAGCAAAAGGTGGCTACTTTGAAGAACCTAGAATATAAGACATATTTTCAGTTGTTTCACACTTTTTTGTTAAGTATATAATTCCACATGTGTTAATTCATAGTTTTGATGCCTTCAGTGTGAATGTACAATTTCCATAGTCAAGAAAATACAGAAAAATCTTTAAATGCGAAGGTGTGTCCAAACTTTTGGTCTATACTGTATATGATAGAGAAATGGCCTCCCAATTCCATCTAGCTATGGTGGACTTCGTGACCTTAGACCGTTCCTAGTCCCTTGGTAGGATATAAACAACGAGTTATCTTTCCTAAAGCTTTTGGTAACTGAATGTTACCTAACCAGACATCTCCTCACTTCTAACGTATGTAACTCCACCTCTTTCTGGTTACTAGGATGTGGACAAAAGGAGGGTAGGAGGACTTCCTGAAGTCTGTTGAAACGAGTAGCTACCTTAGGGAGAGAGAGTGATTTTTAGACCAGATCCTGCCTATCATCCAGAATTTGAGTAAACGGCGAGGCCATAGACAGGGCCTGGATGTCACTAATGCTCCTGGCCGAGGTTAAAGATATTAAAGCGGTCTTAAGAGAGAGGGATTTAAGGGTTGCTGACTATTAGCTCAAACAGCGAGATAGTCAAGGCCTTTAGAACCAAATTTAAATACCAGGGAACCAAGCTGCTTTTAATAATGAGTCTAGATCTAAAAGCTGCCTTAATGAACCGAGAAACCCAGTAGTTACAAGCTACATCACAGCTATATAGGGCACCCAAGGCAGAAATCTGTACTTTAAGGGTGCTGGTGGATAACCCTAGTTCAAGACTTTTTTGTAAAAACTCCAAAGATTTGTCCTATTGGCACCCCCTCCCCATGAACCCCAGAACCAGAGAAAGACAAAAACTTTCTCCAACTTGTGGCATAAATCTGGGTTGTAACAGGTTTTCTCCTGTGCAGGATGGTTACTAGACCTTTGGAAAAACCTTTCTGATTTGGCAGTGTCCTTTCAAGTTCCACACCGTCAAGTGGAGGCCAGTTGCTTGAGGATGGAATATCGGACCCCGGAGAAGGAGATATGGAATCTCTGGAAGAACCCAAGGATCGTAGATGGACACCCTCCTGGGCCAAAAGGGTGCGATCAGCAGAACCCTGGCCTTGTCCTTCCTGATCTTTCTTATTACCATGAGAAGAACAGCCAACCAGGGGGGGAGGAGTCATACGCCAGGCTGAAATACCAACGAATCAGGAAAGCGTCCACAGCTAGGGGATTTAGGGAACACAAGATCTTTGTCTTCCGATTTAGTTTTGTGGCAAACGGATCTACCTGACCGGAGCCCCCCCCCCCCATCTTCGGCTATTTGGGTAAAAATTCCTTGATTTAGTTCCCATTCCCCTTGCATCAGAGGATAGCAGCTTGGGAAATCTGCTCTCATGTTTTCTTTTTCCCTTATATAGAGGGCCATCAGGGAAAGGAGGTGACTTTCTGTAATCTGGAAGAGATGATCTGTCACTCTCATCAGCGATCTTGACCATGTATCCCCCTGGTGGTTCACATATGCTACCGCAACTAGATTATCCAAGAGGATCTTTACATTCTGGCCCTGAAGGAAAGGTAAGAAATTATTCACCGCCTTGTCTACCGCCAGAAGTTCTTTTGCATTGGAGGAGAGACCCTTTTCGATATCTGACCAGGTCCCCTGGGCTACCATATCTCCCAGATGGGCTCCCCACCCTCTCGGACTCGCATCTGTGGTAATTGTTCTAGTGACCCTAAGTACCCAGGGAACCCCTCGAGATAGGTTAGGCTCATCCTGCCACCACTATAAAGATTTTACTGACCGGGGTGATAAGGACATCTTCCCTTCCAAGTGCCCCATAAGAGAAACTTCATTATGTAGCACATCCCACTGTAGAACTGTGGCGCCCCTGAAGATTCGACCGCCACAGGGATGCTGCACTTCTGTAATGGAGTGTAGTGTTCCTCCTCCGAGGTAAGAACAGCGTGATGGTCGGGACCCAACCTTTGCATCCAACACCACATTTCTCCACCAGAGGGGGCTAGTATGCACCAGGTGCTGCCCTCCTGGTTACAGGGAGACTGGGGAACCAAGAGTGAGGGGAACCAGTTAGTGGGTGAGGGTGGAGGACTTACAATTTAGTGACACTTTAAATTTCATATTTAATAAAAAGCCATCTTTGGTTTTGGTCTTTGTGCTGTTAATTACTGTGAGGTATTGTGATCTCCCACCCTGAACATGGATCCTGTGTGAACCTACAGTGGATGGAGACACAGCCCTCATACCCCAGCCTTGGAACGAGGGGCAGGTTGCAGACGAGGAATGTCTCAACCCGGTCAAGGACCACGACCAAGAAGGCCCGGAGCTAAAGAGTGTAGCTCCACAGCAAATGGATCCCGGGGAGGATGCAGACGGAGCAGTGTACGCCACCTGTCCTCACCACCTGATATATTCAGAGGGAGTCCAGCTGCAAGAGGGGTACCGGCCCCCGACACCCGACCTTGCTACTCCATGTCCTGGCTGGTAAAGCCCGGTAGGCCCAGAGGATCCCATCGGGTATCGGAAGGAGCAGAGCTGCCACCCGTGCCCTTGTTCTGAGAGGAGTTCAGAGGGAGATCCGGCCTATCTACACACACACAGACAGGAGAGGATACGGTCTGTAGTTCAGGAACACTCAGGTGCGGGGTCCCGATTGAATGCTGGACTTGCTCGGAGGTTGTCGGACCCCGGTCCCTGGTGACCGCAGGACTCCGTGGGGAGCAGGGAGTCGCCTTCCTTCTGCCATCTCTAATGTGAGTAAAGCCTTGGAAATTCATCCCTATGGCCTCCGGACTGTTCATTACGCGCCATTCCAAGCGACGCCGCGTCCCTACTGCCGCACTACTACCCCCCCTTTATCCTGCTTTACCGGCCCTGAGGCCGCGCTCCGCCTGTAGGGAGCGGCGAGAACTTTAGCCGCCATGACTCCAGGCCTCAGCGGACTGTAGTTGCGCTGGTGGCGCATCACCAGACACCACAGGTGGCGTAGTCGACAATTACCACTCAACCCGGAAAGCCCTAGCATCATTTTCAATGTGACGGCCCTGGGCAAGGAACGGGTCCAGGCCACGACTGCACCCCCGTTCTCAACATCTGACCCGACTCCGAGTACCCCCATCTTCCCAGGGCAGGGCTGAGAGCGTCACATCACCATGTGTAGGGGTGGATTCAGTGAGGAGAAGTGAGAGGAGCAGGGGCTCTGCAGGAGCTCTGCTCGGCAGGCAGGCTCGGCCTGTCATGCCCAAGAAGGAGAGAGGAGTGGGAGCTAGGGAGGAAGGCTCCAGTAACTTAAGGGATCCCAGGGGGTACGGTGAGTGCAGGACGGCACCCGTACGCCCGAATCTGCCAGGTGTCAGAGGGATCAGGCTGCAAGAAGGGAACCGGTCCCTGGACTAGCCGAGTTACCTCAGGTCTCGGCTGGAAAACTTTCATTGTGCAGTTGCCACAACCTCACCTAAGCCGCCGTGAAGGGCACCAAGCAAGGTCCGGGAACTTCAAGTTGCCCAGAGGGATCTCAAGGTAACAGATCGGCACTTTGTGTGGCGGGGCGCATGGCAGGAGGGAGAAGACCCACCGCGGGAAGTCAGCTAAGAAAGGAACATACAGAAAGGGGGTCTCGTTAAGTGCTCTTGAAGTACGTGGGAGAGTGCTGAGCCCCTGCCTGGTAAACGCAGCGCGACATGGGAGGCTGACACCTGTACAGTGCACCTGAGGAAGCTAAAGAACTATGAGTAAACTCGGATGACTGCACCCCACTGTTTCTGTCAGTTATTTCTACAACGCTATCGCTCCTGCACTACAACGCCCAGCATCACCATCTGCATCTACACTGCCCTGGAGCTGTGCTCTGCCTGTGGAGAGCCATGCCAACCCAGCTGCCCTAACATCTGCTTCAGAGGTCTGCAGCAGCGCCGGTACTCATTACCGGGAACCACAGGTGGCGTCACGAGACAAAACTGTTAACAAACCCTTTTTTTTTAAAGAGTGACCCCAGGGTACGGGCCCGTGACATCCGAAGAAGGTAAAGGCCCGGGTACCGAGTCACCCATATTCCCCCTGGGCGAGTCATACTACACCACACAGGAGAGCCGACAGATCCTCTATATACTACACCACACAGGAGAGCTGACAGATCCTCTATATACTACACAATACAGGAGAGCTGACACATCCTCTATATACTACACCACACAGGAGAGCTGACAGATCCTCTATATACTACACCACACAGGAGAGCTGACACATCCTCTATATACTACACAATACAGGAGAGCTGACAGATCCTCTATATACTACACCACACAGGAGAGCTGACAGATCCTCTATATACTACACCACACAGGACAGATCCTCTATATACTACACCATACAGGAGAGCTGACACATCCTCTATATACTACACAATACAGGAGAGCTGACAGATCCTCTATATACTACACCACACAGGAGAGCTGACAGATCCTCTATATACTACACCAAACAGGACAGATCCTCTATATACTACACCATACAGGAGAGCTGACACATCCTCTATATACTACACCACACAGGACAGATCCTCTATATACTACACCACACAGGAGAGCTGACACATCCTCTATATACTACACAATACAGGAGAGCTGACAGATCCTCTATATACTACACCATACAGGAGAGCTGACACATCCTCTATATACTACACAATACAGGAGAGCTGACAGATCCTCTATATACTACACCATACAGGAGAGCTGACACATCCTCTATATACTACACCACACAGGAGAGCTGACAGATCCTCTATATACTACACCACACAGGAGAGCTGACAGATCCTCTATATACTACACCACACAGGACAGATCCTCTATATACTACACCATACAGGAGAGCTGACACATCCTCTATATACTACACAATACAGGAGAGCTGACAGATCCTCCATATACTACACCACACAGGAGAGCTGACACATCCTCTATATACTACACCACCCAGGAGAGCTGACAGATCCTCTATATACTACACAATACAGGAGAGCTGACAGATCCTCCATATACTACACCACACAGGAGAGCTGACAGATCCTCAATATACTACACCACACAGGAGAGCCGACAGATCCTCTATATACTACACCACACAGGAGAGCTGACAGATCCACTATATACTACACCACACAGGAGAGCTGACACATCCTCTATATACTACACCACACAGGAGAGCCGACAGATCCTCTATATACTACACCACACAGGAGAGCTGACAGATCCACTATATACTACACCACACAGGAGAGCTGACAGATCCTCTATATACTACACCACACAGGAGAGCTGACACATCCTCTATATACTACACCACACAGGAGAGCCGACAGATCCTCTATATACTACACCAAACAGGAGAGCTGACAGATCCACTATATACTACACCACACAGGAGAGCTGACAGATCCTCTATACACTACACCACACAGGAGAGCTGACACATCCTCTATATACTACACAATACAGGAGAGCTGACACATCCTCTATATACTACACCACACAGGAGAGCTGACAGATCCTCTATATACTACACCACACAGGAGAGCTGACAGATCCTCTATATACTACACCACACAGGAGAGCTGACACATCCTCTATATACTACATCACACAGGAGAGCTGACAGATCCTCTATATACTACACCTCACAGGAGAGCTGACAGATCCTCTATATACTACACCACACAGGAGAGCTGACAGATCCTCTATATACTACACCACACAGGAGAGCTGACAGATCATCCATATACTACACCACACAGGAGAGCCGAGAGATCCTCTATATACTACACCACACAGGAGAGCTGACACATCCTCTATATACTACACCACACAGGAGAGCTGACAGATCCTCTATATACTACACCACACAGGAGAGCTGACACATCATCTATATACTACACCACACAGGAGAGCTGACAGATCCTCTATACACTACACCACACAGGAAAGCTGACACATCCTCTATATACTACACAATACAGGAGAGCTGACACATCCTCTATATACTACACAATACAGGAGAGCTGACACATCCTCTATATACTACACCACACAGGAGAGCTGACAGATCCTCTATATACTACACCACACAGGAGAGCTGACAGATCCTCTATATACTACACCACACAGGAGAGCTGACACATGCTCTATATACTACATCACACAGGAGAGCTGACAGATCCTCTATATACTACACCTCACAGGAGAGCTGACAGATCCTCTATATACTACACCACACAGGAGAGCTGACAGATCCTCTATATACTACACCACACAGGAGAGCTGACAGATCATCCATATACTACACCACACAGGAGAGCCGAGAGATCCTCTATATACTACACCACACAGGAGAGCTGACAGATCCTCTATATACTACACCACACAGGAGAGCTGACAGATCCTCTATATACTACACCACACAGGAGAGCTGACACATCCTCTATATACTACACCACACAGGAGAGCTGATAGATCCTCTATATACTACACCACACAGGAAAGCTGACAGATCCACTATATACTACACCACACAGGAGAGCTGACAGAACCTCTATATACTACACCACGCAGGAGAGCTGACAGATCCACTATATACTACACCACACAGGAGAGCTGACACATCCTCTATATACTACACCACACAGGAGAGCTGACAGATCCTCTATATACTACACCACACAGGAGAGCTGACAGATCCTCTATATACTACACCACACAGGAGAGCTGACAGATCCTCTATATACTACACCACACAGGAGAGCTGACAGATCCTCTATACACTACATTACACGGGAGAGCCGACAGATCCACTATATACTGCACCACACAGGAGAGCTGACAGATCCTCAATATACTACACCACACAGGAGAGCAGGCAGATACTCTATATACTACACCACACAGGAGAGCTAATAGATCATCTATATATTACATCACACAGGAGAGCCAACAGATACTCTATATACTACAGCACACAGTAGAGATGACAGATCCTCTATATACTACACCACACAGGAGAGCTGACAGATCCACTATATACTACACCACAAAGGAGAAATGTCAGATCCTCTATATACTACACCACAAAGGAGAACTGTCAGATCCTCTATATACTACACCACACAGGAGAGCTGACAGATCCTCTATATATTACACCACAGAGGAGAGCTGACAGATCCTCTATATACTACACCACACAGGAGAGCTGACAGATCCTCTATATACTACAACACACAGGAGAGCTGACAGATCCTCTATATACTACACCACACAGGAGAGCTGACACATCCTCTATATACTACACCACACAGGAGAGCTGACAGATCCTCTATATACTACACCACACAGGAGAGCTGACACATCCTCTATATACTACACCACACAGGAGAGCTGACAGATCCTCTATATACTACACCACACGGGAGAGCTGACAGATCCTCTATATACTACACCACACAGGAGAGCCGTCAGATCCTCTATATACTACACCACACAGGAGAGCTGACAGATCCTCTATATACTACACCACACAGGAGAGCTGACAGATCCTCTATATACTACACCACACAGGAGAGCTGACAGATACTCTATATACTACACCATACAGGAGAGCTGACAGATCCTCTATATACTACACCACACAGGAGAGCTGACAGATCCTCTATATACTACACCACACAGGAGAGCTGACAGATCCTCTATATACTACACCACACAGGAGAGCTGACAGATCCTCTATATACTACACCACACAGGAGAGCTGACAGATCCACTATATACTACACCACACAGGAGAACCGACAGATCCTCTATATACTACACCACACAGGAGAGCTGACAGATCCTCTATATACTACACCACACAGGAGAGCTGACAGGTCCTCTATATACTACACCACACAGGAGAGCTGACACATCCTCTATATACTACACCACACAGGAGAGCTGACACATCCTCTATATACTACACAATACAGGAGAGCTGACACATCCTCTATATACTACACCACACAGGAGAGCTGACAGATCCTCAATATACTACACCACACAGTAGAGCTGACAGATCCACTATATACTACACCACACAGGACAGCTGACAGATCCTCTATATACTACACCACACAGGAGAGCTGACAGATCGTCTATATACTACACCACACAGGAGAGCTGACACATCCTCTATATACTACACAATACAGGAGAGCTGACAGATCCTCTATATACTACACCACACAGGAGAGCTGACAGATCCTCTATATACTACACCACACAGGAGATCCGACAGATCCTCTATATACTACAGCACACAGGAGGGCTGACAGATCCTCTATATACTATACCACACAGGAGATCCGACAGATCCTCTATATACTACAGCACACAGGAGAGCTGACAGATCCACTATATAGTACACCACAACGGAGAGCTGACAGATCCTCTATATACTACACCACACAGGAGAGCGGGCAGATACTCTATATACTACACCACACAGGAGAGCTGACAGATCATCTATATATTACACCACACAGGAGAGCTGACAGATCCACTATATACTACACCACACAGGAGAGCTGACAGATCCTCTATATACTACACCACGCAGGAGAGCTGACAGATCCACTATATACTACAACACACAGGAGAGCTGACAGAACCTCTATATACTACACCACACAGGAGAGCCGACAGATCCTGTATATACTACACCACACAGGAGAGCTGACAGATCCTCTATATACTACACCACACAGGAGAGCTGACAGATCCTCTATATACTACACCACACAGGAGAGCCGACAGATCCTCTACACACTACACCACATAGGAGAGCTGGCAGATCCTCTATATATTACACCACACAGGAGAACCGACAGATCCACTATATTCTACACCACACAGGACAGCTGACAGATCCTCTATATACTACACCACACAGGAGAGCTGACAGATCCTCTATATACTACACCACACAGGAGAGATGACAGATCCTCTATATACTACACCACACAGTAGAGATGACAGATCCTCTATATACTACACCATACAGGAGAGCTGACAGATCCTCTATATACTACACCACACAGGAGAGCCGACAGATCCTCTATATACTACACCACACAGGAGAGCTGACACATCCTCTATATACTACACAATACAGGAGAGCTGACAGATCCACTATATACTACACCACACAGGAGAGCTGACAGATCCACTATATACTACACCACAAAGGAGAACTGTCAGATCCTCTATATACTACACCACACAGGAGAGCTGACAGATCCTCTATATACTACACCACACAGGAGAGCTGACACATCCTCTATATACTACACCACACAGGAGAGCTGACAGATCCTCTATATACTACACCACACAGGAGAGCTGACACATCCTCTATATACTACACCACACAGGAGAGCTGACACATCCTCTATATACTACACCACACAGGAGAGCTGACAGATCCTCTATATACTACACCACACGGGAGAGCTGACAGATCCTCTATATACTACACCACACAGGAGAGCTGACAGATCCTCTATGTACTACACCACACAGGAGAGCTGACAGATCCTCTATATACTACACCACACAGGAGAGCTGACAGATCCTCTATATACTACACCACACAGGAAAGCTGACAGATCCTCTATATACTACACCACACAGGAGAGCTGACAGATCCTCTATATATTACACCACACAGGAGAGCTGACAGATCCTCTATATATTACACCACACAGGAGAGCTGACAGATCATCTATATATTACACCACACAGCAGAGCTGACAGATCCTCTATATACTACACCACACAGGAAAGCTGACAGATCCTCTAAATACTACACCACACAGGAGAGCTGATAGATCCTGTATATACTACACCACACAAGAGAGCTGACAGAACCTCTATATACTACACCACACAGGAGAGCTGACAGATCCTCTATACACTAAACCACACAGGAGAGCTGATAGATCCTGTATATACTACACCACACAGGAGAGCTGATAGATCCTGTATATACTACACCACACAGGAGAGCTGACAGATCCTCTATATACTACACCACACAGGAGAGCTGACAGATCCTCTATATACTACACCACACAGGAGAGCTGACAGATCCTCTATACACTACATTACACGGGAGAGCCGACAGATCCACTATATACTGCACCACACAGGAGAGCTGACAGATCCTCAATATACTACACCACACAGGAGAGCAGGCAGATACTCTATATACTACACCACACAGGAGAGCTAATAGATCATCTATATATTACATCACACAGGAGAGCCAACAGATACTCTATATACTACAGCACACAGTAGAGATGACAGATCCTCTATATACTACACCACACAGGAGAGCTGACAGATCCACTATATACTACACCACAAAGGAGAAATGTCAGATCCTCTATATACTACACCACAAAGGAGAACTGTCAGATCCTCTATATACTACACCACACAGGAGAGCTGACAGATCCTCTATATATTACACCACAGAGGAGAGCTGACAGATCCTCTATATACTACACCACATAGGAGAGCTGACAGATCCTCTATATACTACAACACACAGGAGAGCTGACAGATCCTCTATATAATACACCACACAGGAGAGCTGACAGATCCTCTATATACTACACCACACAGGAGAGCTGACAGACCCTCTATATACTACACCACACAGGAGAGCTGACAGATCCACTATATAGTACACCACAACGGAGAGCTGACAGATCCTCTATATACTACACCACACAGGAGAGCGGGCAGATACTCTATATACTACACCACACAGGAGAGCTGACAGATCATCTATATATTACACCACACAGGAGAGCTGACAGATCCACTATATACTACACCACACAGGAGAGCTGACAGAACCTCTATATACTACACCACGCAGGAGAGCTGACAGATCCACTATATACTACAACACACAGGAGAGCTGACAGAACCTCTATATACTACACCACACAGGAGAGCCGACAGATCCTGTATATACTACACCACACAGGAGTGCTGACAGATCCTCTATATACTACACCACACAGGAGAGCTGACAGATCCTCTATATAATACACCACACAGGAGAGCTTACAGATCCTCTATATACTACACCACACAGGAGAGCTGACAGATCCTCTATATACCACACCACACAGGAGAGCTGACAGATCCACTATATAGTACACCACAACGGAGAGCTGACAGATCCTCTATATACTACACCACACAGGAGAGCGGGCAGATACTCTATATACTACACCACACAGGAGAGCTGACAGATCATCTATATATTACACCACACAGGAGAGCTGACAGATCCACTATATACTACACCACACAGGAGAGCTGACAGATCCTCTATATACTACACCACGCAGGAGAGCTGACAGATCCACTATATACTACAACACACAGGAGAGCTGACAGAACCTCTATATACTACACCACACAGGAGAGCCGACAGATCCTGTATATACTACACCACACAGGAGAGCTGACAGATCCTCTATATACTACACCACACAGGAGAGCTGACAGATCCTCTATATACTACACCACACAGGAGAGCCGACAGATCCTCTACACACTACACCACATAGGAGAGCTGGCAGATCCTCTATATATTACACCACACAGGAGAACCGACAGATCCACTATATTCTACACCACACAGGACAGCTGACAGATCCTCTATATACTACACCACACAGGAGAGCTGACAGATCCTCTATATACTACACCACACAGGAGAGATGACAGATCCTCTATATACTACACCACACAGTAGAGATGACAGATCCTCTATATACTACACCATACAGGAGAGCTGACAGATCCTCTATATACTACACCACACAGGAGAGCCGACAGATCCTCTATATACTACACCACACAGGAGAGCTGACACATCCTCTATATACTACACAATACAGGAGAGCTGACAGATCCACTATATACTACACCACACAGGAGAGCTGACAGATCCACTATATACTACACCACAAAGGAGAACTGTCAGATCCTCTATATACTACACCACACAGGAGAGCTGACAGATCCTCTATATACTACACCACACAGGAGAGCTGACACATCCTCTATATACTACACCACACAGGAGAGCTGACAGATCCTCTATATACTACACCACACAGGAGAGCTGACACATCCTCTATATACTACACCACACAGGAGAGCTGACACATCCTCTATATACTACACCATACAGGAGAGCTGACAGATCCTCTATATACTACACCACACAGTAGAGCTGACAGATCCTCAATATACTACACCAGACAGGAGAGCTGACAGATCCTCCATATACTACACTACACAGGAGAGCTGACAGATCCACTATATACTACACCACACAGGAGAGCTGACAGATCCTCTATATACTACACCACACAGGACAGCTGACAGATACTCTATATACTACACCACCCAGGAGAGCTGACAGATCCTCTATATACTACACCACACAGGAGAGCTGACAGATCCTCTATATACTACACCACACAGGAGAGCTTACAGATCCTCCATATACTACACCACACAGGAGAGCTGATAGATCATCTATATATTACATCACACAGGAGAGCCGACAGATACTCTATATACTACACCATACAAGAGAGATGACAGATCCTCTATATACTACACCACACAGGAGAGCCGACAGATCCTCTATATACTACACCACACAGGAGAGCTGACAGATCCTCTATATACTACACCACACAGGAGAGCTGACAGATCCTCTATATACTTCACCACACAGGAGAGCTGACAGATCCTCTATATACTACACCACACAGGAGAGCTGTCAGATCCTCTATATACTACACCACACAGGAGAGCTGACAGATCCACTATTTACTACACCACACAGGAGAGCTGACAGATCCTCTATATACTAGACCTCACAGGAGAGCCGACAGATCCTCTATATACTACACCACACAGGAGAGCCGACAGATCCTCTATATACTACACAATACAGGAGAGCTGACAGATCCACTATACACTACACCACACAGGAGAGCTGACAGATCCTCTATATACTACACCACACAGGAGAGCCGACAGATACTCTATATACTACACCATACAAGAGAGATGACAGATCCTCTATATACTACACCACACAGGAGAGCCGACAGATCCTCTATATACTACACCACACAGGAGAGCTGACAGATCCTCTATATACTACACCACACAGGAGAGCTTACAGATCCTCCATATACTACACCACACAGGAGAGCTGATAGATCATCTATATATTACATCACACAGGAGAGCCGACAGATACTCTATATACTACACCATACAAGAGAGATGACAGATCCTCTATATACTACACCACACAGGAGAGCCGACAGATCCTCTATATACTACACCACACAGGAGAGCTGACAGATCCTCTATATACTACACCACACAGGAGAGCTGACAGATCCTCTATATACTTCACCACACAGGAGAGCTGACAGATCCTCTATATACTACACCACACAGGAGAGCTGTCAGATCCTCTATATACTACACCACACAGGAGAGCTGACAGATCCACTATTTACTACACCACACAGGAGAGCTGACAGATCCTCTATATACTAGACCTCACAGGAGAGCCGACAGATCCTCTATATACTACACCACACAGGAGAGCCGACAGATCCTCTATATACTACACAATACAGGAGAGCTGACAGATCCACTATACACTACACCACAAAGGAGAGCTGACAGATCCTCTATATACTACACCACACAGGAGAGCCGACAGATACTCTATATACTACACCATACAAGAGAGATGACAGATCCTCTATATACTACACCACACAGGAGAGCCGACAGATCCTCTATATACTACACCACACAGGAGAGCTGACAGATCCTCTATATACTACACCACACAGGAGAGCTGACAGATCCTCTATATACTATACCACACAGGAAAGCTGACAGATCCACTATATACTACACCACACAGGAGAGCTGACAGATCCTCTATATACTTCACCACACAGGAGAGCTGACAGATTCTCTATATACTACACCACACAGGAGAGCCGTCAGATCCTCTATATACTACACCACACAGGAGAGCTGACAGATCCTCTATATACTTCACCACACAGGAGAGCTGACAGATTCTCTATATACTACACCACACAGGAGAGCCGTCAGATCCTCTATATACTACACCACACAGGAGAGCTGACAGATCCACTATTTACTACACCACACAGGAGAGCTGACAGATCCTCTATATACTACACCTCACAGGAGAGCCGACAGATAATCTATATACTTCACCACACAGGAGAGCTGACAGATCCTCTCTATACTACACCACACAGAAGAGCGGACAGATACTCTATAAACTACACAACACAGGAGAGCTGACAGATCCTCTATATATTACACCACACAGTAGAGCTGACAGATCCTCTATATACTACACCACACAGGAGAGCTGACAGATCCTCTATATATTACACCACACAGGAGAGCTGACAGATCCTCTATACACTACACCACATAAGAGAGCTGGCAGATCCTCTATATATTACACCACACAGGAGAGCCGACAGAGCCACTATATACTACACCACACAGGAGAGCTGACACATCCTCTATATACTACACCACACAGGAGAGCTGACAGATCCTCTATATACTACACCACACAGGACAGCTGACAGATCCTCTATATGCTACACCACACAGGAGAGCTGACAGATCCTCTATATACTACACCACACAGGAGAGCTGACAGATCCTCTATACACTACACCACACAGGAAAGCTAATAGATCATCTATATATTACATCACACAGGAGAGCCAACAGATACTCTATATACTACACCACACAGGAGAGCTGACAGATCCTCTATATACTACACCACACAGGAGAGCTGACAGATCCACTTTATACTACACCACAAAGGAGAACTGTCAGATCCTCTATATACTACACCACACAGGAGAGCCGACACATCCTCTATATACTACACCACACAGGAGAACTGACAGATCCTCTATATATTACACCACACAGGAGAGCTGACAGATACTCTATATACTACACCACACAGGAGAGCTGACAGATCCTCTATATACTACACCACACAGGAGAGCTGACAGATCCTCTATATACTACACCACACAGGAGAGCTGACACATCCTCTATATACTACACCACACAGGAGAGCTGACAGATCCTCTATATACTACACCACACAGGAGAGCTGACAGATACTCTATATACTACACCACACAGGAGAGCCGACAGATCCTCTATATACTACACCACACAGGAGAGCTGACAGATACTCTATATATTACACCACACAGGACAGATCCTCTATATACTACACCACACAGGAGAGCTGACAGATCCTCTATATACTACACCACACAGGAGAGCTGACAGATCCTCAATATACTACACCACACAGGAGAGCCGACAGATCCTCTATATACTACACCATACAGGAGAGCTGACAGATCCTCTATATATTACACCACACAGGACAGATCCTCTATATACTACACCACACAGGAGAGCTGACAGATCCTCTCTATACTACACCACACAGGAGAGCTGACAGATCCTCTATACACTACACCACACAGGAGAGCTGACAGATCCTCTATATACTACACCACACAGGAGAGCTGACAGATCCTCTATATACTACACCACACAGGAGAGCTGACAGATCATCTGTATACTACACCCCACAGGAGAGCTGACAGATCCTCTATATACTACACCACACAGGAGAGCTGACAGATCCACTATATACTACACCACACAGGAGAGCTGACAGATCCTCTATATACTACACCACACAGGAGAGCTGACAGATCATCTATATACTACACCACACAGGAGAGCTGACAGATCCTCTATATACTACACTACACAGGAGAGCTGACACATCCTCTATATACTACACTACACAGGAGAGCTGACAGATCCTCTATATACTACACCACACAGGAGAGCTGACAGATCCTCTATATACTACACCACACAGGAGAGCTGACAGATCCAATATATACTACACCACACAGGAGAGCTGACAGATCCTCTATATACTACACCATACAGGAGAGCTGACAGATCCTCTATATACTACACCACACAGGAGAGCTGACAGATACTCTATAAACTACACCACACGGGAGAGCTGACAGATCCACTATATACTACACCACACAGGAGAGCTGACAGATCCTCTATATGCTACACCACACAGGAGAGCCGACAGATCCTCTATACACTACACCACACAGGAGAGCTGACAGATCCTCTATATACTACACCACACAGGAGAGCTGACAGATACTCTATATACTACACCACCCAGGAGAGCTGACAGATCCTCTATATACTACACCACACAGGAGAGCTGACAGATCCTCTATATACTACACCACACAGGAGAGCTGACATATCCTCTTTATACTACACCACACAGGAGAGCTGACAGATACTCTATATACTACACCACACAGGAGAGCTGACAGATCCTCTATATACTACACCACACAGGAGAGCTGACACATCCTCTATATACTACACCACACAGGAGAGCCGACAGTTCCTCTATATACTACACCACACAGGAGAGCTGACAGAGCCTCTATATACTACACCACACAGGAGAGCTGACAGATCCTCTATATACTACACCACACAGGAGAGCTTACAGATCCTCCATATACTACACCACACAGGAGAGCTGATAGATCATCTATATATTACATCACACAGGAGAGCCGACAGATACTCTATATACTACACCATACAAGAGAGATGACAGATCCTCTATATACTACACCACACAGGAGAGCCGACAGATCCTCTATATACTACACCACACAGGAGAGCTGACAGATCCTCTATATACTACACCACACAGGAGAGCTGACAGATCCTCTATATACTATACCACACAGGAGAGCTGACAGATCCTCTATATACTACACCACACAGTAGAGCTGACAGATCCTCTATATACTTCACCACACAGGAGAGCTGACAGATCCTATATATACTACACCACACAGGAGAGCCGTCGGATCCTCTATATACTACACCACACAGGAGAGCTGACAGATCCACTATTTACTACACCACACAGGAGAGCTGACAGATCCTCTATATACTACACCTCACAGGAGAGCCGACAGATCCTCTATATACTACACCACACAGTAGAGCTGACAGATCCTCTATATACTACACCACACAGGAGAGCTGACAGATCCTCTATATACTACAGCAGAGAGGAGGGCTGACAGATCCTCTATACACTACACCACAAAGGAGAGCTGACAGATCCTCTATATACTACACCACACAGGAGAGCTGACAGATCCTCTATATACTACACCACACAGGAGAGCTGACAGATCCTCTATATACTACACCACACAGGAGAGCTGACAGATCCTCTATATAATACAGCACACAGGAGGGCTGACAGATCCTCTATACACTACACCACAAAGGAGAGCTGACAGATCCTCTATATACTACACCACACAGGAGAGCTGACAGATCCACTATATACTACACCACACAGGAGAGCTGACAGATCCTCTATATACTACACCACACAGGAGAGCTGACAGATCCTCTATATACTACACCACACAGGAGAGCCAACAGATCCTCTATATACTACACCACACAGGAGAGCTGACAGATCCTCTATATACTACACCACACAGGAGAGCTGACAGATCCTCTATATAGTACACCACACAGTAGAGCTGACAGATCCACTATATACTACACCACACAGGAGAGCTGACAGATCCTCTATATACTACACCACAAAGGAGAGCTGACAGATCCTCTATATACTACACCACACAGGAGAGCCGACAGATCCTCTATATACTACACCACACGGGAAAGCTGACAGATCCTCTATATACTACAGCACACAGGAGGGCTGACAGATCCTCTATACACTACACCACAAAGGAGAGCTGACAGATCCTCTATATACTACACCACACAGGAGAGCTGACAGAGCCTCTATATACTACACCACACAGGAGAGCTGACAGATCCACTATATACTACACCACACAGGAGAGCTGACAGATCCTCTATATACTACACCACACAGGAGAGCTGACAGATCCTCTATATACTACACCACACAGGAGAGCTGACAGAGCCTCTATATACTACACCACACAGGAGAGCTGACAGATCCACTATATACTACACCACACAGGAGAGCTGACAGATCCACTATATACTACACCACACAGGAGAGCTGACAGATCCTCTATATACTACCCCACACAGGAGAGCTGACAGATACTCTATATACTACACCACACAGGAGAGCTGACACATCCTCTATATAGTACACCACACAGTAGAGCTGACAGATCCACTATATACTACACCACACAGGAGAGCTGACAGATCCTCTATATACTACACCACACAGGAGAGCCAACAGATCCTCTATATACTACACCACACAGGAGAGCTGACAGATCCTCTATATACTACACCACACAGGAGAGCTGACAGATCCTCTATATAGTACACCACACAGTAGAGCTGACAGATCCACTATATACTACACCACACAGGAGAGCTGACAGATCCTCTATATACTACACCACAAAGGAGAGCTGACAGATCCTCTATATACTACACCACACAGGAGAGCCGACAGATCCTCTATATACTACACCACACGGGAAAGCTGACAGATCCTCTATATACTACAGCACACAGGAGGGCTGACAGATCCTCTATACACTACACCACAAAGGAGAGCTGACAGATCCTCTATATACTACACCACACAGGAGAGCTGACAGAGCCTCTATATACTACACCACACAGGAGAGCTGACAGATCCACTATATACTACACCACACAGGAGAGCTGACAGATCCTCTATATACTACACCACACAGGAGAGCTGACAGATCCTCTATATACTACACCACACAGGAGAGCTGACAGAGCCTCTATATACTACACCACACAGGAGAGCTGACAGATCCACTATATACTACACCACACAGGAGAGCTGACAGATCCACTATATACTACACCACACAGGAGAGCTGACAGATCCTCTATATACTACCCCACACAGGAGAGCTGACAGATACTCTATATACTACACCACACAGGAGAGCTGACACATCCTCTATATACTACACCACACAGGAGAGCTGACAGATCCTCTATATACTACACCACACAGCAGAGCGGGCAGATCCTCTATATACTACCTGTGAAGCACCTGAAGGGTTAATAAACGTCTTGAATGTGGTTTGAGTACCTTGAGGGGTGCAGTTTTTAGAATGGTGTCACTTTTGGGTATTTTCTGTCATAAAGGCCTTTTAAAGTCACTTAAAATGTGATGCGGTCCCTAAAAAAATGGTTTTGTAAATTTTGTTGGAAAAATTAGAAATCGCTGGTCAAATTTTAACCCTTATAGCTCTCTAATAAAAAAAAAGTAGACATGTGGAAATGTTATTTATTAACTATTTTGTGTGACATCTCTCTGATTTAAGGGCATAAAAATTCAAATTTTGAAAATTGCTAAAGTTTCAAAATTTTTGCAGATTTCCTTTTTTTTCACAAATAAACGCAAGTGTTATCGAAGAAGTTTAACCACAATCATGAAGTACAATATGTCAAGAAAAAAGAATCTCAGAATCAGGGGGATCCATTGAAGCGTTCCAGAGTAATTACCTCATAAAGTGACAGTGGTCAGATTTGTAAAAATTGGCCCGGTCATTAATGTGTAAACCACCTTAGGTTGTAAAGGGGTTAAGCATTATATATGAGGATTGGAAGAAAATAAGAATTGTCCTTTATTAGAATGCATATAGAATAAATGTACAGGCAAAAATAAAATAAAACCTGGTGAAAAAAAAGCTGGTGAAGTTTGAAGGATTGCTGTATGCAATTAGGCTACTTTCCCTGCATCTTTGACGGTGATTTAATAGCGCTATACCGCTGTTTTGCGCATGCGCCGATGATTCTAAGATGTTTCCCTTACGAAGAAAACGCTGGGAAGCTTCATAGCATGCTCGCGCATGCGCAAAGTGTTTGTTTTCCACTACCTTTCTGTTTTGACATGCGCATTGTACCCAGCAGGACGCCGATGTTGGCGCTTTTTTCACAAATTGTATGGGGTGAGTCATCAAGTGATCAATCATATAAAGCTGTTCTTAAATAATAATAATGACTCTTTTCATGTATTTTGTATGTTATCTTCACAGCACAGGCACTATAATGAACTTTAACTTGATTGTATATACTTGAATTGCCATTCACTCCTTGTATATCGTATCTCCATTATATGATATGCTCCTATTTGTATAATTACTGTTAACACTATTTGTAATTGTTATACTATATAAGGTTCACTATGTTCACTTTGTTAATACTTGAGAGGCTCACACCTGTCTGTCTGTCTATCTACCTATCACTCTCTCATTATGACATCAGGGTAAAATCTACAGTAAGTCACAGTGATGTGATGACATCATCACATTCTATATCCCAGTGTTACAGCCCAAGGGAAATCACTGCCTCACAGACTTACAAGGGTGAGGGAGTACCTTTTGTTTTTCGTGACGAACGAAGCAAAAATTTATTCTAAAATGGAGAGAAGACGAGCCCAAAGAGATCGGGTTCTGAGAGAAAGGAGAGGAATAAATGAAGAGCAGGTATTGTTGTTCGCTTTAGGGCGAAAAGACATTAATCTACCGGACATGGACCCTGACGCCTCAGAAATGGCGTCCAAACGACAACATTTAGAGAAAATGAGAAAGTCCAAAAGACAAGAGATCCTTACACAGAGAAGGAACATGGAGAACCTCATGGCGTCTGACTCTGCTGCCTCCGCTGAGCTTCAGAGGGCCTTTATTATCTCCTTGAAAAAAATCGGAGATCTGGTCCCTGAAATAAGGAGGAGGAATAAAGAAGCCATCCTCAATAAGCAGAGAAACATCAGCGCAGAGATAGAGCTGGAGGAAGTTCTCCAAGAAACTCCAAGACAGGTCTCATCCAAGGCTGAAAGCCAAGACACCCTGAACCTGCAAAGAGCTGCAGCCCAGAAAAGAATGAGGAACAGCAGAGACTGGGTTGTCCAATGCAGGAGACATCTGAGATATGCTACACCCATCATTAATGGGAATGGTGCCCTATGGAGATCCCACTCATCAACCAAAACCATCTCCATCCCGGATTTTCTGTTCCATCTGAGTGTTTCTTCACCAGACAGATCAATGGATAAAGATGAACCAGGTAAGAAATAAACTTACTCAGTATAATAAGACTGGGGGTGAGGGGGATTATACTCCTAATATTATGTACAGGCCTCAATTATAAATGCTGACTAATGGAAAAACTGTCCTTGTTGCCCATAGCAACCAGTCACCTTTCAGTGTTCTATAGAATGTTGAGAAATAGAATCTGTGCTGTGAATCGTTGCTATGGGCAACAGGGTCAGTTTTGCTATTAGAGAGTTTTGATAAATGAAGGACCAAATATTAGACATTTCTTGCTCATTTACATAGTTTTGTTTAAAATTATAATATATGCGCTGGAGCTATATCTATTAACCCCCCTTTGACCGGAAAAACTTTCGCTTTTTTTCTTCCTTCTTCGAAAAGCCATAACTTTTCTTTTATTTGCATGTGAGCTTGCTTTTTTAGTGGACCGAGCTGCAGTTTTGAAGAACACTATTTATTTTGTCTTTCAATTATTTAGAAAAGAGGGGAAAAAATCAAAGAGTGGTAAAATTGTGGGACGGGGGGAGGGATTCCGACATTGTTCTTTTCTATTGTGTTCATTGTGTGGTAAAAATGACCTCATAAAGTAATTCTCCATGTCAGAGACCATTGTGGTAATGCTGAACATGCATGGGTTTCCTTTTGACATAAGTGGTGGAAGAAAATTAAAAATGTAATAAAAAACATTGATTTGTGTCTCCATATTCTGAGACATTGTAACTTTGTGATTGTGATACCTCAATGGCGCAGTGTAAAGGCTTCTTTATTGTGTATGAAGCTGTAGCTTTTAATGATCCTTTCTTGGGTAGACAGGACATTACGATATCTTTTTATTGCTATTGTTAGATATTTTTTTTTCTCATTTTAGTATTTACTGTTTGGGAAAATTATTTTTATATTTTTGTATAACGGACTTATACTAATGCCGTGATCCCAGTTATGCTTATTTTTCATTTTTATTATTATTATTATTCATTAGGAAAGTTGTTTCATTCAAATTATATTTTTAAATAATTTTTTGGGTTTATTAATTTTTTTTAATTTATTTAATTTTTTAGTCTCCTTAGAAGACTTGAACCTGCAATTTTTTGATCGCTTGTACTACAAGTGCTTCTCACTAAATTAGAATATCATCAAAAAGTAAATTTATTTTTAGTTCTTCAATACAAAAAGTGAAACTCATATATTATATAGAGTCATTACAAACAGAGTGATCTATTTCAAGTGTTTATTTCTGTTAATGTTGATGATTATGGCTTACAGCCAATGAAAACACAAAAGTCATTATCTCAGTAAATTAGAATACTTTATAACACCAGTTTGAAAAATGATTTTAAAATCTGAAATGTATGTTCAGTAAATGAACTCAATACTTGGTCGGGGCGCCTTTTGCATCAATTACTGCATCAATGCCGCGTGGCATGGAGGCGATCAGCCTGTGGCACTGCTGTGGTGTTATGGAAGCCCAGGTTGCTTTGATAGCAGCCTTCAGCTCGTCTGCATTGTTGGGTCTGGTGTCTCTTATCTTCCTCTTGACAATACCCTATAGATTCTCTATGGGGTTAAGGTCAGGCAAGTTTGCTGGCCAATCAAGCACAGTGATAGTGTTGTTTTTAAACCAGGTATTATTTTTGTATTGAAGAACTGAAATAAATTAACTTTTTGATGATATTCTAATTTAGTGAGAAGCACCTGTATGTGCTGTAATGGAACTGTATCGCTGTATATGGCTATATTATATGTTATCATAAGAAATTAAACCAGGCTGGTCTAAACAGGAGGACAAAAGTGAAAGATATGGGTTTTCAGTAGGTCCAGATAGTCATTACAGTTAATTAACCTCTTGCAATTGTGACCTGGTGGGGGCTAATGGGTGCTGGTAGCAAATTGGCAATCACTTCATTTAAATACCACTGTCAGCATTGAAACGGTTAAACCGCAGTAATCAGAGTGTGCTCCAGTCACTGTATTTATTGGCACGTGGCAGCTATGTAATACAGCCGGTATCAGCCTGGTAAAATGCAGGCTCAGCGACTGAGCCCGCTCCATACACTTACCACACAACATGACAAACATTTCCATTATGTCTTCTCAAAGAGACTAACAAATCTTGTATCATCTCAGCAGGTGGAAGCCTTATGATGCCCTCTGACATAGCAGACATGCTGATGCCAGATCCCTTCTTTTACCCCAGAGAGAACTGGTTAAAATGGAAAATCCTGTTGACCTGTGCAGCCTTGAATTCCACAAAGATCTTGGAGTGGGAGGCTTTGGAAAGGTAAGTGTGAATTTCTCCTTCTCTGTGTTCCTCAATGTATCCTGCACCAGATACACAGGAGGATATACATATTCATTACAGGATGTTCATATGTAATGGTGATTGGGATAAACCAGTGATCCATTACACAGATCCCTATAATAGATGGGAGTTTGGTCTGATCTCCTTTGATTTTTCTCCAGGTCCTCTTGGCATCAGCTCCGGTCAGCGGAGAACTGCTGGCTATTAAAATGATGGACAAGAGTCGTATTGATGAGGACACAATCTCTACAGAATTAGACATCCTCTGTATGGCCACTGGCTGCCGCTTCCTAACATCTCTGCGGGGGTTTATGGAAACACCATTAGAATATATATTAGCCATGGAGTATATGGCCGGAGGAGATCTGTTTCACCACCTGGCTCCATCTAATTCATTTGATATGGAAACATCAAGGTAAACTTCTAACAGCCAAATCCTAATAATCTGCTGCCCGTACATTGTAGTCCTAGAGTGTATGTAACCACTGATCCATCCTCTACTTTCTACTCCACAGACTCTTTGCGGCAGAAATGGTTTGCGGACTACAGTTCCTCCATGAACATGGCGTGATACATTGGTAATCAGTTCATCTTCATAAATCTCTGTTGTCTCCTTACATATCTATTGTATAAAGTTATTTTCATGAATTATCCTCACAATCAGTATCTGCTCCTTCTCCCTTCAGTGACCTGAAGCCACAGAACATTCTCATCGATGACATGGGACATATAAAAATCTCTGACTTTGGCTTATCAGTCATGAATATGGGCGAGGATGACCTATTAGAAGAACAAGTTGGCACTCAGGGTTACATCGCACCTGAGGTAAAAACATCCCAGTGTGATTGATGGCGATAGTAGGACTGAGTATTAATCTGAGTATCCTGCTCATATCTAATCACAGACCGGTCCTCATGGCCTCTGTGTGTAAATCCCCTCCCCGGTATATTCACTTCATCTCCTATATTATGTTCCCACAGATAATGGATGGAGAAGCCTTCAATCATCTGGCAGATTCCTTTTCATTTGGTGTCATCCTGTACATGATGATTGTGGGGAGCCAACCGTTCTATGGCAGCGGCACACTGGAGGAATACCACCGGTCTCTGCAGGAGGACGTCCCAGATATTCCAGACTGGATGCCCAACGATGCCCTTGACATCCTAGAAGGCGTAAGTAGGATCAGAGAAAGAAGGAAGATGAAGGACTATAAGGAAAGCTATAAGATATGATGTGGAGAGTCCATGGACATTGTGTAATAACGTATCAGTAATAATCCGTAATATAATGATTAATGGTCTCTCTCATTTTCCAGCTTCTTTGCAAATCTCCATCTGCCCGGTATGCTATATCATCCTTCATCCGAGAGCGCCCATTCTTCTACCCTATATACTGGTTCGACGTGGAGTCCGGCGAAGCCGACCCACCATTCCGATGGGGCGATGATGTAAGTATAGCACATAGGGACATCCATAGTGTTATCAATGCTCAGTAACACACATATCCACTATACACCTTATCATTATATCCCCCCGGTATACATTATATATGTGAGGAGACGATTCTCAGATGTGTATATTTCTCGTCTTAAAATGGAGAATAGCGGCGCACACCATATCAAATTACTTCTTTATTAATGTCCTTTAAAACATATCAGCAGGGAGAGAGAGAAGGAGCAGGTGTGGCTGGTCAGACAGACCCGACAATATGTTTTAAAGCACATTAATGAAAAAGTAATTTTATACGGTGAGTGACGCTTTTCTCTATTTTTGGACAGCAATTGTTTCCCCAGTCTGGGGTGTATTTAGCTGAGCACTACTGTGGTCCACGAACCCTTTCTTAATTGTGCAACTCGCAACATTGTACTCAGACTTTATGATAGTGCAGAATCGCCTAACTTTCTTTATTTTGAATATATTTCTCTCCTTACAGGAGGATTAGGCTGATATAAATCAGCCCCATTCCAGTAACATCTAGGAATGAAGCTTTCCATTAATCAGATGAGACAATTACACTGGACTTTCTTATTTACCGGACTGTGACAAACTTACCGATCTTCCACCACATAACATCAACGTAGATTCGCGCACCAAACATCCAGGGATTCATTCCGATCGCCATATTTGGGGTCAGGAAGGAATTTTTTTCCCTTGATATGAGGATGATCCAACAACGAGTCCTCAGGGTTATTTTTCGCCTTCCTCTGGATCAACATAGCAAGTAATTAAAGGCTGAAATTGAAGGATTTCTTTCAGCCATACTTGCTATGTCACCATCTGGACGACTCATCTACAATGTGGTGGTAAGGAGACGACTATCAGATATGGACAGACAGAAGGCAGCCGCTGCTCCTTCTCCTACCAGACAGGAAAAAAAGAAGGTAGCGGCTGCTCCTTCACCTACCGGATATGGACAGACAGAAGAAAGCGGCTGCTCCTTCTTATAATTGGCCAAGTAAAGAGAGATGGAAGCGGCTGCTCCTTCTCATACTTGGCCATGTAGCAACAGAATGAAGTGGCTGCTTCTTCTACTACCTGGCTGTGGACAGAGAGAAGAAGCGGCTGCTCCTTCATCTACCTAGCCATGGTGAAACAGAAGGCCGTATGGTTGATCGCAGTGCTGTAGGAATCCAGGAAAACTCCAACTGCATAGATCACACATTCCTGCTCTTCTCCTCTCCGTCATGTGTGATCCAGACCTGAATGTCCAAAAACAGCTCAAGTGCAACCAAAGGCCTGAAGAGCGGAATCATCATCTGCTCCTTTCTATAGAAAGTGACTGTATCTACAGACTTTCTTTTTCATCTTTGCATATTATTAACAACTTATATGCACAAATATATATATTGAACATCTATGGTGTTTCTGGTTAGATTATTCTTATAAACAGAACTGCTTGTTGGTATGTTTATTAATATCATAATTGAGCGAACCTTTCAAGGGTTGGTTTGGTTCTGCTCGGCGAACTTACCGATGTTCGTCGAACGGTTCGACGAACATATCCGAATCCCATTGCATTCAATGGGAGGCAAAACCAAACGCATACACAACACGTTCAAAGGGACCGAAAAGCTGCCAAAACAGCTCAAATTATGGGCAGACACCAGGAAAAGTGGCATCAATTGACCCACAGTACAAATTTTATAATGGCACAGCAGCAGTCAGCCATGGGCCATGCATGAGGTATCAGGGTATGGGCCAGCATTTATAGCTTTGAATTTAACTTCAAATTAAGACGGGGTGGGTGAGGGATCGGTGTAGGCCTGCTGTGCTGGGAGCCCTGATACCACATGCAACAGTTCAACCTGCTTTTCTGGTCAGCCACACTCAGGTGGCACAAACATAAGATTTAATAGACTACTATTGATAGAAAAATGTAAGGATAGTAACACAGGTAGTTGACTGAAAGTAAGTGCACGCCTTCCGATCTGAGAGCCCTAGCGCTACAGGCAACACACATGAAGGAGATCCAAAGAGGAGTCTCCAGATTTAAAAAAATTAAAGGCAGACACCACCAAAGTGGCATCAATTTCACCAGAGTAAAAATAGTATAATGGGGACCGACACCTCTTCCACTACAGGAAACCCAGCAGATGGAAACCCAACTTGGAGTCTCCATGTTTTGAAAAAATAGGGGCAGACACCAACAAAGTGACATCAATTTCACCAAAGTAGAAATAGTATAATGGGGACCTACTCCCCTTGCACTACAGGAAACACACCAGATGGACACTAGAGATGAGGAAACTTTCAAAGTTCGGTTCTGCTTGGCGAACTTCCCGATGTTTGCTGAACGGTTCGCCGAGCAAATCCGAATCCCATTGCATTCAATGAAAGGTAAAACCAAAAGCATACACAACACCTTCAAAGGGACCCAAAAGCTGCCAAAACAGCTCAAATTAGCTGCAGACACCAGGAAAAGTGGCATCAATTGACCCACAGTACAAATAGTATAATTATTATTATTTATTATTACAGCGCCATTTATTCCATGGCGCTTTACATGTGAAAAGGGCTATACATAGCAAACAACAAGTACAATAATCTTGAACAAAAAAAAGAGTCACCGACTGGTACAAGAGGAGAGCGGACCATGCAAGCGAAGGCTCACAAACAATCTACTAGGAATGGGTGAGGATACAGAAGGTGAGGGTAGAGATGGTCGTGCAGCGATATGGTGGAGCGAGGATTACTGCAAGTTGTACGCTTGTCCGAAGAGGTAAGTCTTCAGGTTCCTTTTGAAGGTGTTCACGGTAGGCGAGAGTCTCATGTATGTTGGGGTTGAGAGTTCCAGAGTAGCGGAGATGCACAGGAGAAATCTTGTATGCGATTGTGGGAAGAGGAGATAAGAGGGGAGCAGAGAAGGAGATCCTGTGAGGAACGGAGGTTGTGTGCAGGTAAGCACTGGGAGACTAGGTCAGAGATGTATGGAAGAGACAGATTTTGGATGGCTTTGTAAGCCAAAGTTAGGGTTTTGAACTGGAGTCTTTGGGCAACAGGGAGCCAGTACAGGGATTGACAGGTGGATAAGTCGGCCAGCAGAGTTTAGGATAGATTGGAGGGGTGCAAGAGTTTTAGAAGTGAGGCCACAGAGCAGGAGCTTGTAGTAGTCGAGGCGGGAGATAATGAGGGCGTGCACTAGTGCTTTTGCAGATTCATGGTTGAGGAATGTGCAGATCAGAGAGATATTTTGGAGTTGGAGTCGGCAGGAAGTGGAAAGTGCTTGGATCTCAGGTTTGAAAGAGAGATCAGAGTCAAGTTTGTAGGACTGGGGAGAGTGGGTAGCCATTGACTTTCATGGATAGGTCAGCTGAAGGGGTTGAATGAGATGGTGGAAAGATAATTGTGACATGCAGAAGCAGTGCTGTTGCTTCCAAAGCATCCAGCAACTGTTACAAATAACACAAGCACAGGAGACAGGAAGTGTTGTGCTTCAGAAGCATCCAGCAACTAGAGGGCTTAACACGGTCACAGGAGACAGGGAGTGTTTTAGCAGAGCCCCAGGGGGACTGTGGTGAACTTGTTATTGTAGTCTGGCTCAAGCCGAAGAGAGAGGTGGTGTGTATCTGACAGAAGGTAACTAAACAGGATTGAAGAGAAGACTGAAGGCAGATGAGAGGGGTGTCGGTACAGGGGTAGCACTGCTGCAGCAAGGCATGTCCCCTGAAAGCCGGAGGAGTGTCAGCTCCAGTAAGGGGGCAAATAGGAGAGCAGGGCAAGTCAGGCAGGTGCTGGTAGTGGGGGACTCAATTATTAGGGGAACAGATAGGGCAATCTGTCACAAAGACAGGGATCGTCGAACAGTGTGCTGCCTACCTGGCGCTCGAGTCCGGCACATCGCTGATCGGGTTGACAAATTACTGGGAGGGGCTGGTGAGGACCCAGCGGTCATGGTGCACATTGGCACAAATGACAAAGTTAGAGGTAGGTGGAAGGTCCTTAAAGATGATTTCAGGGAATTAGGCTGCAAGCTTAGAGCAAGGACCTCCAAGGTGGTATTCTCGGAAATACTACCTGTACCATGTGCCACGCCAGAGAGGCAACGGGAGATTAGGGAGAAAAATAAGTGGCTCAAGAACTGGTGTAGGAAGGAGGGATTTGGGTTCCTGGAGAACTGGGCCGACTACGCTAGGGAACGGCTGCACCTCAATGGGGAGGGTGCAGCTGTGCTGGGGAGAAAATGGCTAGAAGGTTGGAGGAGTGATTAAACTAGGGATTGGGGGGAGGGTGTTCATTTTATAGCTGGGGAAGATAGTGCAGAGAATGACCTGGGCACAAATAAAGAAATTGGGGGTGGGGTTAGAACAGTCAATAAAGTAAGAAGGAATAGAGGTACAGAGAGATACATAAAATGCATGTACACTAATGCCAGAAGCCTCACCAACAAAATGGAGGAATTAGAATTAATTTTGTTGGAAAATAATTATGACATGGTGGGGATATCTGAGACGTGGCTGGATGAGAGCCATGACTGGGCAGTTAACTTACAGGGCTATAGTCTGTTCTGAAATGACCGTACAAACAAGCGAGGGGGGTGTGTGTTTATATGTAAAATCATCCTTAAAACCCATCTTGCGGGAGAATATATGTGAATATAATGAAAATGTAGAGTCCCTGTGGGTGGAGATAAGGGGAAGGGGAAAAAATAATAAATTACTGATAGGGGTTTCTTATAATCTCCAAAAATAATGGAAGCAGTGGAGAATATCCTTTTAAAGCAAATAGATGAAGTAGCGACTCAAGGAGAACTCATTATTATGGGGGACTTCAACTACCCTGAAATACATTGGGGGACAGAAACCTGTAGTTCAAGCAAAGGTAATAGGTTTTTGACTACTATGAGAGACAATTACCTTTCACAACTGGTTCAGGAACAAACAAGAAGGGGGGCACTGCTAGACCTAATATTTACCAACAAGCCAGACCGCATATCAAATATACGAGTTGGGGGTCACTTGGGTAATAGTGATTACAAAATAATAAGTTTTCATGTAACCTTTAATAAGATGGGTAGTAGAGGGGTTACAAGGACACTAAACTTCAGGAAGGCAAATTTCCAACGGTTGAGAGATGATCTTAGTGCAATATACTGGGGCGATATCCTGAGACATAAAGCTACACAAAGCAAATGGGAGACATTTATTAGCATCCTGAATAGGACCGTTGCACAATGTATACCCTATGGGAATAAACATGCTAGAAATAGGAGGAAACCACTATGGCTAAATAGAGCTGTAAGGGGCGCAATAAGTGACAAAAAGAAAGCATTTAGAGAACTAAAGCTAGTAGGTAGTGATGAGGCATTAAATAAATATAGAAAATTAAATAAATTCTGTAAAAACCAAATCAAGGCAGCAAAGATTGAGACAGAGAGAATCATTGCCAGATAAAGTAAAAATAATCCCAAAATATTCTTTAACTACACAAATAGTAAAAAACTAAAAAATGATAGTGTTGGTCCCCTTAAAAATAGTCTGGGTGAAATGGTGGATGAGGATGAGGAAAAAGCCAATATGCTAAATGATTTTTTTCAACCGTATTTACACAAGAAAATCGCATGACAGAAAACATGATCAGTGATAACAAAAATTCTCCATTAAATGTCACTTGCTTAACCCAGCAGGAAGTACGGCGGCGTCTAAAAATCACTAAAGTTGACAAATCCCCGGGCCCGGATGGGATACACCCACGAGAACTGCAGGAATTAAGTAACGTCATAGATAGACCATTATTTTTAATCTTTAAAGATTCCATAATAACAGGGTCTGTACCACAGGACTGGCGTATAGCAAATGTGGTGCCAATATTCAAAAAGGGGACAAAAACTGAACTTGGAAGTTATAGGCCAGTAAGCTTAACCTCTACTGTGTCTAAAATCCTGGAGGGTTTCCTAAGAGATGCTATACTAGAGTATCTGAGGAGGAATAACTTCATGACCTAATATCAACATGGGTTTACGAGGGACCGTTCCTGTCAAACTAATTTGATCAGTTTTTATGAGGAGGCAAGTTCCGGACTGGACCAAGGAAATGAAGTGAATGTTGTGTATATGGACTTTTCAAAAGCTTTTGATACAGTTCCACACAAAAGATTGATACATAAAATGAGAACAATGGGGATAGGGGAAAATATATGTAAGTGGGTTAAGAATTGGCTCAGTGATAGGAAACAAAGGGTGGTTATTAATGGAACGCACTCAGACTGGGTCTCAGTTAACAGTGGGGTACCACAGGGGTCAGTATTGGGCCCCCTTCTTTTTAACATATTTATTAATGACTTTTTAGGGGGCATACAGAGTAATATTTCAATATTTGCAGATGACACTAAACTCTGCAGGGTAATCAATACGGAGGAGGGTAATTTTATATTACAGGAGGATCTGTGTAAACTAGAACCTTGGGCTGATAAATGGCAAATGAGCTTTAATGGGGATAAATGTAAGGTAATGCACTGGGACAGAGGAAATAAATTGTATAATTATATGCTTAATTGAAAAACACTGTGCAAAACTGGAACTGAAAAAGACCTGGGTGTATTGGTGGACGACAAACTCACGTTTAGTGGCCAGTGTCAGGCAGCTGCTGCAAAGGCAAATAAAATAATGGGATGCATTAAAAGAGGCATAGATGCTCATGAGGAGAACATAATTTTACCTCTATACAAGTCACTAGTGCGACCACACTTAGAATACTGTGTACAGTTCTGGTCTCCGGTGTATAAGAAAGACATAGCTGAACTAGAGCGGGTGCAGAGAAGAGCAACCAAGGTTATTAGAGGACTGGGGGGTCTGCTATACCAAGACAGGTTATTACACTCGGGGTTATTTACTGAGGAAAAACTAAGGCTTAGGGGTGATCTTATTACTATGTACAAGTATATGAGGGGACAGTACATAGACCTTTCTACTGATCTTTTTACTCTGAGACCAGAGATGGGGACAAGGGGGCATCTTCTACGTCTGGAGGAAAGAAGGTTTAATAATAATCACAGACGCGGATTCTTTACTGTAAGAGCAGAGAGACTATGGAACTCTCTGCCGCATGATGTTGTAATGAGTGATTCACTATTAAATTTTAAGAAGGGCATGGATGCCTTTCTTGAAAAGTATAATATTACAGGTTATACAGTGGTGGCCAAAAGTATTGGCACCCCTGCAATTCTGTCAGATAATACTCAGTTTCTTCCTGAAAATGATTGCAATCACAAATTCTTTGGTCTTATTATCTTCATTTAATTTGCTTGCAAGGAAAAAACACAAAAGAGAATGAAGCAAAAATCAAATCATGGATCATTTCACACACAACTCCAAAAATGGGCCAGACAAAAGTATTAGCACCCTCAGCCTAATACTTGGTTGCACAACCTTTAGCCAAAATAACTGTGAACAACCGCTTCCGGTAACCATCAATGAGTTTCTTACAATGCTCTGCTGGAATTGTAGACCATTCTTCTTTAGCAAACTGCTCCAGGTCCCTGATATTTGAAGGGTGCCTTCTCCAAACTGTCATTTTGAGATCTCTCCACAGGTGTTCTATGGGATTCAGGTCTGGACTCATTGCTGGCCACCTTAGAAGTCTCCAGTGCTTTCTCTCAAACCATTTTATAGTGCTTTTGGAAGTGTGTTTTGGGTCATTGTCCTGCTGGAAGACCCATGACCTGTGAGGGAGACCCAGCTTTCTCACACTGGGCGCTACATTATGCTGCAAAATTTGTTGGTAGTCTTCAGACTTCATAATGACATGCACACGGTCAAGCAGTCCAGTGCCAGAGGCAGCAAAGCAACCCCAAAACATCAGGGAACCTCCGCCATGTTTGACTGTAGGGACCATGTTCTTTTCTTTGAATGCCTCTTTTTTTTCCTGTACACTCTATGTTGATGCTTTTTGCCAAAAAGCTCTACTTTTGTCTCATCTGACCAGAGAACATTCTTCCAAAACGTTTTAGGCTTTCTCAGGTAAGTTTTGGCATACTCCAGCCTGGCTTTTTTATGTCTCGGGGTAAGAAGTGGGGTCTTCCTGGGTATCCTACCATACAGTCCCTTTTCATTCAGACGCCGACGGATAGTACGTGTTGACACTGTTGTACCCTCGGACTGCAGGGCAGCTTGAACTTGTTTGGATGTTAGTCGAGGTTCTTTATCCACCATCCGCACAATCTTGCGTTGAAATCTCTCGTCAGTTTTTCTTTTCCGTCCACATCTAGGGAGGTTAGCCACAGTGCCATGGGCTTTAAACTTCTTGATGACACTGCGCACGGAAGACACAGGAACATTCAGGTCTTTGGAGATGGACTTGTAGCCTTGAGAATGTTCATGCTTCCTCACAATTTGGTTTCTCAAGTCCTCAGACAGTTCTTTGGTCTTCTTTCTTTTCTCCATGCTCAATGTGGTACACACAAGGACACAGGACAGAGGTTGAGTCAACTTTAATCCATGTTAACTGGCTGCAAGTGTGATTTAGTTATTGCCAACACCTGTTAGGTGCCACAGGTAAGTTACAGGTGCTATTAATTACACGAATTAGAGAAGCATCACATGATTTTTGAAACAGTGCCAATACTTTTGTCCACCCCCTTTTTTAGGTTTGGTGTGGAATTATATCCAATTTGGCTTTAGGACAATTCTTTTTGTGTTTTTTCATTGAAGACAAATTAAATGAAGATAATAATACCAAAGAATTTGTGATTGCAATCATTTTCAGGAAGAAACTGAGTATTATCTGACAGAATTACAGGGGTGCCAATACTTCTGGCCACCACTGTAGTATATAATGGCCGACATATATTGCTCAATATAGTACCATGGCCCCATCTACTATATAATTGGCTTATCCCGTCTGTCTGTCCGTCCAGGAATTGCCGGCCGGACCAATCAGCGAAGCGGGATTTCAGAACAAGATGGCGGCCGTTAGCTCCATACTGTATATACTGGGCCCCATATATTGCTCCATACAGTATATACTGGGCCCTATATATTGCTTCATACAGTATAATGGCCCCATATAGTATATAATGGCAGACATATATTGCTCCATACAGTATCATGGCCCCATATAGTATATAATAGGCCCCATATAGTCCTCCACACAGTATATAATAGGCCCCATATATTGCTCCACACAGTATATAATGGGACCCATATATTGCTCCATACAGTATATAATAGGCCCCATATATTGCTCCACACAGTGTATCATGGGCCCCATATATTGCTCCATACAGTATATACTGAGCCCCATATATTTCTGCACAGTATAATTTCCCCTTATAATATATAAAGGGCCACATTTTTTGCTTCATACTGTATATACTGGGCCCCATATATTGCTTCATACAGTATACACTTGGCCCCATATATTGCTCCATACTGTATATACTGGGCCCCATATATTGCTCCATACAGTACTTACTGGGCCCCATAAATTGCTGCACAGTATAATGGCCCCATATAGTATATAATAGGCCCCATATATTGCTCCATACAGTATATACTGGACCCCATATATTGCTCCATACAGTATATACTGAGCCCCATATATTGCTGCACAGTATAATTTCCCCTTATAATATATAAAGGGCCACATTTTTTGCTTCATACTGTATATACTGGGCCCCATATAGTGCTCCATACTGTATATACTGGGCCCCATAAATTGCTGCACAGTATAATGGCCCCATATAGTATAAAATAGGCCCGATATATTGCTCCATATAGTATAATGGCCACATATAGTATATAATGGGCCCCATATATTGCTCCATACAGTATATACTGGGCCCCATATATTGCTGCACAGTATAATGGCCCCATATAGTATATAATGGGCTCCATAAATTGCTAAACAGTATAATGGCCCCAATATAATATATAAGGGGCCCCATATATTGCTCCATACAGCATAATGGCCCCATATAGTATAATGACCACATATAGTATATAATAGGCCCCATATATTGCTCCATACAGTATAATGGCCACATATAGTATATAATGGGCCCCATATATTGCTCCATACAGTATATAATGAGCCCCATATATTGCTCCATACAGCATAATGACCCCATATAGCGCTCCATACAGTATAATGACCACATATAGTATCTAATAGGCCCCATATAGTGCTCCATACAGTATAATGGTCCCCATATATTGCTCCATACAGTATATACTGGGCCCCATATATTGCTCCATACAGTATATACTGGGCCCCAGATATTGATCCACAGTATAATGGCCCCATATAGAATATAATGGGCCCCATATATTGATGCATACAGTATAATGGCTCCATATATTATATAATGGGCCCCATATATTGCTCCATACAGTATATACTGAGCCCCATATATTGCTCCATACAGTAAAATGGCCACATATAGTATATAATAGGCCCCATATATTGCTCCATACAGTATAATGGCCCCATATAGTATATAATGGGCCCCATATATTGCTCCCATACAGAATATACTGAACCCCATATATTGCTGCACAGTATAATGGCCCCATATAGCATATAATGGGCCCCATATATTGCTCCATACAGTATAATGGCCCCATATAGTGTATAATGTGCCACATATTTTGCTCCATACTGTATATACTAGGCACCATAAATTGCTCAATGCAATATAATGGCCCCATATAGTATATAATAGGCCCCATATAGTGCTCCAAACAGTAGAATGGGCCCCATATATTGCTCCACACAGTATATACTGGACCCCATATAATGCTCCATTAAGTATAATGGCCCCATATAGTATATAATGGGCCCCACATATTGCTCCATACAGTATAATGGCCCAATATAGTGCTCTATACAGTATATACTGGACCCCATATATTGCTACATAAAGTATAATGGCCCCATATAGTATATAATGAGCCCCATATATTGTTCCATACAGTATACTGGCCACATATATTTCTCCATACAGTATAATAGCCCCTTATAGTATATAATAGGCCCCACATATTGCTCCATACAGTATAATAGCCCCATATATTGCTACATACAGTATATAATAGGCCCCATATATTTCTCCATAGAGTATATAATGGGCCCCATATATTGCTCCATAAAGTATATACTGAGCCCCATTTAATGATCCATACACTATAATGGCCTCATATAGTATATAATACGCACCATATATTGCTCTATACAGTATAATGGCCCCATATAGTATATAATAGGCCCCTTATATTGCTCCATACAGTATATAATGGGCCCCATATCTTGCTCCATACAGTATAATGGCCCCATATAGTTTATAATTGGCCCCATGTATTGCTCCATACAGTATAATGGCCTCATATAGTATATAATGGGCCCCATATATTGCTCCATACAGTATAATGGCCCCATATAGTATATAATGGGCCCTATATATTGTTCCATACAGTATATACTGGGTCCTCTAAATTGCTCCAAACAATATAAAGGCCCCATGTAGTATATAATGGGCCCAATGTACTGCTCCACACATTATATACTGGGCCCCATAAATTGTTCCATACAATATGATTGCCCCATATAGTATATAATGGGCTCCATGTTTTGCTCTATGCGGAATATTCTGGGCCCCATAAATTGTTCCATACAGTATAATAGCCCCATATAGTATATAATGGCCTACATATATTGCTCCATACAGTATCATGGCCCCATATAGCATATAAGAGGCCCCATATATTGCTTCCACACGGTATATAATGGACCCCATATAATGCTCCATACAGTATATACTGTGTCCCATATATTGCTTCATACAGTATAATGGCCCCATATAGTATATAATGGCCTACATATATTGCTCCATACAGTATCATGGCCCCATATACCATATAAGAGGCCCCATATATTGCTCCACACAGTATATAAAGGGCCCCATATATTGCTCCATACAGTATATACTGAGCCCCATATATTGCTGCACAGTATAATTTCCCCTTATAATATATAAGGGCCACATTTTTTGCTCCATACTGTATATAATGGGCCCCATATATTGCTCCATACAGTACATACTGGACCCCATATATTGCTCCATACAGTATAATGGCTCCATACAGTATATACTGGGCCCCATATATTGCTCCATACAGTACATACTGGACCCCATATATTGCTCCATACAGTATAATGGCTCCATACAGTATATACTTGGCCCCATATATTGCTCTATATTGTATATACTGGGCACCATATATTGCTCCATACAGTACTTACTGGGCCCCATATATTGCTGCACAGTATAATGGCCCCATATATTGCTCCATATAGTATAATGGCCCCATATAGTGTATACTGTGCACATATTTTGCTCCAAACTGTATATACTGGGTACCATAAATTGCTCAATACAGTATAATGGCCCCATATAGTGCTCCATACAGTATAATGGGCCCCATATATTGCTCCATACAGTATATACTGGACCCCATATATTGCTCCTTAAAGCATAATGGCCCCATATAGTATATAATGGACCCCATATATTACTCCATACGGTATAATAGCCCCTTATAGTATATAATTGGGCCCCACATATTGCTCCATACAGTATAATGGCCCCATATATTGCTCCATACAGTATATACTGGACCCCATATATTGCTCTATAAAGTATAAAGGCCGCATATAGTATATAATGAGCCCCATATATTGTTCCATACAGTATAATGGCCACATATATTTCTCCATACAGTATAACCCCCTCATATAGTATATGATAGGCTCCATATATTGCTCCGTAGAGTATATACTGGGCCCCATATATTGCTCCATACAGTATAATGGCACCATATATTATATAATGGGCCCAATATATTGCTCCATAGAGTATATACTAGGCCCATATATTGCTCCATACAGTATAATGGCCCCATATATTATATAATGGGCCCAATATATTGCTCCATACAGTATATACTGGGCCCTAGATACTGTTCCATACAGTATAATGGTCACATATAGTATATAATAGGTCCCATATATTGCTCCATACAGTGTAATGGCCATATATAGTATATAATAGGCCCCATATATTGCTCCATACAGTGTAATGGCCACATATAGTATATAATAGGCCCCAAATATTGCTCCATACAGTATAGACTGGGCCCCATATATTGCTGCAAAGTATAATGGCCCCATGTAATATATAAAGGGCCACATTTTTTGCTCAATACTGTATATACTGGGCCCCAATATATTGCTAAATACAGTATATACTGGGCCCCATATACTGCTGCACAATATAATTGCCCCATATAGTATATAATGGGCTCCATAAATTGCTCCATACAGTATAATGGACCCATATATTATACAATGGGCCCAATATATTGCTCCATAATATATATACTGGGCCCAATATATTGCTCCATACAGTATATACTTGGCCCCATATATTGCTCCATAATGTATATACTGGGCCCAATATATTGCTCCATACAGTACTTACTGTGCCCCTTATATTGCTGCACAGTATTATGGCCCCATATAGTATAAAATAAGCCCGATATATTGTTCCATATAGTATAATGGCCACTTATAGTATATAATGGGCTCCATATATTGCTCCATATAGTATATACTGGGCCCCATTTATTGCTGCACAGTATAATGGCCCCATATAGTATATAATAGGCTCCATAAATTGCTAAATACAGTAAAATGGCCCCATATAATATATAATGGGCCCCATATATTGCTCCATACAGCATAATGGCCCCATATAGTGCTCCATATAGTATAATGACCACATATAGTATATAATAGGCCCCATATATTGCTCCATACAGTATAATGGCCACATATAGTATATATTGGGCCCCATATATTGCTCCATACAGTATATAATGGGCCCCATATATTGCTCCATACAGCATAATGGCCACATATAGTGCTCCATACAGTATAATGACCACATATAGTATATCATAGGCCCCATATATTGCTCCAAACAGTATATACTGAGCCCCATATATTGCTCCATACAGTATATACTGGGCCCAGATATTAATCCACAGTATAATGGCCCCATATAGAATATAATGGGCCCCATATATTGATGCATACAGTATAATGGCTCCATATATTATATAATGGGCCCGATATATTGCTCCATACAGTAAAATGGCCACATATAGTATATAATAGGCCCCATTTATTGCTCCATACAGTATAATGGCCCCATATAGTATATAATGGGCCCCATATATTGCTCCATACATTATATACTGAGCCCTATATATTGCTGCACAGTATAATGCCCCATATAGTAAATAATGGCCCCATATATTGCTCCATACAGTGTAATGGCCCCATATAGTGTATAATGTGCCACATATTTTGCTCCATACTGTATATCCTGGGCAACATAAATTACTCAATACAGTATAATGGCCCAATATAGTGCTCCATACAGTATAATGACCACATATAGTATATAATAGGCCCCATATAATGCTCCATACAGTATAATGGGCCCCATATATTGCTCCATACAGCATACACTGGACCTCATATATTGCTCCATAATGTATAATGGTGCCATATAGTATAGAATGGACCCCATATAGTGCTCCATACAGTATATACTGGATCCATATATTGCTCCATAAAGTATAATGGCCCCATATAGTATATAATGATCCCCATATATTGTTCCATACAGTATAATGGCCACATATATCTCTCCATACAGTATAATAGCCCCTTATAGTACATAATAGGCCCCACATATTGCTCCATACAGTATAATGGCCTCATATATTGCTACATACAGTATATAATGGGCCCCATATATTGCTCCATACAGTATATAATGGGCCCCATATATTGCTCCATACAGTATATACTGAGCCCCTTTTACTGCTCCATACACTATAATGGCCCCATATAGTATATAATAGGCCCCTTATATTGCTCCATACAGTATATAATTGGCCCCATATCTTGTCCATACAGTATATTGGCCCCATATAGTATATAATGGGCCCTATATAGTATATAATGGGCCCCATGTATTGCTCTATACAGTATAATGGCCCCATATAGTATATAATTGGCCCCATGTATTGCTCCATACAGTATAATGGCCCCATATATTGCTCCATACAGTATAATGGCCCCATATAGTATATAATGGGCCCTATGTATTGTTCCACACAGTATATACTGGGTCCTCTAAATAGCTCCAAACAATATAAAGGCCCCATGTAGTATATAATGGGCCCAATGTATTGCTCCTCACAGTATATACTGGGCCCAATAAATTGTTCCATACAATATAATTGCCCCATATAGTATATAATGGGCTCCATGTATTGCTCTATACAGTATATACTGGGCCCCATAAATTGTTCCATACAGTATATTATCTCCATATAGTATATAATGGGCCCCATATATTGCTCCATACAGTATAATGGCTCCATATAGTATATACTGGGCCTCATATACAGTATTGCTCCATACAGTATAATGGCCCCATAAAGTATATAATGGGCCTCATATAATGCTCCATACAGTATATACTGTGTCCCATATATTGCTTCATACAGTACAATGGCCCCATATATAGTATATAATGGCCGACATATATTGCTCCATACAGTATTATGGCCCCATATAGCATATAATAGGCCCCATATATTGCTCCACACAGTATATAATGGGCCCCATATATTGCTCCATACAGAATATACTGAGCCCCATTTATTGCTGCACAGTATAATTTCCCCTTATAATATATAAAGGGACACATTTTTGCCTCCATACTGTATATACTGGGCCCCATAAATTGTTCCATACAGTATATTATCTCCATATAGTATATAATGGGCCCCATATATTGCTCCATACAGTATAATGGCTCCATATAGTATATACTGGGCCCCATATACAGTATTGCTCCATACAGTATAATGGCCCCATAGAGTATATAATGGGCCTCATATAATGCTCCATACAGTATATACTGTGTCCCATATATTGCTTCATACAGTACAATGGCCCCATATAGTATATAATGGCCGACATATATTGCTCCATACAGTATTATGGCCCCATATAGCATATAATAGGCCCCATATATTGCTCCACATAGTATATAATAGGCCCCATATATTGCTCCATACAGTATATACTGAGCCCCATTTATTGCTGCACAGTATAATTTCCACTTATAATATATAAAGGGACACATTTTTGGGTCCATACTGTATATACTGGGTCTCATATTTTGCTCCATACAGTATATACTTGGCCCATATATTGCTCCATACTGTATATACTGGGCCCCATATATTGCTCCATACAGCACTTACTGGTCCCCATATATTGCTGCACAGTATAATGGCCCCATATAGTATTTAATGGGCTCCATAAATTGTAAAATACAGTATAATGGCCCCATATATTATATAATGGGCCCCATATATTGCTCCTTACAGCATAATAGCCCCATATAGTGTTCCATACGGTATAATGACCACATATAGTATATAATGGGCCCCATATATTGCTCCATACAGTATATAATGGGCCCCATATATTGCTCCATACAGTATAATGGCCACATATAGTATATAATGGGCCCCATATATTGCTCCATACAGTATATAATGGGCCCCATATATTGCTCCATACAGTATATACTGAGCCCCATTTATTGCTCCATACACTATAATGGCCCCATATAGTATATAATAGGCCCCTTATATTGTTCCATATAGTATATAATTGGCCCTATATCTTGTCCATACAGTATATTGGCCCCATATAGTATATAATGGGCCCTATATAGTATATAATGGGCCCCATGTATTGCTTCATACAGTATAATGGCCCCATATAGTATAGAATTGGCCCCATGTATTGCTCCATACAGTATAATGGCCACATATATTGCTCCATACAGTATATACTGGACCCATATATTGCTCCATACAGTATAATGGCCCCATATAGTATATAATGGGCCCTATATATTGTTCCATACAGTATATACTGGGTCCTCTAAATAGCTCCAAACAATATAAAGGCCCCATGTAGTATATAATGGGCCCAATGTATTGCTCCTCACAGTATATACTGGGCCCAATAAATTGTTCCATACAATATGATTGCCCCATATAGTATATAATGGGCTCCATGTATTGCTCTATACAGTATATACTGGGCCCCATAAATTGTTCCATACAGTATATTATCTCCATATAGTATATAATGGGCCCCATATATTGCTCCATATAGTATATAATGGGCCCCATATATTGCTCCATACAGTATAATGGCTCCATATAGTATATACTGGGCCCCATACACAGTATTGCTCCATACAGTATAATGGCCCCATAGAGTATATAATGGGCCTCATATAATGCTCCATACAGTATATACTGTGTCCCATATATTGCTTCATACAGTACAATGGCCCCATATAGTATATAATGGCCAACATATATTGCTCCATACAGTATTATGGCCCCATATAGCATATAATAGGCCCCATATATTGCTCCACACAGTATATAATGGGCCCCATATATTGCTCCATACAGTATATACTGGGCCCCATATATTGCTGCACAGTATAATTTCCCCTTATAATATATAAAGGGACACATTTTTGGCTCCATACTGTATATACTGGGCCCCATAAATTGTTCCATACAGTATATTATCTCCATATAGTATATAATGGGCCCCATATATTGCTCCATACAGTATAATGGCGCCATAGAGTATATAATGGGCCTCATATAATGCTCCATACAGTATATACTGTGTCCCATATATTGCTTCATACAGTACAATTGCCCCATATAGTATATCATGGCCGACATATATTGCTCCATACAGTATTATGGCCCCATATAGCATATAATAGGCCCCATATATTGCTCCACACAGTATATAATGGGCCCCATATATTGCTCCATACAGTATATACTGAGCCCCATTTATTGCTGCACAGTATAATTTCCCCTTACAATATATAAAGGGACACATTTTTGGCTCCATACTGTATATACTCGTCCCATATTTTGCTCCATACAGTATATACTTGGCCTCATATATTGCTCCATACTGTATATACTGGGCCCCATATATTGCGCCATACAGTACTTACTGGTCCCCATATATTGCTGCACAGTATAATGGCCCCATATAGTATTTAATGGGCTCCATAAATTGTAAAATACAGTATAATGGCCCCATAGAGTATATAATGGGCCTCATATAATGCTCCATACAGTATATACTGTGTCCCATATATTGCTTCATACAGTACAATGGCCCCATATAGTATATAATGGCCGACATATATTGCTCCATACAGTATTATGGCCCCATATAGCATATAATAGGCCCCATATATTGCTCCACATAGTATATAATGGGCCCCATATATTGCTCCATACAGAATATACTGAGCCCCATTTATTGCTGCACAGTATAATTTCCCTTTATAATATATAAAGGGACACATTTTTGGCTCCATACTGTATATACTGGGTCCCATATTTTGCTCCATACAGTATATACTTGGCCCCATATATTGCTCCATACTGTATATACTGGGCCCCATATATTGCTCCATACAGTACTTACTGGTCCCCATATATTGCTGCACAGTATAATGGCCCCATATAGTATTTAATGGGCTCCATAAATTGTAAAATACAGTATAATGGCCCCATATATTATATAATGGGCCCCATATATTGCTCCTTACAGCATAATAGCCCCATATAGTGTTCCATACGGTATAATGACCACATATAGTATATAATAGGCCCTATATATTGCTCCATACAGTATAATGACCACATATAGTATATAATGGGCCCCATATATTGCTCCATACAGTATATAATGGGCCCCATACATTGCTCCATACAGCATAATGGACCCATATAGTGCTCCAAACAGTATAATGACCACATATAGTATATAATAGGTCCCATATAGTGCTCCATACAGTATATACTGGGCCCCATATATTGCTCCATACAGTATATACTGGACCACATATAGTATATAATAGGCCCCACATAGTGCTCCATACAGTATATACTGGACCCCATATATTGCTCCATACAGTATATAATGGGCCCCATATATTGCTCCATACAGTATAATGGCCCCATATAGTATATTATGGGCCCCATATATTGCTCCATACAGTATATACTGAGCCCCAGATATTGCTCCACAGTATAATGGCCCCTTATAATATATAAATGGCCATTTTTTTTGCTCAATACTGTATATACTGGGCCTCATATATTGCTCCATACAGTATATACTGGGCCCCATATATTGCTCCATACAGTATAATGGCCCCATATAGTATATAATAGGCCCCATATATTGCTCCATACAGTATAATGGTCCCATATATTACTTCATACAGTATAATAGGCCCCCATATATTGCTCCATACAGTATAATGGTCCCATATATTGCTTCATACAGAATAATAGGCCCCATATATTGCTCCATACAGTATAATGGTCCCATATATTGCTGCACAGTAAAATGGCCCCATATAGTGTATAATGTGCCACATATTTTGCTCCATACTGTAAATACTGGGCACCATAAATTGCTCAATACAGTATAAGGGCCTCATATAGTATATAATGGGCCCCATATATTGTTCCATACAGTATAATTGCCCCATATATTGCCCAGGGGAGGAAATTGTGCAACCCACCTCGGGGTCCTGGGATCCCCAGTACCCCTGGAACACTTGTGTGCTGAAGATATAGCGGTAGCAAAACAAATGCTGAGAGAATAGTGTCATGTGTTCTCCAAAGATGACTCTGATATGACTCTGATATAGGCAGTATCCCGTCATTGCATTTGAAAATCAATTTGAAAGACACGACCCCAGTAACCAGAAGTGACATGTCTGTGCTAAAACCATTACATTGTGAAGTGAAAGAATATTCACAAGATCTCATCAAGAGAGGTTGGGTCCAAAAGTCGAAGTCATCTTATTCCTCTCCAATTTTCTGTGTTAGGAAGAAGGATGGTACGTTGTGACTCTGTTGTGATTACTGGGAGCTAAACCGAAAGTCAGTACCTGATCGACACCCGATACCAAAGATCCTAGATATGCTGGATAGCCAATCAAGAAGCACCTGGTTCTCTGTCCTCGATCAGAGTAAGGCATACCACCAAAGGTTTGTCGAAGAGTCCAGTAGACCTTTGACAGCATTCATCACACCGTGGAGATTATATGAGTGGATCTGCATACCGTTTGGACTCAGTTCAGCTCCAGCATAATTTCAGATGAGCATGGAGTCATGTTTAGAAGGATTGAGGGATGATATCTGCCAGCCGTACTTGGATGACAATGTGGTACACAGCAAAACCTTCCGGGAGCATGTTGAACACGTGAGGACCGTATTTCAACGATATCAACAACATGGAGTTAAGTTGACCCCAAAGAAGTGTGAACTGTTCAAAAGACAAGTCCGCTTTCTAGGGAAAATTGTGTCCAGAGAAGGATATACCATGGACCCAGCAGAAATCGCTCCTGTACTAACCTTAAAAGACAGGCAGCCCTCGACCGTCGGGGAGTTGATGCAGATATTAGGATTCCTCTCCTACTATCGTACTTACGTTTGGAACTTCTCCAGGATTGTCGCCGTACTATACCTCCTCTTGGGGGGGATAACAGAGACAACAACACTCACGGAGAAAAAGAAGAACGCGGGTAGGACCGGGCTTAAAAGAAAGAACGCTGTTTCATCCCATCAGCCCATTCTCTGGACAGCCGACCACCAGGAGGTATTGGAAAAACTAGTAGACTACCTGGTAAAACCTTGGGATATCCTGATTTCAATTTACCATTTGTTCTTCATTGTAACGCTTCTCAAGTTGGACTGGGAGCTGCCCTGTATCAGCATCAAGATGGAAAAATGAGAGTGATCGGTTACGGTTCTAGAACGTTGACAGATGTCGAGAAGAAATACCATCTACATTCCAGAAAATTGGAGTTCCTGGCATTGAAATGGGCTATCTGAGAACGATTTAGAGATTAGTTCTACTAGAGGAAAGAGTTTGAGGTATGCACTGACAAAAACCCTTTGACCTATGTCCTTACTACAGCCAAACTGATTGCAACGGGTCAGAAATGGGTTGCTGAACTAGCTGACTTCAATTTCAGCATCAAGTACAGGCCAAGAAAATGCAATGTGGATGCTGACGGATTGTCAAGAATGCCACTAGAGCCTGAGGAGTTCATGCAAGAATGCTCGGAGGAAGTCAGTCTGGAAGCAATTGAGATCAGTACCCAAGCAGTACAAGCTTATCAGGAGGAAGACACACAATTATGGTATCCGTTGATGGTGGAAAACACCATAAAAACGAGAGCACAAGATCACTCCCGGTCTATTCAACAATTACCAAAACGGCAGCACAACGGGAAGATTAGATAATTGGTAGAATACTTCTTTATGTGGACCAAAATCGGTTTCCAAGTAAACGAGAGAGAGCCAATGAGTCATCAGCAGTATCTGTTTTAATTAAAGAGTGGATGAAGCTCTACCTCACTGAAGACGGTATCCTGTATCATAAAGGAGGACAAAAACGGCAGTTGGTACTACCCAGAGTATTCCATAGGTTGGTCTTCAAAGCACTCCATGAAAACATGGGACACCTGGGAGTGGAAAGGACAACCAACTTGATCCATGAACGTTTCTTCTGGCCGTACATACAGAGAGGTATTGAGAGGTACGTGACCAGGGAGTGTGCGTGTCTGAAACACATCAACACATCAACCCGGGCACCTATGGGAAACATCCAAACTACATATCCGTTTGAGATGGTCTCAATAGACTTTCTACATCTCGAGACGTGCAAGGGTGGTTACTAATACATCTTGGTGGTGATGGACCATTTTACACGATTTGCTCAAGCATATGCCACCACCAATACATCGGGTCGAACAGCGGCAGAGAAGATCTTCAATGATTTTGCTGTGAGGTTTGGGTTCACTACAAGGTTACACCACGGCCAAGAAAGAGAATTTGAGAACCAGCTCTTTGCCAAGCTCGGAAAGTACTGTAGAATTCAGAGATCCCACAAAACGCCCTATCACTCAGAAGGTAATGGACAAGTGGAATGTTTTAACCAAACATTATTGTCAATGTTGCGCACTTTAACTGCTGATGAGAAGAAAGACTGGAAGAGTTCTCTGTCAAAAGTGGTACATGCCTATAACTGTGCAAAGTCCAACGGGTTGCTCACCCTTTTTCCTATTGTATGGACGGTCGCCAAGACTGCCAATCGACATCATGTTCCATACTCCGGTGTCAGAGACTTACAGATTGTATCAGGAGTACGTTCGGAAATGGAAGGAACGGATGGCAGGGGCATACAATATAGCGCCCAAAGTAGTTACGCAAGGACTGAGCAAGAGTAATGAGTACTATGATTGAAAATGTTATGGAGCAGAATTGGCACCAGGAAGCCAGGTGCTAGTCAAGAAAGTACGTGAGAAAGGCGGTCCAGGAAAACGTTCGTACTGGGAAGACGAGGTGTATGTGGTCGTAAGAAGAAAAGCTGATGACAGCCCAGTGTATGAAATCCGATTGGAAATGGGAGACAAGAAAACCAGAATAGTCCATCGGAATTTACTACTACCCTGTGACTATCTCCCACCACAACAAGACTTCCCAGAAGTAGACTGACATCGTCCGAGATTGACTAAAAGACCACCACAGACTGAAGCTCCGGAGGTGAATAGTGACCTTGAAAGTTCCGATGGAGAAGAACACACCATTGTATCTCTCGGACCAGCAAGGAGAGGGCTGTACCATCCTCAGGAGAGTTAACTAAACCCTGAGGCTCCAGAGTTCGTACCAAAGAGTATAGATGAAGTCCAATTCAGATCTGATGATCGAACACTGGCTCCTGAAGAGACCGATAGAGACTCAGGAGGAGCAAAATTACCAGACTGTGCGGAAACAAGCGACTCAGGAGAAGTACAGGAACTTACAGAGGCAGCTCCATGAGCATTTGAGGATGCACGGGAAAAGAGTGCGGCGGAAGAAACTTCTGTGACCGAAGAACACGTGGTCTCTGAGGAACAACCCACCAGGAGGATGTCGACGCGAGAAGTGAGGAAGCCCATGATGCTGACGTATGAGACACTTGCTGAACCGAGTCAAGTGCCAAGGACTGTCGACTGGAAACAGGTATCTCTGCCTGTGGACTAGGTAAGCCCACTTGAGTGGTATTCACGAACGTGAGGCAGTATTGAAGATGTTGCCTGGTGGAAAGACTTGTTTTCATGCTTTGATTTTCCTTAAAAGACTTTGTAGAAACAAAGAACTGTTAAAGCATAGAGAGAGAGAGCTGGTTGAAGACGTACGAAAAGCTCCAGCTGAAGAGATGCTGAGTGTTTTAATTGTGTTAATTGTTTATTTCTTATAGGCATCCTACAAGAAAAAGGTTATAAGTTTAGGTTGTTATCAATGTTTATGAACGTTATACTAATTTCACAATGCCAATTTGCATATAAAGTTATTCAACTTTCACCACTGTCTCAGAATTGGTTAGATTGATCAAATAAGACGAATGTCGAGGACGACATTCAAAAAGGAGGGAAATGTGTGGCATGCAGAAGTAGGGCTGTTGCTTTAAAAGCATTCAGCAACTATTAGAAGTAACACAGGTACATGAGACAGGAAGTGTTGTGCTCCAGAAGCATCCAGCAACTAGAGGGTTTAACACAGTCACAGGAGAAGGGGAGTGTTTTAGCAGAGCCCCAGGGGGATTGTGGGGAAGTTGTGTACTGTCTGGCTGGAGCCAAAGAGAAAGGTGGTGTGTGTGTTCTGTATCTCACAGAAGCACCACTGCAAGTGAAAAGGATTCAAGTCAGGAGTGAAGCTAAGCACAGGTCAGGGAGAGTTCCTGAACTAGCAGTGCAGAGTATTGTCAGGCAGACAGATAAGGACTGTAAGAAATGGTGTCACAGGGATCATCTCCCTCAGCAAACCCATCCCCCCTCCTCCATCTCCCTCTGCTGTAAAGAATGCTGTGTTCATTAATGTGCCTTTGCATTAGAACTGTGCTGTTCTGTACTACTGGGAAGACTGTGCACTGCTGTGCTGCTAAGGAAACTGTATTGTTTGTTACTGGAGTCTGTTGCTCATAAGACTTAACTTGCACTGGCTGTGCGGTTTCTTATTAAAAGCTACTGTTCTACCGTTTATAAGGACTCTTGTCAAGTGTGTCTGGTCACCAAGTGAAACAACCTACGTGTTTGTGCCTGAGGGTCAATACCTCTGTGTGCCTGAGAGAAGCTTCAGCACAAGGTCTATGGTCTCCCTGAGTAACTGTTCCCCCAGGATGTAACCTGTTTCGCCCCTACCTGAACCTAGAGGCGTGCGTGTAACATGTATATGTTAAAGGGTGAGAATTTCCAACATCCCATGTCTCAAACAATATTTAATACTAAGTTCTATATGGCATGTGATACTGAATATGTTATCTATGTTTTACAATGCCCATGTAAATTGTTATATGTGGGGAAAACAACTTGGGATTTTAAAACTAGAATAAACCACCATCGATATACAATTAGGAAAAAGAAATTAGATTTACCTATGTGAAAGCATTTTGTGGAATTGGGACAAAAATGGAAGGATCTTATGTAAGCACTTTATATATGTAATTTTTATGATGTGCTGGAATGTTTATTTATTGATATCATTGCTGCACCTATTTAATATATCAATCTATACCATTGCACTGCTTGAGAAAGTTCCACACTTGGAACGAAACGTTGCCTTTTCACTATACTGTATATATATGTACAGTATATACTGTAAATATATATATATATATATATACACGTATATAAAAAATCAGGATGGTGGGCCATCCAAATCTTGCACCGGGGCCCAACTGCCTCCAATCACACCACTGTTTAGGGCCACACTGGCATCAACTATAAATCACAAGGTGCTTGAACATTATATTGCTTTTTGGGTGGTTTAGTGGAACAATTGTTATGTGGACTGATGGCAATTATATGGAGCCTGGTAACCACAGTATATAATTAATAGGAGGGGAAGGACATCTCATAATGTGAGTCAAATCATTCTGTATTTGCACAAGCTATTAAAATGTAAAAAACACATTTATGTATCTACAAGTGACATGGACGCCAGAACCCATCATATATAAAATGAGATGAAGGCCCACCATACTGGCTCCATTTATGTGGCCTAGCAGAGCTGATTGTGGACAAATCTCTTGGTTTGCTTACAGGAACGTTTTACCAAAAGACAGAGGCAAGCTTGTGAGGAGCCATAGCACTCCGCAAAGGAAGGGCGGCAGCACCTCCTTATAAATTAAGCACCACTAGAATCAAATCAAATGGCACAGTTTAAACTCACCTGAGGGCGATAAAAAGATGTTCCTCTACCGAAATACAGCGCCTAATTGTTGTGTTTAGGAACTAAAGGCCAGGATGAAGCTCCTCCAACAGGCGATCAATGGTTACAAGGTGCATGCGGCAAAATGAGAACAATTTGTCAGGGTTGCGCTGTAGCTCCCCATACAGCCAGTAAGAAGTGGCCTTTAGAGACCTGTTGGCTAAGCAGAGGATAAACCCATAGGTTGAAACGCCTCCTTGGATCCACATCACTCTGCGTAGATCTCCAAATCACCTTGACACCACCCAGGTCTGAAGAACCCGCTCACCAGGGGTGAAGGATAAATTAGCCATATTGAGAGCTTGGTCAATACATCAGACCAACAATGAGTATTCACTCTGGGATATCCCAACATAATGGATGTGGTCTAATCCTATGACCTTATTGGGGTTGTTTTTATAGGGTTAGGATCATAGAGGACCTTCATTTTATAGGAAATTGAAGCAAAACAGACTAGAAAATTAGACTAGAAAAATTGCACTCAGGGATACTGGAGGCTGTGACTCTGTTCACTCATGTGTTCAGGTTAATGAGGAAAGGGCTTTACATGACAGTAGATAAAGCTGAAGTCTTTCTGTAAAGCTGAAATCCCCCAGCATTCCCTGCTACTTCAGTGTCTGTGCGGAGCTTACTCTGATCATTTGCATTAATGAGATGTCATCAGCCTCTGTACATTCATCTGATATAGGAATAACAAAATACCTTTCTGCGTTACAAGAGCTCATCTGATTGGGAGCCATCAATCCATCCAGCTTTCTGATTGTTTCCAAAACTTACCAGCAGAATTATAAATGCAGTTATTCACGTTTGAATCATCATCATAATAATAATAGAATGTGCTACAGTGGTTTCTACCTCTATTTCCTTGGTCCATTTTTTTGACCGAAGGACTTGCCAGTTTTTTACAATAGTATCAGCAGGAAATTATCATTAGATGACTAGTAAACCTGTTGCCAGGTAATCCAACATAGCCCCCACCACTGATTGGCAGCTTTCTGCCTATGCACAGTGTACACAGGAAGCTGCCAATCAGTGGTGTGGGTGGTGATATACAGAGCTCAGCATTCAGAGAACCGCTAGATCTGCCGCAGATAAAACAGTGATGTTATTAAGTAGTAGCAATAAAATACAGCACTCCTGGTAATTGTAGGTCCCCGGATAGGATCCCAATCCGTATCAATCAAATAGTAGAAAGAATCCGTCACTCTGAGGTGAGTAGAGTGAAAAACGTGAATCTTTTATTGCAGTGGTCCATATGGACAGTGTGTATTACATGTAACGTTTCCATCATCAAAGACCTTTGTCAAACATATACTGTAGAGGTAACTGAATCGCCCTCCCTGGGCTATGGGGGATACTCGGAGCCGGGCCTTGCAGATGTCGCGGGGATGCAGTCGTGGCCTTGGCCCGTTCCGTGCCCAGGGCTGTAACATGAAAAATATGGGCAATTGGATGAGTGGTTGTTTGACTTCGCCACCTGTGGTTTCTGGTGAAGGCCACGAGCGCTGCAACAGTCCTCTGAGGCTGATGTTATGGCAGCTCGGTTTGGTACTACTCCCCACAGGCGGAGTAGGCCTCAGGGCAGTGATCAATGAACGATCTGTGTGGAGGTATGGTGGGTGCAGTGCCGCGCAGGAATAAACAAGCGGAGGCGGTGGATGAAGTCATCCTGGTCTTTACTCACTTTAGATGTACTTTCAGCCGCAAAGCTTCTCTCTGCTACACACGGCGCACTGCGGCCACCGGGTACGGGGTTCAGCACTTCCCAGGTAGATCAAGAGCACCTGTCAAGACCCCGCTGGTGTGTTCTTCTCCTTTTTCTCTCCTCCCGCTTGTGTTCCTCCCTGGGATCCACTAAGCCGCCGGGCTTTTCCAACAGTGACGTGAAGTACACAGTCAGATATCGGGAGCCGGTCACCCCTCTTGCAGAAGGAATCCCTCTGGCTAAGCCAGAGTGAAGAATACAGGTGGCGACTCCGCTCCGTCCGTATTCCCCTGGGATCCTTTTGCCTGTGGAGCCTATCTCCTCTGCTCCCCTCCAAGGCCTTCTTAGAACAGGACCCTGGCCGGGCAGAGAAACTGGTTAACCCTGACCCGCTCCTCGTCTCAAGGCCAGAGAACGAGGACCGTGAATCTTCAGCCAGCTGCAGACTCTTGCTGGACCCTGACAGAAGACCACAATCAAAAGACCTTGAACTAAAGATGGCCATTTATTATATATGGTTCTATAAGTGCTTCCTGTAAGTGTTTCCTCCACCCTCACCCACTACTTGGTTCCCCCTATCTTTGGTTACCCCCCATCTCCTCTATCCCGGGCCAGGGCAGCACCCTGGTGCATTTAGGCCCCCTACAGGACAGGAGTGGTGTAGTGTTGAGTGCGAAGTGGGGTTCTGAGTGATGCTCCATCCTTACCTGGGAGAGGAGATACCACATCTCTATCTGACGTGCAGTACCCCTGTGGCGACTGAACCCTCAGGGGCGCCACACAACAAATAAAAAAACAAAAGACTTAACATGAGAAATATAATACAGAACATGAAACTATAAAGATAGATATGACGTAATGCTTAAGTGAGGACCACAAGATCTGGCAGATACAGACACCAAGTCTATGAGCAATGGTGAAAAATATATATGTATTGCAGTTTGTAAGAGCCACCAAACAATATACATGAAGACCAGGGTTGGAGGTAGGCAGGTCCCTAACTCCAAAATATATATAGTGTAGAAGATACTATGTCTCTATGGGGAAATAAATATGCAGGGTACAACGCAAAATAGAAATAAGCAATACTTAACATGGGACTATAAAAAATGAAACAGATGGTACATAGAAGGTGGGGGGATTGAATGGTGGTCACAAAGAAGCCCCAAGTCCAAAGTCCACTGGAGAGTCCTGATCTAGAACTAATTTATCCCAAACTGTAAAATAAGATACAAAGCGGAACCTTATCATATACAGTACAGACCAAAAGTTTGGACACACCTTCTCATTGAAATATTTTTCTGTATTTTCATGACTATGAAAATTTTACATTCACACTGCAGGCATCAAAACTATGAATTAACACATGTGGAATTATATACTTAACAAAAAAGTGTGAAACCACTGAAAATATGTCTTATATTCTAGGTTCTTCAAAGTAGCCACCTTTTGCTTTGATGACTGCTTTGCACATTCTTGGCATTCTCTTGATGAGCTTCAAGAGGTAGTCACCGGAAATGGTCTTAGAACAATCTTGAAGGAGTTCCCAGAGATGCTTAGCACTTGTTGGCCCTTTTGCCTTCACTCTGCGGTCCAGCTCACCCCAAACCATCTCGATTGGGTTCAGGTCTGGTGACTGTGGAGGCCAGGTCATCTGGCGTAGCACCCCTTCACTCTCCCTCTTGGTCAAATAGCCCTTACACAGCCTGGAGGTGTGTTTGGGGTCATTGTCCTGTTGAAAAATAAATGATTGTCCAACTAAGCGCAAACCGGATAGAATAGCATGCCATTGCAAGATGCTGTGGTAGCCATGCTGGTTCAGTATGCCTTCAATTTTGATTAAATCCCCAACAGTGTCACCAGCAAAGCACCTCCACACCATCACACCTCCTCCTCCATGCTTCACGGTGGGAACCAGGCATGTAGAGTCCATCCGTTCACCTTTTCTGCGTCGCACAAAGACACGGTGGTTGGAACCAAAGATCTCAAATTTGGACTCATCAGACCAAAGCACAGATTTCCACTGGTCTAATGTCCATTCCTTGTGTTCTTTAGCCCAAACAAGTCTCTTCTGCTTGTTGCCTGTCCTTAGCAGTGGTTTCCTAGCAGCTATTTTACCATGAAGGCCTGCTGCACAAAGTCTCCTCTTAACAGTTGTTGAAGAGATGTGTCTGCTGCTAGAACTCTGTGTGGCATTGACCTGGTCTCTAATCTGAGCTGCTGTTAACCTGCGATTTCTGAGGCTGGTGACTCGGATAAACTTATCCTCAGAAGCAGAGGTGACTCTTGGTCTTCCTTTCCTGGGGCGGTCCTCATGTGAGCCAGTTTCTTTGTAGCGTTTGATGGTTTTTGCAACTGCACTTGGGGACACTTTCAAAGTTTTCCCAATTTTTCGCACTGACTGACCTTCATTTCTTAAAGCAATGATGGCCACTCATTTTTCTTTGCTTAGCTGCTTTTTTCTTGCCATAATACAAATTCTAACAGTCTATTCAGTAGGACTATCAGCTGTGTATCCACCAGACTTCTGCACAACACAACTGATGGTCCCAACGCCATTTAAAAGGCAAGAAATCCCACTTATTAAACCTGACAGGGCACACCTGTGAAGTGAAAACCATTTCCGGTGACTACCTCTTGAAGCTCATCAAGAGAATGCCAAGAGTGTGCAAAACAGTCATCAAAGCAAAAGGTGGCTACTTTGAAGAACCTAGAATATAAGACATATTTTCAGTTGTTTCACACTTTTTTGTTAAGTATATAATTCCACATGTGTTAATTCAAAGTTTTGATGCCTTCAGTGTGAATGTACAATTTTCATAGTCATGAAAATACAGAAAAATCTTTAAATGAGAAGGTGTGTCCAAACTTTTGGTCTGTACTGTATGTCAGGCCACTAACGGATGGAGCAGAACATGAGGAATGGGTGGGAAAGCAGGAGGGGTAGTTTTATTGTCATAAAAAAACAGTAAATGAAACCATGCTAGGAGCAGATAAAAAGTGTAGAGGAAGGGAAAAAAACATAGGAAAAGACTGAATAAGAGGAAAGAAAAATAAAATAAAAATGAAGATGAAAAAAAATAAAGGAAAAAATAAAATTAATAAAAAATAAAATAAAATAAAAAAATAAAGATGAAAAAAGGGGAAAAATAAAGATAAAAGATGAAAAATAAAGAAAAATAATGAAAAATGAACCATAAGGAATAAAAAATAATAGATTATTCAGAAAGAATAAATAATAATAATCAAAGAAATTAAAAAATATGTAGCAGCCCGATGTGCTCCAGGTTCCTAAATACATGGGATGATGAGATTCCTGATATAAAATGGATCAAGAAGACTGTCCTCCTGTCTTGAATAATAAATACTTTGATCTCTGCAATATTCACATAATTTCGATACTTCAATGTCCTATATATTAATACTAGATGGTGGCCCGATTCTAACGCATCGGGTATTCTACAATATGTACGCGGCCGACCGGGCGCATTCAGCAGAGCGTTGTTTAAATTTGGCGCCAAAATCGCTGATTGGTCGCGGCCGGCAACCGCGACCAATCAGCAAAACGGTGTTTAAATTTGGCGGCAATATCGGTGATTGGTTGCGGGTGGCGGCCGCGACCATTCAGCGAACTGTGTTAGTGAGGACCGGAGAGCTTGTTTAAATTTGGCGCTAAAATCGCTGATTAGTCGCGACCGCGACCAATCAGCAAAACGGTGTTTAAATTTGGCGCCAATATCGCTGACTGGTCGCGGCCAGCGGTCGCGACCAATCAGCAGAGCGGGGTTTAGATTTGACGCCAATAATGCTGATTGGTGGCGACTGCGACCAATCAGCAGAGCGGTGTTTAAATTTGGCGCCAATCTCCCTGATTGTTCGCTGCTGGCGGCCGCGACCAATCAGCAGAGCGTTGTTTAAATTTGGCGCCAATCTCGCTGATTGGTAGCGGCCGCGACCAATCAGCAGAGCGGTGTTTAAATCAGCGAACCGTATTACTGAGGACCGGGCAGCGTCGCCGTCCCTCCCTTCACACTTGCCGTCGGGAGATCAGCGGCCCAAGCCGCTGATCTCCCGACAGTAGCCGCATGGAGGTCAGCGGCGCCGCCCGTCGGGGTACTTGTGCTGCCAGCAGCGGGGAGATGAGCAGCTAGCGCCGCTCATCTCCCGGCTGCATCGCCGCTGACTTCCGTCCGGCAGATGAGCCGCTAACGGCCGCCATCTTTTTCTGAAAACCCGCATCGCTGATTGGCCGCGGCCGGACCAAGCAGCGACGCGGGATTTCCTGGACAGAGAGACAGGATAAGACGATTATATATATTAGATATTTTACTGTATTGCAGTTACCTATTGTTAAACGTGTGATACAATACCTGCAACATTGTTTTAAAATGGATATTTACTGATGTTTATAACAGGATTCGGATTTATATCTTATTGCTGTATGTTTGTAACATTTATTATAAAGAATTCTTCAAGAAACGAGTTTAAAAAAAACAATAATAATTCTGCACACATAGATATTCTCATAAGAAAGACAAAACCTCACTTTTATTTTCCTAAATATTCAGGGTTCAGGTTTATTAACGTTTTAAATTGACCGACTGCACTGGAGTTGTTCAATATTAAAATGAATAATCAAAAATGCAAATTGAACACACAGTGCATATATATATATATTTATTTATTTATAAGCAAAAGTTTGGTTCATCATCCTCCAAATTTGATATCTATCTATCTATCTAATCCAAAAATATGGAGGCAGCACACAGTTGAAGAAATTTTTTTTTTTATTATTTAATAGCCCATGTGGCGACGTTTCGGTCCAGTATTGTGCACCTTTCTGAAGCTACATGGGCTATTACATAATATAAATTTTTCTACTTCATCTGTGTGCTGCCTCCATATTTTTGGATTATATAAGAGGACTGGTATATAACAGGGGGCTTTTCACCTAAACTTTTTGCTTGTGCTGTTTTTTATCTTTTTTCTTATCTATCTATCTATCTATCTATCCATCTATCTCATTGTGAGGTGAGATCAGAATGAAAATGATGTCACAAGTGATGTGATGACATCACCGCATTCTATATCCCAGTGTTCCGGCCTAAGGGAAATCACTGCCTTACAGACTCCCAAGGGTGAGGCAGCCCCTTTTGTTTTTCGTCACGAACGAAGCAAAAATTGATTATAAAATGGATAAAGAGAGAAGAAGAGCCCATAGAGATCGGGTTCTCAGTGAGAGGAGAGGATTAAATGAAGAGCAGGTACCATTGTTCGCTATTGGGCGAAAAGGCTTTATACTACCGGACGTGGACACTGACGCCTCAGAAATGGCGTCCAAACGTCAAACTCTGGACAAAATGAGAAAGACCAAAAGACATGAGATCCTTACAGAGAGAAGGAAAATGGAGACCCTCATGGAGTCTCACTCTGCAGCCTCCGCTGAGCTTCAGAGGGCCATACTTATCGCCTTGAAAAAACTCGGAGATCTGGTCCCTGAAATACGGAGGAGGAACAAAGATGTCATCCTCAATAAGAGGAGAAACATCAGCGCAGAGTTAGAGCTGGAAGAGGTTCTCCAAGAGACACCGAGACAAGTGACATCCTCCAGATCTGAAAGTCTGGAGGCACCGAAACTACAAAGAGCGGCAGCCCAGAAGAGGATCAGGAACAGCAGAGACTGGGTTGTCCAATGTAGAAGACGTCTCATCTACGCTAAATCCATTATAAATGGGAATGGTGCATTGCGGAGGTCGAGGTCATCAGCTGAAAACATCTCCATCCCAGAGAACAAACAGCTGAGTGTTTCTCCACCAAACACATCACTGGATACAGATGGACCAGGTAAGATGGATCTGCTCAGTGTAATAAGACTGGGGGTGAGGAGGATTATACTCCTAATATTATGTACTGGCATCAATTATCAAAAGTGCAGAAAAACTGTCCTTGTTGCCCATAGCAACCAATCACAATGCAGCTTTCATTGTTCCATAGAATGTTAAGAGATGGAATCTATGTTGTGATTCATTGCTATGGACAACAGGGACAGTTTTGCTATTGGACAGTTTTGATAAATGAGAGCCCAAATATTAGACATTTCCTGCTCATTTACATAATGCCATTTAAAATTATAATATTTTCTCTGGAGCTACATTTGTTAACCCCTTATTGACCAGGCAACCTTTTTTTTTCTCCCCCTCCTTTGAAAACCCATAACTATTTATTTATTAATTTTTCTGGCAATGTAGCTGTATGTGGACTTGTTTTTTCAGTGGGCCGAGCTGTAGTTTTGAACATTATTTATTTTACCATTCAATGTTCTGGAACACGGGGAAAAAGATTTAATCTGTGGTAAAATTGTGGAAAAAAAGTGATTCCAACATTGTTTTTTTCTAGATGTTCATTGAGTGGTAAAAATGACCTGACAAAATGATTCTCCATGTCAGTTACAGCTATGATACTGCTGAACTTGCATAGGGGTTTCTAAGAAATACTTAAGAATTTTATTTAAACAAATGCTTTGTGTGGCCATGTTCTGAGACATTGGAACTGTGTGATTGTGATCGCTGGATGGAGATGTGTGAGGGCTTGATGATTTTTTGCGTGGTGAACTGTAGCTTTTAATGATACCTTTCCTGGGTAGACAGGACATTGTGATATCTTTTTATTGCAATTTTTTAGGTGGATACAGCGCCCCCCAAAAATGCAATTCTAATGTTTAATTTTTTTATCATGTTAGTGTTCACTGTTTGCAATATTTAATTTTATATTTTTGCAAAATCGGACTTATGCGGATGTCGTGATACAAGATGTGCTTATAAATTTGATTATAATTATGTCAATTTGGTGATTCAAATATTTTTTACATTTTCCCTTTTTTAAACTATTTTTTTTTTATTTACTTCACTTTTTAGTTTCCTTGGGGGACTTAAACCTGTGATTTTCTGATCGCTTGTACTATATACTGTGGTAGAACTGTATATAGATAAATTGACATTCTCGTATGAAATTAAGCCAGGCTGGTCTTAACACTAGGCCAAAAGTGACAGACTGGGGCTTTCAGCAGTAGGCCCAGGTAGTCATTTTAAACAATTGACCCCCTGCAATAGTGTCCTGGGGGGTTAATAGGTGCTGGTGCACACAAATCGGCAATAGCTTCATTTAAATATCACTGTCAGCATTGAAATGGTTAAACTACAGTAATTGGAGTGTGCTCCAGTCGCTGCAGTTATAGGCAAGTGTCAGCTATGTAATACAGCCAGCATCTGCCTGATATGGTGCATGCTCAGCTAATGAGCCCGCTTCATACATTTTATGCACAACATGACAAACATTTCCATTATGTGTTCGCAAAGGGTTTAATAAATCTTGTATTTTCTCAGCAGATGGAGGCCTTATGATACCCCCTGACATAGAAGACATGCCAGCAGAAGACCCCGGTGATGCTAGAATCTGTATTTCACCCCTGAGAGAAGTGGTCAACACTAATAATACTATTGACTTTGACAGCCTTGACTTCCAGAAAGTTCTTGGAAAGGGAGGCTTCGGAAATGTAAGTGTGAATTTATCCTCCACCATGTTCATCAATGTATCCTGCACCAGATGCACAGGAGGGTTGTACATATTCATTACAGGATTCTCATATGTAATGATGTATGAGATAAACTAGTGAACTACTACACACTAATAGATGGGAGTTTGGTCTGATCTGTTGTGATTTTTCTCCAGGTCATCTTGGCATTAGATCTGGTTAATGAAGGACTTCAGGCCATTAAAATCATGGACAGAAGTTATTGTAGAGAGGACATATTCTCTACAGAGCTAGAAGTCCTGAGAATGGCAGCAGGATGCCCCTACCTAATGACTATGCGGGCGTTTATGGAATCACCATTGGAGTATGTGATAGCCATGGACTATATGGCCGGAGGAGACCTGTTTGACCACATGGCAGATTCAATGCTGTTTAACACAAGGACAACAAGGTAAACGTCTTATACTGAATATTAATAATCCGTTGCCCTCGCACTGTAGTCCTAGAGCAATGGACAACGACAACAGGAGAAAATAATGACATGAAAAGGACACGTGTGTGATCTCCTCATGTTCTCTGTATGATTGTGCATGTAACCACTGATCCATCCTTTCTACTCCACAGACTCTTTGCGGCAGAGATGGTGTGCGGACTCCAGTTCCTGCATGAACGCGGCGTCATACACCGGTAATCATTTCACCTTCATAAATCTGTCACCTGTGACTCTCTGTTGTCTCCTTACATATCTATTGTAGAAAGTTCTTTCCATGAATTGTCCTCACAATCAGTGTCTGCTCCTTCTCCCTGCAGTGACCTGAAGCCAGATAATATCCTCCTCCAAGACACCGGACACATCAAAATCTCCGACTTTGGCTTAGCAGCCATGAATGTATTTGAGGATGGCATAGTGAAGAACAAGGTTGGCACTAAGGGTTACATAGCGCCCGAGGTAAGGAACATCTCTGTGTGATTGATGCCAATAGTAGAATTGAGGGATAATCTGATCCCAATGTATCCTGCTGATATCTAATCACAGACCGGTCCTCATAGTCTCTGTGTGTAAATCCCCTTCCCGGTATATTAAGCTCCTCTCCAATCTCATGTTTCCACAGATAATGGACAGTAAAGGCTACAACCATCTGGCAGACTCCTTTTCCTTCGGCGTCATCTTATATATAATGAGTGTAGGTGACCAGCCATTCTATTGCAAAGGCACAATGGATGAATACCACCAGTCTCTGCGTGATGACATCCCTTATTTTCCACCTGGGATCTGCTGTCATACCATGGACATCATAAAAGGGGTGAGTAAGATCAGATGGATAAGTATGATGGGGGGATTACTAAAAGAGATAGAAGATAAGATGGGAATAGTCCATAGACATTGTGTAAAAACTTGTCAGTAATAATACATAATATAATGACTAATGGTCTCTATCATTTTCTAGCTTCTCTGCAAATCTCCATCTGCCCGATCTGCCATTACATCATCCATCAGATCGCATCCGTTTTTCTATTCTATAGACTGGAGCGATGTGGAGTCCGGCAGAGCCGACCCACCATTCCCATATTGCTATGTAAGTACAACACATACAGACATCCATAGTGTTATCACTACCCAGTAACACACTTACCCACTATACACCTTATCGCTATATCCCCCTAGTACTGTATATACTGTATGTGAGGGGCTGATTCTCAGACGTGTATATTTCTCTTCTTACAGCAGGAGTATTAGGCTGATAAAAATCAGCCCCATTCCAGCAACATCCAGGAATGAAGATTTACATTAATCGGATGAGACAATTACACTGGACTTTCTTATTTACCGGACTGTGACAAACCTACCGAGCTTCCACCACATAACATCCAAGTAGATTTGAGCACCAAACATCCAGGGATTTATTCCGATCGCCATATTTGGGGTCAGGAAGGAATTTTTTTCCCTTGATATGAGGATGATCCAGCAACGAGTCCTCAGGGTTATTTTTCGCCTTCCTCTGGATCAACATAGCAAGTAATTAAAGGCTGAAATTGAAGGACTTCTTTCAGCCATACTTGCTATGTTACCATCTGGACGACTCATCTACAATGTGGTGGTAAGGAGACGACTACAAGATATGGACATAAAGAAGGAAGCGGCTGCTCCTTCTCCTACTTGGCCATGTACAGACACAAGGAAGCGGCTGCTCCTTCTCCTACTTGGCCATGTACAGACACAAGGAAGCGGCTGCTCCTTCCTCTACCAGGCAATGGTCAGACAGAAGGAAGCGGCTGCTCCTTCCTCTACCAGGCCATGGTCAGACAGAAGGAAGCGGCTGCTCCTTCACCTTCCTGACCATGGTCAGACAGAAGGCCATATGGCTGATCGCGATGCTGAAGGAATCCAGGAAAACTCCAACTACACAGATCACAAGTCACACATTCCTGCTCTTCTCCTCTCTCATGTGTGATCCAGACCTGGATGTCCAAAAGCGGCAAAAGTGTAAGCCGAGGCCTGAGGAGCAGAATCATCTGCTCCTTTCTATAGAAAGTCACTGTATCTACACACTTTCTTTTATCATCATTGCAAATTTGTAACAACTTTATTGCACAAATATATATATATGTATATATAAAACATCTAAGTGTCTTTTGTGCGTTTGGTTAAATTCTTCTCATATACAGACCTGCTTTTTGTTATTTTTATTAATATCATGATAAGGACAAGGTATTTTGGAGCCTTAGGCAAATGAAGCCTATGGTGACCCCCACCAAAGGAATAGGCAAGAAACTGAGGTAACAGGACCCCTAATACTGCACCTCCTCCCTCCGATCAGTCTGATAATAATCTCTGACGACCACTTCCACTCAAATTATTACTTTTCTCACCAAAAAAATACCAGCACAAGTAAAAAAAATGTGGCGTACTTTAGGGATGAGGCTTAAAAGGGAGCGCAATGTCAAAGTTCTATATAGAATCGTTCATTGTTTGTGGACCAATTACACATTACAAGGGACAAATAGCGTTATTCATCCCTGACATTCTATATTTTACATGTCCTACCCAAGGATAGTGATGGAAACTAATATAGCTGTTAGTATAATGGAGGCCGTGGGTTTCAGTTAAGGTCATGTGACAGATGCAACTTGTAACAAAACTGATGGCGTTTCTAGTGCCGTATTCCTGTGTGGCGCCATCCTGTAACAGAGAACACACCGGAAGTAGCCTGCGTCTTGTTGGAGTTACCGGCAGGGGAGGGAGCTGATTACAGCTCTTTTGCTCCTGTCCTGGGCAGCGCTCAGATTGTCTTAAAGAGGCAAATACAATTCAGTGCAGAGAGGGAGCGACAGGCGGTGAGCGGTGTTAGTGACTCACTGAATGCCTGTGACTGGAGGAAGGGGCCGAAACAATGTCATTTTTATTTTTTTTTAAACTGAGCCCCCTCGGGGAGACAAGGGGTAGCGCCCTAGGCTAGTGCCTACCCTGCCTACCTGTCGAACCAGCCCTTATTATGAATCATGTTTGATAATTTTTTTGTGATCTTTATTAATTCATTCTTCGTTCACTTTTTTCCTAATAAATACTATAATCAATGTAGTCTTGACCTATATTTATATCTGTATATGGGCACTTTGTGGTGGTAACAAATCCACATTGTATCAATTTTTCAAAGACCCCGGTGCTGTCATCTTTTTCATATTTTTTTATTATTTTCGAGGAGCTTTTCCAGCCTAATGGCAATGTGCCCAGGGCATTCTGGTTAATACCAGATGAAGGGGAACGCAGCCTCCATTATTTGATAGGACTACACATGATAGGATGAGATACACAGCTCAGCAGACTGTATTATTTGATTGAACTGCACATGATAGGATTAGATACACAGCTTAAAGGGAAACCGTCACCAGAAATAACGCTATTAGCCTGCACATATGGGGTTAATCTGCAGGATAACAGCGTTACTATGCTGCCCGGCGCCTGCACTCAGCCAAATACGTGCAGAATCAAAGCTTTCCTGTATTATAAAAACACATTTAAAATACAGCTTCAACATCTGCACCAAAAACACATCAAATAAGGGAGAAAATTCATAAAAAAGGCAGCGAAAATGCAATAATGAGTATTTACTCTCTGTGTGAACTCGGCCTTAAAGACACCAAAAAAGCCAGATGTCATATAGTGATGCTTATGTAAAAATGAAAGAGTTCTGACTAATGTGGCGTCCCTGCAGGTCCAGTTGCCACAGAGGTACTGCATCTCACCCAGAGGTGTGGTACCCCACTCTTAGGTAAGGATGGAGTACTACCCAGGACCCACACATCTACATCCAACACTACACCACGCCAGACCAGCAGGCGGTGCAATATGCACTTGTTCACTGCGGAGCCCTGTCCCTGGCTGGAAGGGGGGGAACCAAGAGAGGGGGAACCATGTAGTTTGTGTGGATGGAGGAAGAAGTTCAGTAGAGCACAGACTTGGAGTCAGGAGAAAGAGTTGAGTGGAGAGGAGTCTGTGAGAGCTCAGGAGGAGCTCTGCTCAGGAGAGCAAGGAGGAGAGAGAGAGAGAGGAAAGAAGAGAGGAGCAGTGAGGAGGGCTCCAGGAAGACAGAAGGGATCCCAGAGGCACGGCGAGTGCAGAGGCAACCCGTGACCCCGAATTCACGCTGACGTGGAGGGATCAGGCTGCAGAAGGGGACCGGCCCCAAACTAGTTGAGAACAACCACTCTCAGCTAGCCAACCGGAGGCAGCAGCATTTTCAAGGTGTTGCAGCCAAAATCCACAATTACATCGCCGAAAAGGTGGCCGCATAGGGTCCAGGGGACTGAGAGCACGTCGCCCGACAAGACCCGAGGCCACTAGCTTGGGACACTGATTGTGAGGTGCAGGGCAGGAGGGTGAGAGCCAGCGCAGTGAGACGACCGAAAAAGGTACATAGAACGGGGTCCCGTGTAAGTGCTCCTGAGATACCTGAGGGTTTGCTGGACCCCTACCCCGGAGGACACAGGACGATGTTACACACCGGTAACTGTAACCTGGAGTCTTGAACAACTGTGAGTAAAACCTGAAGACCCACTGTGTCCTTGAATAATTGATGCGCCATCAACTGCCCTGCACTACACTGCACCGACAACATCTACCTCATAAAATCACCATCTACACTGCCCTGGAGCTAAGCTCTGCCTGTGGAGAACTGAACCAACTTTGCTGCGTCACCATCGGCTCCAGTGGATCTGCACCGCAGCGGTAGCCCTATATAGCCGCATACCACAGGTGGCGTCACAAAATATTATTCTCCAAAAACTTTATTCCCGTTTTACTTTTCCTTTAATTGACCGCTCTGGGTCGCGGACCGGGTCACCGCCACCATGACATCCCCAGCATCGACCGACCCGGCTACCGAGTACCCCACGGCCCAGGGGGCGCTTCAGATACAACTAAAAATGACAAAAATAAATCCAAGTCCCAATTTGAGATGAGCGGATCGATTTGCAAGACTCCGGTTCATGTTCCAGGGCAGTGGCACCTGGCAGGTAGACGGGAGGCCTGCGGATCTCTTACATTCGGAGTCTCTAGGACAGCCTTTGATTTGTCATGACTGTTATGACATCATCAGTCTGTAAAAAGTTGACTGTAAAAGTTTGAAGTTGTGAAATAGGACCTGCTGTACTATGAATGTTATGTGTTGTATTTAAGTTGATTTTCTCCCCTAGAATTAATGCAATCTTTTCCACTCTGATTCCTGCAGAATTTTAGAGAAAAACCTCCTTATAAATTGGAGTTGTATATACAGTTGACACCAGAAGATTACATACACTATATAAAAAGACACATATGCATGTTTTTCTCAATATATAACTTGAAATCAGAATAAACCTTTCCCATTTTAGGTCAATTAGGATTACCATAATTTTTAATATTTGCCAAAATGCCAGAATAATGAGAGAGAGAGAATGTTTTAAGGCATTTTTATTACTTACTACAAAGTCAAAAGTTTACATACATTTCATTAGTATTTGGTGCCATTGCCCTTAAACTGAATGACTTGGATCTGACTTCCACAAGCTTCTCACAATAGTTGGTCGGAATTCGGGCCCATTCCTCCTGACAAAACTGGTGTAACTGATCCAGGTTTGTAGGTCGCCTTGCTCACACCTGCGTTTTCAGCTTTGCCCATAAATTTTCAATAGGATTGAGATGAGGGTTCTGTAATGGCCACTTCAAAACATTGACTTTGTTATCCTTAAGCCACTTTGTTAGCATTTTGGCAGTATGTTTCTGTAACATACCTGGCGGCGTCCTTGCATAGTGGTCCATCTCCCACTGTGCAAGAGCGCGCACTTGATCTCCAGTCCAGTCTGCTAGCCTGGCTTCCCTCCATGCTGTTTGCTTGCCTCTGTGTCTGCTGCTTAAGGGCGGCGCCCGATCACTTCCTGTTTCTTATACCTGCTGCAGGCACACCCCTTGTGTGTTCTCAGCCTATTGCTGTCTGTCATCTGCTATTTAACCCAGCTACTCCAATGAATCCCTGCCTGAGCATTGTGTTTCATTCAGTGTGGTCTTTCACTCTGATTGTGCCAGGTCCCCTTCTGTGTTCTCTTGTCTGCCTATCCTGGAGGCTGTATTTCCAGGCCTGTCTGAACACGCTCCTTGCCTGTTCGTCTCGCCTTCTAGGGGCCGCATACCTAGACCCACTCCTGTATCTTGTCTGTCCTGTCTGAACACGCTCCTGGCCTGTTCCTCCCACCTTCTAGGGGCTGCATTCCTAGACCCGCTCCTGTATCTTGCTACTGTGTCTGTTCTTGTCTGTATACTCTTCTAGCCTGTTTTCCCGTGTTTCTCTACGTCCGTACCTTTCCTTTTTCTGCACAGTCTGAACTCGTACCTAACTCCTGCTCGTTGTCACTGTACTCCCGGTTGTGAGTTTGTGGTCCACTCGCTACTTCACTGCAAGTACCCTGTGGGTATCTGGTTCTGCCTTTCCCTTCCTGTCTGTTCCGTGTGAACAGAGCCCTGTTCTAGCCTGCTCTGCCTTTGCTCACTGCTCCGGCGGTTCTAGACTGCTCTGCCTTTGCTCACCGCTCCGGCGGTTCTAGCCTGCTCTGCCTTTGCTCACCGCTCCGGCGGTTCTAGCCTGCTCTGCCTTTGCTCACTGCTCTGGCGGTTCTAGCCTGCTCTGCCTTTGCTCACCGCTCCGGCGGTTCTAGCCTGCTCTGCCTTTGCTCACCGCTCCGGCGGTTCTAGCCTGCTCTGCCTTTGCTCACCGCTCCAGCGGTTCTAGCCTGCTCTGCCTTTGCTCACCGCTCCGGCGGTTCTAGCCTGCTCTGCCTTTGCTCACCGCTCCGGCGGTTCTAGTCTGCTCTGCCTTTGCTCACCGCTCTGGCGGTTCTAGCCTGCTCTGCCTTTGCTCACCGCTCTGGCGGTTCTAGCCTGCTCTGCCTTTGCTCACCGCTCCGGCGGATCTAGCCTGCTCTGCCTTTGCTCACCGCTCCGGCGGTTCTAGCCTGCTCTGCCTTTGCTCACCGCTCCGGCGGTTCTAGCCTGCTCTGCCTTTGCTCACCGCTCTGGCGGTTCTAGCCTGCTCTGCTCTTGCTCACCGCTCCGGCGGTTCTAGCCTGCTCTGCTCTTGCTCGCCGCTCCTGGCGGTTCTAGCCTGCTCTGCTCTTGCTCGCCGCTCCAGGCGGCCTTGTCCTGCTCTGCTCTTGCTCCGAGCGGCCTTGTCTTGCTCTGCTCTTGCTCGCCGCTCCGGGCGGCCTTGTCTTGCTCTGTTCTTGCTCGCCGCTCCAGGCGGCCTCGTCCTGCTCTGCTCTTGCTCACCGCTCCGGGCGGCCTCGTCCTGCTCTGCTCTTGCTCCGGGCGGCCTTGTCCTGCTCTGCTCTTGCTCGCTGCTCCGGGCGGCCTTGTCCTGCTCTGCTCTTGTTTGCCGCTCCAGGCGGCCTCGTCCTGCTCTGCTCTTGCTCGCCGCTCCGGGCGGCCTCGTCCTGCTCTGCTCTCGCTCGCCGCTTTAGGCGGTCTCGTCCTGCCCTGCTCTCGCTCGCCTCTCTGGGCGGCCTCACTCTGCTGTGTTTGTCCGCCACATCTGTGGTTCTGTTCCTGAGTCCCACTGTGTACTGGGTCCTATCCCGCCTGTGTTCCTACCTGCTAGCGCCTCCCTGTCTGCACTCTAGCCGTGCTTGCCTGTACCCCCCTGCCTGCATACCCGCCTGCCTGCATACCAGTCGTGCCTGCCTATACCCACCAGTCTGTGTGCCAGCCTAACCTGTCTGTTCCTGTATTCCCCTGTGTGGGTCAACAGCTGTGTCCGGGGTCTGTCCTGGAGTAGCATCTGGTCCCTCTGCTCGGTTCCTCCTTGGTGCACTGGCATCGTATGCCGTCGTGCGACCCTGGTCGGATCGGGTGAATACCTAGTTACGCCCCTCCAGGCATTCACTCTCCGGCATGGTCCAGTGGAATCGCACGCACACGCCGCTCAGCCCGGGCGTGTGCATTACAGTTTCAGGTCATTGTCCATTTGGAAGACGCATTTCTTACCAAGCTTTAACTTCCTAGCTGATGTCTTGAGATGTTGCTTCAGTATTGTCACATGATCTTCTTTTCTCATGATGCCATCTATTTTGTGAAGGGCACCAGACCCTCCTGCAGCAAAACAACCCCACAACATGATGATGCCACCCCCGTATTTCACAGTTGGGATGGTATTCTTAGGCTTCCAAGCTTCTCCCTTTTTCCTCCAAACTTAACGATGGTCATTATGCCCAAAAAGTTCAATTTTAGTTTCTTCAGACCACAGGACAAGTTTCCAAAAATTAAGGTCTTTGTTCCTGTGTACATTTACAAATATTAATCTGGTTTCTTTATGTTTCTTTTGGAGTAATGACTTCTTCCTGGCAGCATGGACTTTCAGCCTATGTTGATACAGTACTCGTTTCACTGTGGATATTGACACAATCTTATCAGCTTCTGCCATCATCTTCACAAGGTCTTTTGCTTTTGTCCTTGGATTTATATTCACATGTTGGACCAAAGCACGTTCATGTCTGGGACACAGAACCCATTACCTTCCTGAGCAGTATGAATGCTGGACATTCCCATCTTGTTTGTACTTATGTATAATTGTTTGTACAGATGAGCGAGGCACCTTCAGGTATCTTGAAATTGTACCCAAGGATGAGCCAGACTTGTGAAAGTCCACATTTCTCTTCCTGATATCTTGGCTGATTTCTTTACACTTTCCCATGATGCTACACAAAAAAGAAGTGTGTTTCAGGTGTGCATTAAAATACATTCACATCCAAATTGTTTTTGCTCTTAATCCTGATTATTTATATCTATAACGCCACTGCTTAAAACCGTGGTCAGACGTGATATGATATTACTTCTGTAATAATCGTGACATTTTTTGGAGCATGCCAAATTTTACCCTCCATTTAAAGTCTGCAAGTTATGTGTTGTTCAACATATTCACACTTGGTCGCTGACCAATGCCACATCTATAAGGCCACTGCCTAAAACCATGGTCATCAGACATTATCCGATATTACTGCTGTAATAATCATGACATTTTTTGGAGCATGCCAAATTTTACCCTCCATTTAAAGTCTGCCAGCTGTGTGTTATTCATGCTATTCACACTTGGTCTATGACCAATACCACATCTATAAGGCCACTGCCTAAAACCGTGGTCATCAGACGTCATCTGATATTACTGCAGTAATCATGACATTTTTTGGAGCGTGCCAAATATTACCCTCCATTTAAAGTCTGTCAGTTGTGTGTTGTTCATCCTATTCACACTTGATCGCTGACCAATACCACATCTATAAGGCCACTGCCTAAAACCGTGGTCATCAGACGTCATCTGATATTACTGCAGTAATCATGACATTTTTTGGAGCGTGACAAATATTACCCTCCATTTAAAGTCTGCCAGTTGTGTGTTGTTCATCCTATTCACACTTGGTCGCTGACCAATACCACATTTATAAGGCCACTGCCTAAAACCGTAGTCATCAGACGTTATCCGATATTACTGAGGAGATAATCGTGACATTTTTTGGAGCAAGCTACATATTACCCTCCATTTAAAGTCTGCCAGTTGTGTGTTGTTCATCCTATTCACACTTGATCGCTGACCAATACCACATCTATAAGGCCATTGCCTAAAATCCTGGTCATCAGACGTGATCCGATATTACTGCAGTTATAATCGTGACATTTTTTGGAGCGGGCCAAAAATTACACTCCATTTAAAATGGGCAAAACGCTTGGCAAGGGACAGTGAAGTGGACGTAATGGTGATGGTGCACGCAAAGGCCTATGCCGTGGGCAAGCTGAAATTATGTCTGCTGAGTGAGCACAACAAGCACCCACATCATGGTCACCCTATCTTCCTGTCCCACTTTGTAGGGGGCAGCGGAACCCCACTCTTAAAGCCAGAGCAGTGTGAAAAGGTTGTTGGTTGGATAGCATATAATGCTTCCAGTCACTTTGCCACCACCACCACCGTCTTTCACACTGTCCAGTCTCAGTAGCCATGAGTATGGACTACATATTCCTCACCCTGATCCTCCTTACTCCCACTATGCCGAGTGCCCAGAGACAACTGATCCCACACTTGAACGCTCAGAAGAGCTGTTTACTTTCCCATTTATAGATTTGGGCCTCTCTCCTGGCCCGTTTCAAGTGGGGCAAGAAGAGATCACATGTAGCTATGCCCAAATATTTGAGCAGCCATGGTTACATAAAGGCGACGGTCGAAAAGTGCAATTACTGTCGCAAGAGGTGGATGATGATGATGAGACACAATTGCCAGCGAGTCAGAAGGAGGCCCAGGGTGCATACGGGGAAGACGAGGTGGGACATTAACACGAGGAAAGTTGCCAGTCCAACTGTTAGGTCTTCCAGAGTCTGGCTCTTTTTTAAAAACTGTCCAGTTAACCCAAAAAAAGGCTATTTGCAAAATCTGCCATGCCAGCATCATCAGGGGCAGCAAAACTACCAGCCTGACCACCACCAGCAAGCTCAGGCACATGACAGCAAAGCACCCGACTAGTAATGTCAGAGTCCAGAAACAGTGTCTAAGGGTGACAATACTGCCTGTACCGCTGTTGTGCGTGCACACCAATCCTCTGTCCATGGTGCAGGCAAAGATGCCTCCCGCCCTGCACCTGTAGTTTGACACTCACAACCACCACCATCAGCAACCACGTGCACATCCTTGTCCCAGGGCTGCATTCATTTGTCCCTGCCCCAGTCCTTTGAACGCAAGCGCAAATATGCAGCCAACCACTCACAGGCCATAGCACTAAACTGCCACATTTCTAAAATGCTTGCACTTTAAATATTGTCTTTTAGGCTCGTGGAGACACAATCTTTCTTCAACCTCATGGTGGCGGCCATCCCTCAGTACTCGGTTTCCAGCTGCCACTATTTCTCCCTGTGTGGTGTCCCTGCCTTACACAAGCACGTGTCCCAGATCATTAGACGTGCCCTCAACAATGCAGTTACAGGGAAGGTCCACCTAACCACGGACACATGGACAAGTGCTTGTGGCCAGGGACGATACATCTCGCTGATGGCACACTGGGTTAATAGGGGAAGCCGGGACCCAGTCGGACGGAACACATCCTCCTGACGCTAAGGATTGTGGGCCCTGGGTCAATCAGGGTTGCCCCTACATTATAAAGCTCCTGCACCTCCTCCTCCTCTTCAGCCTCCATCTCCGAAATTACCACATCAGTAGGAAGCTGGAAGCACTGCAGTACTGCCTCGGCCAAGTGGCAACAGGCTGTGCTGAAGCTGATATGCTTATGGGACAAACCGCACACCTCTATGGTGTTGTTGACAGCTTTAACAGAGCAGGCAGAACTCTGTCTGTCACCGCTGCACCTACAGCCAGGCATGGTGGTGTGTGACAATGGCCAGAACCTGGTGGTGGCTCTGAAGCTTGGCAACCTCGCATAAGTACCATGCCTGGTCCATGTGCTCAACCTAGTGATTCAGCGGTTTTTCAAAACTTACCCGGATCTGCCGGAGCTGGTTGTCAAAGTACGCCGTCAGTCTGCCCATTTTGGAAAGTCAGCTACAGCTTCCACCACCCTCGCTGTGCTTCAGCAGCGCTTGCAGCTTCCAGCTCATCAACTGGTGTGTGATGTCACCATACAGTAGAACTCAACCTTGCATATGTTGGGGAGGATTTGTGAGCAGCAGAGGGCAGTCGTTGAGTACCAGCTTCAATACGCCTGTCGGTATTCAAGTCAGCCTCCACACATAAGAGCTGATGAGTGGGCATAAATGTCTGACATCTGTGCCATCCTCCAAAACTTTGAGGACTCCATCAAGATGGTGAGCGGCGATGACGTCACCATCCTTCTTCTCTGTCTAATGAAACGCTTGTTGCTCACAATTAAAGAGGAGGCATTGCAGGCGGAGCATGATATGGAGCAAGGAACTATACAGGTTGATGCTACACAGCCTAGCCTCATCTCATCTCAATGCAGGTTGGGTGATAATGAGGAGAAGGAGGAACAGGAGGAGGAACAGGAGCTGGTTTCATGCGCTACAGATGTTACTACCCACACAACATTCATACCGCCTGGTCAGCGTGGATGGCGTGAGGAGAGGGAGAATGAAGAGGTAGAAAGGTGGAGGATGAGGAGGAGGAAAGCATGGACAGTCGTCCTCTTTGTCAGGAAAGGGAAGTCTTGGCTGTTGGCAGTCTGGCTGTTAGAATCTATGTTGTTTTACTATCGGCCATCTTGTTGTGGTTTGCTGGCTTCTAGTCTTTTCCTCTGGTGCTGGGTGTCTTGGTCACGTGATCTCTTCACTCTTTATTACTTAGCACCTGTCTCCCATTCCATGCTGCACATCAGTGTTTTTACGCTTGTGCTCTGGCTAAGTAGCCTTGTTAAGTTCTTTGTGCTTTGGACAATTGATTGCTTGGGACTTCTTGTTCCACCAGTTTTGTTCCCTTTTATCTTCGTTTCTGCAACTAACTTTTCTGTTAGGAGGTCTCCAGTTTTGCTCCCAGTCCTTAGATCTTTTAGGGACCCCTTTTCCCCTTCCTTCATGTCTTTGTTTGAGTTCAGTGCAGGAGTTTAGGTGCGGCTATTCATAATAGGGCACCCACTCCAGCGTAGGGTTAAGCTGAGTCTCAGTGAAGGGACAGCTTTTCCCTCCTATTCCTTAGTTCTAAGTTGCAGTACATAACAGTATGTCCCGCCCTGTTTAAAAAAAAAAAAGTTTTTTTTTTTTTTCTCCTCTCCTCTTCCTGGGTTATCTTCAGTATGTGTACCATCCAGGAGCTTGCTCAATGCTTGAAAGGATTGACTCTGGAGGTTGCCGATCTTCAGCAGTACATGAGTAAATACCCTGCAGAATGCTATGAAGAACTTAAGGTAGGATTACCTGAGTGTTTCTCGGGTAAACAACAGAATTTTTTTTCATTTAAAAACGCTTGTTTGTTGTATTTTCGGCTCAGACCTAAATCTTCTGGGAGTGAACTACAGTGTGTAGGCATTATTATTAGTGATGAGCGAGCACTAAAATGCTTGGGTACTCGTTGCTCGGGTCGAGCACATTGTAATACTCGGGTGCTCGACCCGAGCAACGAGCCCAATGTAAGTCTATGGGAAACTCGAGCATTTTTCAGGCGGCTCCACCCGGCGGTCTGCAGAGGGCCTAAAAATTTCCCAAATCGATGGGAACAGTGCCCAAATGACATGGGAACAGCATGGGGAAGACCCCTGGAAGCATTTCTGACTCCCAAGTCACTGCTGTCAACAACGTTGTCAGAGTATTACGCCACTTTTACGGACTCACAATAAAACATACAAAAACAAAACCAAAATGGATTTTCCTGGGAAATATATTAAGGAACATCCTTTCCAGGGTAATGACTTGTATATATGGCAAAATAAATAACCAAAACCAAAAATACTCCTCCACACATTGGGCTATGTTCACACGTAGTTTTTGATGCGATTTTGCACTTCTGCATTGCTTTCAGCAAAGACAAATGCATACACTGGGAAATGTCATTTTAACATTTTACAACCTTATCTGGCCATGTGGTGTGTGACACATCATCAGACACATGCATACAGTGCTGAAAAGACATGGGACCAGCATGGGGAAGACCTCTGGAACCATTTCTGACTCCCAGGTCACTGCCTAAAAGTGTGCCCATCATAAGTGATTCTTGGCGCATGCGAAGATGCCTCCCGCCATGCACCTGTCGTTGCAGACATCACCGTCCACGTCCTTGTCCCAGTGCAGCATTCAGTTTTCCCTACCCCATTCCTTGGAATGCAAGCGCAAGTATGCAGGCAGCCACCCACCCACAGGCTGCAATACTATACTGCCAAATTTTTGACAGCTGCTTGCACTTGAAATGTGGCCTTTTAGGCTCGTGGAGGCGGAAGCTTTTCATAACCTCATGCCTGCGGCGGCCGGGTGTCCATACTCGGTCCCCAGCCGCCACTGTTTCTCCCGGTGTCGTCTCCGCCTTCCACAAGCATGGGTCCCACAACATTACCAGTGCCCTCCCCAGTGCACTTACTGGGAAGGACCGCCTAACCACAAACACGTGGACAGGTGAATGTGTCCAGGGACGGTATGGAGCCACTCCACAGCTTTTTTTGCTGAGAGTTGTATTTAGCTCGGCGAAAGGTCTGGCATAGAGGGAAACCATATCTATTCTGGGTGTCATTTCTCCGTCACCAGGTTCCGGACATTGACACACACGACCATGCCTGGCTGTATGTTCAGCGGTGAGAGCCACAGATCAGACTGCTGTGTTACAGCTTTCAACAACTCTGCAGCGCTGGGCGGTTTGTCAATTAAGTATTAAGCATGTTATCTTCAGCACAGCCTGTTGCTGCTTGGCCAAGACAGTGCTGCAGTGCTGTCAGCTTGTGACTGATGTGGTCATTTCGGAGATGGAGGAGGAGGTGCATGAGCTGAACAATGTGATTACATTGTTGCTAAATTGGTGACGCTGTTTTTTATACTAAAGAAAGATCCTATTGTTTTGTTTTTTTTTATGTATTTTTTTAAGACAAATGCATTCACCGGGAAATGTCATTTTAACATTTTACAACCTTAGCTGGTAATGTGGTGTGTGACACATCATCAGACACTTCCTGTTTTATTTATGATGGAGGGACTCTGAAAGTCATAAAGCCTATTTTTATAGGGACATCAGACGGCCCTTACTATTCTTAAAAGGCCAGCAGTCGGCCCTAGCTATTGTTAGAGAGCCATCAGCCGGCTATGCTTTGTTGTTCCCATTATTAACAAGTGGGTCTCCTATACTGTTATAGCTTATCCAGTGACTGCAAGGGCTGCCAGAAATTTGGATGCAACCCAATACCCCTTTGAAGAGACATAGAGGAGGGTCTCAGTAAAAAAATGTTCCCATTATAAAGGATCGGGTCTCCTATAAGTGGTAATGCCCATGCTGTGACTGCAAGGGCTGCCAAAATTTGGGAAAAACCCCATTAAGAATTTAAAGATACATAGAGCAGGGCCACAGTAACAAGGTACGACATGTTCCCATTAGAAAGGAGAGGGTCTGCTATACAGTTATAGGGTATGCAATGAGTCCAATGGCTGACAATTTTAGGAAAAAACCCACTAAGAATTTAAAGACACACAGAGCAGGGCCACAGTAACAAGGTACGACTTGTTCCCATTAGAAAGGAGAGAGTCTGCTATACAGTTATAGGGTATGCAGTGAGTCCAGCAGCTGACAATTTTAGGAAAAACCCCACTAAGAATTTAAAGACACATGGAGCAGGGCCACAGTTACAAGTATGACATGTTCCCATTAGAAAAGAGAGAGTCTGCTATACAGTTATAGGGTATGCAGTGAGTCCAACGGCTGACAATTTTAGGAAAAACCCCACTAAGAATTTATAGACACATGGCCCCGGAGCTGGGCTCACTGAGTGACAGGACACCGCTCCTGAGCTCAGCTCCGGGGCCCGCTCGCTGGTGCGGATCATTATCCCTGGCTCCTCAGCATCAGCGGTCAGAGAATTAAAGCTAGGGACACATAGGACATGTGAGTATAAGGATTTTATTATTTTATTCTTATTTTTACAGGTGGACACTGCGGGAGCAGACACTACTACCCTCATCATTGTCTCCTGCTGGTGCTGATCGCAGCACCGGTAGGAACCATGATGAGGGCAGTGTTCAGCACCCCGCGCATGGGAACAGTGCTAACTGTACAGTGATTCCCAGGCACCGTTCCGTGTGATCTTGATGCTGCTCAGGGGTGGCACATGGTTGCCACATGTGACACACAGGGAAACATGAGACACGGATATCTCTGGTACCGGTTTATACCGAAATATACGGACATGTGAAACCGGCCTAAATCGGCTGCGAAAAATCCTCCGAATAAACAAACTGCTCAATCGTCAGGTGAAATGATCTTTTGGCATGCACACAACATTATCATTCTTGGCACAAGACTTGTGCTGCCGAGAACAATGACAGCCAATGAACAATTGTCTAATACAGATCATTCAGAGTGTATCTGAAGCGCAGTATTCCTGTGTAAATTGTCTATTAACCCCTTAGTGACTGAGACAATTTGGACATTAATGACCAGGCCAAATTTTTGAATTCTGACCAGTGTCACTTCATGTGGTAATAACTCTGGAACGCTTCAATGGATCCCGCTGATTCTGAGACTGTTTTTAGTGACATATTGTATTTCATGATAGTGGTAAAAAATTTTGATACGACAATTTGGTGAAAATGTTGAAAATTTTGCAATTTTCAAACTTCTAATTCCTATGCCTTTAAACCAGAGAGTTATGTCACACAAAATAGTTAATAAATAACATTTCCTATATGTTTACTTTACAACAGCACAATTTTTAAAACATATTTTTTTTTTGTTAGGAAGTTAGAAGGTTTAAATGTTGACCAGTGATTTCTAATTTTTCCAACAAAATTTACAAAACTATTTTTATAGGGACCATATCACATTTGAAGTGACTTTGGGAGGCCGATATGACAGAAAATACCCAAAAGTGACACCATTCTAAAACTGCACCCCTCCAAGTCCTCAAAACCGCATTCAAGAAGTTTATTAACCCTTCAGGTGCTTCACAGGAACTAAAGCAATGTGGAAGCAAAAATGAAAATTTTTTCATAAAAATTTTACTATAGCCCCAAATTTTTTATTTTCACAAGGGTAACAGGATAAAATGGACCACAAAATTTGTTGTGCAATTTCTACTGAGCATGTTGATTCCCCATATGTGGGGGAAAACTATTGTTTGGGCACACAACAAGGCTTGGAAGGGAAGGAGCACCGTTTTGACTTTTTGAACGCAAAAAAGACTGAATCAAGAGTGGATGCCATGTCACATTTGGAGAGCCCCTGACATGAAAAACAGCAGAAACCCCCACAAGTGACAGCATTTTGGAAACTAGCCCCCTCAAGGAATAACACATTTAGATGTGAGAACAAATTTTTTTTTTTTTTTTAAAAAACACTGTTTTAGCACCAAATTTGGACCCAACAATTTGTTCTGCAATTTCTCCCGCATGTGGCAGCATTCTATATGTGGATATACACTACTGTTTGAGCACCCGGCAGGGATCAGATGGGAAGGAGCGCTACTTGGCTTTTAGAACGCAGATTTCTTTTGAATAGATTATGGGCTCCATTAGTTTAGCCCCTGAGGTGCCAAAACAGCAGAACCCCCACCCCCAGGTCACCCCATATTGGAAACTCCACTACCTAAGGAATTCATCTAGGGGTGTAGTGAGATTTTGAACCCATGGATGCCTCACAGAATTTTATAACATTGAGACATGGAAATTTGTTCTCAGTAGCGATCTGGGAGTCAGAGATGCTTCCAGGGGTCTTCTCCATGCTGTTCTCCTTCCATTCAGCACTTTTACCATCCATTTCATCATTTTCAGTGCCCCCCAGACCTCCTTGTAGGGTCTTCTGGAAAAATGCTTTGATTTCTCATTGACGCTCATTATACTCGTTACTTGAAATGAGCATCCAAGCATTAGAAATTGTTTAGGTCGAGTAACGAGCATCTGAGAATTTTAGTGCTCACTCATCTCTAATTTTTACCTGTGGATTTTCAGCATTGTATGCAATGCAATGCAATTCTGACTTTAAACTCTGAATGTCCACAAGAAAATTGACATGTTGAGGATTTCAAACACACACGGCTGGTCAGTTTACGCTATGTAAAAAAAAATTAAACAGTGGACCCCAGGATGGGGGACATTATACAAGGAAGGGGCCTAGGATGGAGGTTATTATACCAGCAAGGAGCCCAGGATGGGGGACATTACACCAGGAAGGGGTTAAGGATCGGGATTATTATACCAAGATGGAGGTCATTATACCAGGAATGGGCACAGTATACCAGGAAGGGGTCCAGGATGGGAGAAATTATACTAGGAAGGGGCTGGGAATTCTGGGACATGGTTATACAATGGAGGACATTATAACAGGAAAGGGTCCATGATGGTGTCAGGATGGTGTACAATATTACAGTAAGGGGCCCAGTACAGGAGACATTACACCAGGAAGCCCCCATGATGGGGGACATTATACCAGGATGGGTGACATTGTTACACGAAGGTACCAGAATGTGGAACATTATTACAATAAGGGGTCAAGGACAGGGGACATTATACCAGGAAGAGGCTCAGGATGGGGGACATTATTACTGGAAAGGGCTCAGGATGGAGGACATTTTACCAGAAAGAGTACAGGACAGGGGACATTATACAACCCCTGGCAAAAATTATGCTTGGTCTGAAAAAAATTACCCTTACTGAGTACCAGTGTGTTCCGATTCTGTTGGATGAGAAGATGGAGAACAAAATTTCTCCATCTTCTCCATTATGTCAGTCCATGAAAATCGGACTGCACTCAAATGTAATCTGAGTGCAGTCCAATATTTTCCTTCGACTCATAGACTTGCATTGCCAAGTGCGCTCCGAATTTTGGATCAAACTAGTACATGCTGTAATTGTTTTCCTCGGACCAGCTCTGTCTGAGAAAAAAATCTGACATTTGCACAGCCCTATACAATAATAATGATCTAAGTGCGATCCTATGTTTTGTTGGATCACACTAGGACTGATAATACGGTTGTCTGCTCAAGCCCTTAGAATAGGTCATCAATGTAAGAGTGATTGGGGTCGGTCTGACACACAGAAGCCCCACACAGGGCCAATTGTAGCTTTTCTGCAATCTAAAGGTCCGTTTACATGAACTGGCCAGTGGCACTATATGAACGCTGATCAATAAACTAAGTATCAATGGTTGTTTCAGTGGCAGTTTACGCAGGCAGACCAAAGCAAACGATGAAAACTGAGTGATCGATCATAGTTCTCGGCAGTGTGAGACCTGTTTATCCAGGACGATGCCAAGCTGAGAATGATGATCTTTTGTTTTGCACAAAATATAATTTCCCCCGATGAATGAGTGTTTTACTGATTTATGGAATGATTGGCAGCCTGATTACACGTCAAGATAACAGTGAAACCAGCGTTTTGAACAATGCTTGCTCCTTACTAAGTGGTTTGTCCCTCACTTAGGGGCATCTCCATTTAGAGTGTGATTGATTCTTATAATTGTTATTATTGTTTTTGCCGTTTTCATTTAAGGTATTTATTTCTATCATAATTCTGGATGATTACATCGATATGAAATGTTTTGCTGTAGTTTAATCATGGTTCTTTGAATTTCCCCATCATGTCTGGTGTAAGTAGTGACATTTGTTGTCCTATATTGCAGCCCTGTCTGCCTGTGAGATGGAAGCTGAGAGGAAGCTGCAGACGTGTCAGTTATAAGCGCACACAGCTCTGCAGTGAGATCAGGAGAGCAGAGAGCGGCCATCACACATCACACTGGGAACTCCCCTTCATGTGAGATAAGGAGGCAGAGTTATCTTCCAGGCAGCGTCGTCCCCAGAGCCAGGAAGAGGTCATTTACATAAAGTGATAAAAGATGATTTATCAGCAACAAGGCATCAGATATGAGGCATACAGGCATCACTCTCCTCTGCAGTCCATAACCTATATGCCCATATTAATAGTTTACAGCAGGCCAGAATTGCTAATCTGGCGCACCGGGCATTTTCCCAGTGGTCCACGGATGTGTGCATTGTAGTAGGCCACGGGGCCCGCTGATCCGGCCACCGGCCTGCTGATCCGGCCACCGACCCGCTTTTCTGGCCGCTGGCCCCTTAAATCTGGAGGCACAGCCGGGATTGGGGCGCTCTGCGCCTGCACGCAGGGTTCACTATTTGAACCGCTGCATGCGTCACATATAAGAACACATCAGCGTTCTCTGTGGGAGGAGAGCGCGATCCTCTCTCCCGCCTTTACAACACCGGCTGCAGCTGTTGGTGCAGCGCAGCCCGGTGCCGTACCGATTCAGGAAGCGGATCTCTGCAGCTCTGCTCCTACCTGGGTGAGTACAGTGGCATGATGATGTATGCTGTTGTTTAGCCAGTAAAAAACATGTTTCTGGTACCCAGGGGTGGGGGGTGGGGGATGACCTCTGGGGCTGGGGGCTTACATATGGGGCTAGGGGCTGACCTCTGGGGCTGGGGGATTACTTATGGGTCTGGGGGCTGACCTCTGAGGCTGGGGGCTTACTTATGGGGCTAGGGGCTGACCTCTGGGGCTGGGGGATTACTTATGGGGCTGGAGGCTTACTTATGGGGCTGGGGGCTGACTACTAACTTCCGGGGCTGACTGATGTGTTTATGGATCTGTGATACATATTCAGCAGTTGCTGTGTGTCCTATGTGATGTATATGTGTCTCCTGTGATGTGTGTTTCATAATATAGTATAATGTGGTCTTAATTATAATGTAAAGTTGTGTATATACAGTACAGACCAAAAGTTTGGACACACCTTCTCATTTAAAGATCTTTCTGTATTTTCATGACTATGAAAATTGTACATTCACACTGAAGACATCAAAACTATGAATTAACACATGTGGAATTATATACTTAACAAAAAAGTGTGAAACAACTGAAAATATGTCTTATATTCTAGGTCCTTCAAAGTAGCCACCTTTTGCTTTGATGACTGCTTTGCACACTCTTGTCATTCTCTTGATGAGCTTCAAGAGGTAGTCACCGGAAATGGTTTTCACTTCACAGGTGTGCCCTTTCAGGTTTAATAAGTGGGATTTCTTGCCTTATAAATGGGATTGGGACCATCAGTTGTGTTGTGCAGAAGTCTGGTGGATATGTGTCACCCTGGCCTGGATGCCACAAGTGTAATTAAAGCTGTGTCTGAGAGCAAGGGGGAGGTTCTTTAGTCAGGGGAACATTAGCATGCAGTACCTCCTGTCTCAGGCCAGTAGGGGGAGCAGGCTGCCCCTATAAAAGCTGTTACTGGGGGCAGGGTTAGAGAGAACTGGATGGCCTGTCTCAGCACTGAGACTTGTCCCAGAGCAGAGCAGGGACAGAAAGTTGTATTGCACCTAAGAGGAAGTGTGGCAGGAGGAGAGCCACAAGCCAGAGACAAGAGGCGAAGAGAGCCTGTCTTGGCAGATAAAAGACTTACTTTACCAGACTTTGGTGTCTGAGGCTGGGAGGATTCTACATCCTCCAGCAGATAACCAGTCCGCAAGGGACTGTATATTCCTTGGCCTAAGAAGCCTGGAGGCCCTGCCACAACCGAAGGGACCAGTAAAGCCGTACAAGGCTGGGAGCAGAAAGGAACCCACGTCGCAGGCCAAACAGGTGAGAATACACGGAAAGCTCGGAAACGTGGGCTGTTACCCTATAACGAGGAGATAGCCAGAAGGAGCGCAGAAAGCACGGTAGGCCTACACCCTCACCCTGACCAGGGCCAATTTCCCCGTTGCTCTCAGACATCCAGGTCCCCTCCTAGCTGGGACTGTTTATGAGTCAGTTTACCTGTTTCAGTAAAGACCCTGGACTGCAACCAATTGTCTGTGTGCTCCTTCGCGCCTCCAGCACTACCAGTACTGGGACTCCCACCACCATCACTCCCACCATCCACTACACTGCCCTGGGCCGCACTCTTCCCGTGGGGAGTCACACCATCCCAGCTGCACACATCATCAGCCCCAGCGGTCTGCCTTGCAGCGGCGGTTCCTAATGACCGCAAATCCACGGGTGGCGTAGTCGGACATAATCAACAACACATAACGGACTACCACTGGCCTGACCACTCTGAGCCATGGAACCGGGTTGCCACTACTACTCCCATCGTTCCCCCTATTGCCCGGATCCGAGTGCCCCACGGCCCAGGGGGCAAGTCAGATACACAGCTGATAGTCCTACTGAATAGACTGTTAGAATTTGTATTATGGCAAGAAAAAAGCAGCTAAGTAAAGAAAAACGAGTGGCCATCATTACTTTAAGAAATGAAGGTCAGTCAGTCCGAAAAATTGGGAAAACTTTGAAAGTGTCCCCAAGTGCAGTTGCAAAAAACATCAAGCGCTACAAAGAAACTGGTTCATATGAGGACCGCCCCAGGAAAGGAAGACCAAGAGTCACCTCTGCTTCTGAGGATAAGTTTATCCGAGTCACCAGCCTCAGAAATCGCAGGTTAACAGCAGCTCAGATTAGAGACCAGTTCAATGCCACACAGAGTTCTAGCAGCAGACACATCTCTTCAACAACTGTTAAGAGGAGACTTTGTGCAGCAGGCCTTCATGGTAAAATAGCTGCTAGGAAACCACTGCTAATGACAGGCAACAAGCAGAATAGACTTGTTTGGGCTAAAGAACACAAGGAATGGACATTAGACCAGTGGAAATATGTGCTTTGGTCTGATGAGTCCAAATTTGAGATCTTTGGTTCCAACCACCGTGTCTTTGTGCGACGCAGAAAAGGTGAACGGATGGACTCTACATGCCTGGTTCCCACCGTGAAGCATGGAGGAGGAGGTGTGATGGTGTGGGGGTGCTTTGCTGGTGACACTGTTGGGGATTTATTCAAAATTGAAGGCATACTGAACCAGCATGGCTACCACAGCATCTTGCAGCGGCATGCTATTCCATCCGGTTTGCGTTTAGTTGGACCATCATTTATTTTTCAACAGGGCAATGACCCCAACACACCTCCAGGCTGTGTAAGGGCTATTTGACCAAGAAGGAGAGTGATGGGGTGCTACGCCAGATGACCTGGCCTCCACAGTCACCAGACCTGAACCCAATCGAGATGGTTTGGGGTGAGCTGGACCGCAGAGTGAAGGCAAAAGGGCCAACAAGTGCTAAGCATCTCTGAGAACTCCTTCAAGATTGTTGGAAGACCATTTCCGGTGACTTCCTCTTGAAGCTCATCAAGAGAATGCCAAGAGTGTGCAAAGCAGACATCAAAGCAAAAGATGGCTACTTTGAAGAACCTAGAATATAAAACATATTTTCAGTTGTTTCACACTTTTTTGTTAAGTATATAATTCCACATGTGTTAGTTCATAGTTTTGATGCCTTCAGTGTGAATGTACAATTTTCATAGTCATGAAAATACAGAAAAATCTTTAAATGAGGTGTGTCCAAACTTTTGGTCTGTACTGTATAGTGTAGAGATGTTTATATAGTATGGTGCTGTGTACATAGTGTAGTATATAGTTTGGAATCCACACTATATACACTGGCACATCCCTACACTATATAATATATATAGTATATAAACAGCTCCACTCTATATTCTTTTGCACAGTATATAGTGTGGAGCTGGGTATATAATTGATTGTAGAATATATTGTGGAGCTGTGTATGATGTGTATACTTCCCCTGCCCTGTATACATGGTGTCATTCTCAGTATCTGCTCTTATTATGTTTGCGTGTGTGTGTACATACATACACGCATAATATAATAATATATATATCTCAACACTCTGATTAATTGTCAAAAAAATGGAGGACTCTTCTTTATTAGCCCATGTGGTTATGTTTCGGATTCATGTTCTGTTATGGAACTGAATTGTCGTCATAGAGGCTGGCATCTGCAGGGTACAAATGTATATATACAATGCACAGTACCACTCATCCTGTCCTGTATATATACAATGCACAGTACCACTCCTCCTGTCCTGTATATATACACTGCACAGTACCACTCCTCCTGTCCTGTATATATACACTGCACAGCACCACTCCTCCTGTCCTGTATATATACACTGCACAGCACCACTCCTCCTGTCCTGTATATATACACTGCACAGTACCACTCCTCCTATCCTGTACATATACACTGCACAGTACCACTTCTCCTGTCCTGTATATATACACTGCACAGTACTACTTCTCCTGTCCTGTATATATACACTGCACAGTACCACTCCTCCTGTCCTGTACATATACACTGCACAGTACCACTCCTCCTGTCCTGTATATATACACTGCACAGTACCACTCCTCCTGTCCTGTATATATACAGTGCACAGTACCACTCCTCCTGTCCTGTATATATACACTGCACAGCACCACTCCTCCTGTCCTGTATATATACACTGCACAGTACCACTCCTCCTGTCCTGTATATATACACTGCACAGTACCACTCCTCCTGTCCTGTATATATACAGTGCACAGTACCACTCCTCCTGTCCTGTATATATACACTGCACAGTACCACTCCTCCTGTCCTGTACATATACACTGCACAGTACCACTCCTCCTGTCCTGTATATATACACAGCACAGCACCACTCCTCCTGTCCTGTATATATACACAGCACAGCACCACTCCTCCTGTCCTGTATATATACACTGCACAGCACCACTCCTCCTGTCCTGTATATATACACTGCACAGCACCACTCCTCCTGTCCTGTATATATACAATGCACAGTACCACTCCTCCTGTCCTCTATATATACACTGCACAGTACCACTCCTCCTGTCCTGTATATATACACTGCACAGTACCACTCCTCCTGTCCTGTATATATACACTGCACAGTACTACTCCTCCTGTCCTCTATATATACACTGCACAGTACCGCTCCTCCTGTCCTGTTTATATACACTGCACAGCACCACTCCTCCTGTCCTCTATATATACACTGCACAGCACCACTCCTCCTGTCCTGTATATATACACTGCACAGCACCACTCCTCCTGTCCTGTATATAAATGTAGCACCCTGAGGATTCGGCTGCTACAGGGGTATTGCACCTCAACCCAGAGGTGTGATATTCCACTCCCGGGTAAGGATGGAGTGTGGACCTGAGCTCGGTAGGCTGCATGCACTACACACATCCCATTTCCGAGGAGCAGACCAACGGTACTCCCACTTAGAAATGTGCAGGTACGACCGAGTCTGTTCCTGGTTGGAGTGGGAGGGGGGTGGTACATCCCAAGTAGTGTAGGGGCAGATAGGGGGAGCAGCCTGGGTAAAGATAGGAGCTCATTGGGTGCTGGTCACCTGAGCTCACACATAGAGGGAGTATATAAGGTGGGCACCATCAAAGATCAGGGTCAGTCTGTCAGAGTCAGTAAGAAGCAGAGGTCCAGATGAGCCTGCAGAGAGAGAGTGGAGCAGAGAAGGAAAGACCCAGAGAGGGAAAAAGAAAGGACTCTGAGAACCCAAATTCAATCCCCGGGTGAAGAGTCGGCAATAGGGTACCGGATCCCAAACTGGTGGGGGCAAAAGCACACCCTAGCCAGAGACCGGAGGCCGTGGGCAGGATCTGCCACGGCCACCCACCACATCCACCCCGAAGGCAAACCACGTGGAGGGTCAGGGAACCCAAGGCCAAGGGTCTCCCAACAGAAGGCCCGAGGGAGCTGGACCTAGGTGGATCACTAGTGGGGACGGCCAGAGGAAAGGACAGAAGGAGAGCTCAGGGTCACGCTCCGGACTTGTTTGGGGGTTTGCTGAATCCAGGACCTGGTGGACGCAGCACGGCTCGGGTGGTCACTTGAAGCTGGAGTGACCGGAACATCAGCAGTGAGTAAATACCTTAAACTGCACAACCCGACTCTGTCTTCACTTAACATCTATGCTGCACCACCACAACCCCCATCCTCTGCACCTGACCCCCTGAGGCTATACCCCACCCGTTGGGGGTTATACTACCAAAAGCTGCACCAACACCATCAGCCTCAGCGGACCCTGCTGCAGCGGCGGCCATAGTGACCGCAATACAACGGGTGGCGTAGTCGACATTAAGAACTTTATAACATCTGTAGGACTGCCACATACTCTGAGCTTGACACCCTGGGCACGGACCGGGTCACAGCCACTCGGAAGACTACAACTCCCATCTGATCCGGCTCCGGATATTCCCCTAAAGAATATGGCCCAGGGGGCGCGTCAACTTTGGCGTAGTCGGCAGGATTACGTGCCCACAACAACCGGGTACTGCGTGCCTGAAGAAAAGAACGAGTTTACCTCAAAAAGAAGTCTCCTGCCGGTTCCGGAGGGTCCCCGCCATCGGACTCCATCACAGGTCGATTCCCGCCGGTTGTCCGCCATTAACAGCTTTTTCCCGCCATTTGCAGAGTTTCCCGCCACTGGGAGACGATTCCCGCCATTTCCAAAGGTTTCCCGCCTTGGAAGAGCGGACGCCATTATGGGCGTGCCAGAGGGTGGTAAGAGGCCGCCTCCCATCGTGGGCCAGGACCGAAAATGGCGCCAAAAGTGGAAACCGCCCCCACCAACAGAGACTGTGATGCTGGAGGTGTCTGTCAGCGTGAAAGAACTGCCCCTGGAGCTGACAATCACCAAGTGGCCCCGGGACCGCCCTCGAAGTGGGAGGACTGAGAAAGGGAGAACAAAGATGGGTGTCGCTTGGAGCAGTCTGGAGCGAGCGCACCCGGAGGCAAGAAGCCTGGAGAAGAGTATCGGAGGAGCTTACCCGGAGATGGCGAGAAAGCAGAGCAGCACCGGCCCGTTGGCCAGGAGCCTGCTAGAAACAGAGGAGGGAGAGCAGAGCAGCACCGGCCCGCTGGCCAGGAGCCTGCTGGAAACAACAGAAGGAGAGCAGAGCAGCACCGACCCGTTGGTCAGGAGCCTGCTGGAAGCAACGACCCTACTAGGCCTAGTGGGGGTCCTAGCACAGCTCCCCCGAGACCGGGAGTGTGCGCAGACCGCTCTGGAGGGCCTCGCAAGGAGGATGGCCCGGGTGCAACGAGAGACGTTGGCGCAGTGGAGCCGAGAGATGGCCCAGCGGACCGAGACTCGTCAGCGGAGCACGCCACCCGAGACGAGGAGACAGACCGCCTCTGAGGATGGCGCAGGAGGACTGAAGGCCGGAGACGGCGCCGAGAAGGGAGCCGAACGAAGGGAGGCAGGTAAAGGGGACGTCTCTACCCCAAGCCGGGAAACCGCGTGCCTGCCCCAGCTCCCCGTCGCAGAGCCCGAAGTACCCCCTGCTGTGCCCGTAACCGCAACGTCACCGCCACAGACTAGGCCTCAACCGGAAGCCGCAGCCGCGACCCCTGTGACGTCACACGCCTCGACCCCGAGCGTGACCAAGCAGGAAGTACCACCAGCCTGGTCGCAAGGCCTAGTACCCCCGGGCGCCGCAATACCAACAGCGCCCCCTACCTCCGCGGAGCCCCCGGCCTGGTCGCAGGGCCAAGTAGCCCAGGGCGCCGCCGTCCTTACGGTGCCCTTCACCTTCCAGATACCCCAGGCCTGGCCGCAAGGCCCGGGCAACCCGGGCGCCACCACCACCGCGCCCATAAAACCTCAAGTGCCGCATCTGGGAGAAGATCTGTTCGCCCAACACACATGGCCGGACGGGCAGCCCTTTGTCTGGCCCAGGGAGTACTACGAACAAGAGCTCCAAAAGAGGGCAAGGCCCATGTGTGAACCCCTGATCCCGGCTCCAAAGCCCGTAAAAAGGATCTCGCCCCCGCTAGAAGAGGCCCAATTTGAGTGGGACCCCACCGGAGAAGATCTCATGGGGTTCACTCAGGAGACTCGGGCAGCCGCAGCGGAGCGTGCTGAGTGCTGCCGCCAGCAGCTCGAGGTCTTTGAGAGGGAGCGGAGAGAGAGGCGGGTCCGGGAACAACAAGCCCAGATAAGGAGCGCGGAGCAGAAGAGCCGGGCCAGGAGAGACCCCCGTGCAGCGCATAGTCCCCGCACCACCGGGACTGTGATCAAGTTTAACATGCAGCATGGGTGGGGCTTCATCCGAGACCACCGCACCCTAGGCGACGTCTTCGTAACCAGGAGAGACATTGAATCCCACCTACCGGAGGGACACAGAGGTCGTGACCTTTACATCGGGGACGAGGTCACCTTCACCCGGCACAAGTGTGCCAAAGGACCCTACGCCCTCCATGTGCATCGCCTGACGGAGGAAGAGCTGCGGTGTGAGGAGGAAGAACAAGAGGACCCGGACGGGTCTGAAGCAAAAGGTAACCACAAAGAAAGAGCAGGAGGACGCCGTCGTTAAGTACAGCAGAGTACAAGCTGTATATAGTTGCCCGTCGGGGCACAGTGAACTGCTGATAATATAGTCCCCGTTGGGACCAGCAAGTGTGAACTGTTTACCCGTTTATCCCTTAAATCCCACTGACCGAGGACTGAGAGCGGTCATTCCTCCCTAATACCTGGCCGAGGACTGAGAGCGGCCATATCCCTTGTAAATAGTTGCGCGTCCTAAAGCGCCCCCTACCGGTTTTATAGGAAAGCCACGAGTTCCGAAGACTGTCGCACTTTACCCGGTCACACGTTGCACAGTGACCGGAGGAGGAGCAGAGGCGACGAGAATGTTATTTGTATGAAAAGTTTTCTGATATATATATGATATTTTATATGTTTTTACTATGTTGTTTATATGAAAAAAAAAAAAAAAATTGTATGTTTTATGGTGTTTTGTTCTTACAGCCCGAGGACGTGCTGTGATTTACCAGGGGGGAATGTAGCACCCTGAGGATTCGGCTGCTACAGGGGTATTGCACCTCAACCCAGAGGTGTGATATTCCACTCCCGGGTAAGGATGGAGTGTGGACCTGAGCTCGGTAGGCTGCATGCACTACACACATCCCATTTCCGAGGAGCAGACCAACGGTACTCCCACTTAGAAATGTGCAGGTACGACCGAGTCTGTTCCTGGCTGGAGTGGGAGGGGGGTGGTACATCCCAAGTAGTGTAGGGGCAGATAGGGGGAGCAGCCTGGGTAAAGATAGGAGCTCATTGGGTGCTGGTCACCTGAGCTCACACATAGAGGGAGTATATAAGGTGGGCACCATCAAAGATCAGGGTCAGTCTGTCAGAGTCAGTAAGAAGCAGAGGTCCAGATGAGCCTGCAGAGAGAGAGTGGAGCAGAGAAGGAAAGACCCAGAGAGGGAAAAAGAAAGGACTCTGAGAACCCAAATTCAATCCCCGGGTGAAGAGTCGGCAATAGGGTACCGGATCCCAAACTGGTGGGGGCAAAAGCACACCCTAGCCAGAGACCGGAGGCCGTGGGCAGGATCTGCCACGGCCACCCACCACATCCACCCCGAAGGCAAACCACGTGGAGGGTCAGGGAACCCAAGGCCAAGGGTCTCCCAACAGAAGGCCCGAGGGAGCTGGACCTAGGTGGATCACTAGTGGGGACGGCCAGAGGAAAGGACAGAAGGAGAGCTCAGGGTCACGCTCCGGACTTGTTTGGGGGTTTGCTGAATCCAGGACCTGGTGGACGCAGCACGGCTCGGGTGGTCACTTGAAGCTGGAGTGACCGGAACATCAGCAGTGAGTAAATACCTTAAACTGCACAACCCGACTCTGTCTTCACTTAACATCTATGCTGCACCACCACAACCCCCATCCTCTGCACCTGACCCCCTGAGGCTATACCCCACCCGTTGGGGGTTATACTACCAAAAGCTGCACCAACACCATCAGCCTCAGCGGACACTGCTGCAGCGGCGGCCATAGTGACCGCAATACAACGGGTGGCGTAGTCGACATTAAGAACTTTATAACATCTGTAGGACTGCCACATACTCTGAGCTTGACACCCTGGGCACGGACCGGGTCACAGCCACTTGGAAGACTACAACTCCCATCTGATCCGGCTCCGGATATTCCCCTAAAGAATATGGCCCAGGGGGCGCGTCATATACACTGCACAGTACCACTTCTCCTGTCCTGTATATATACAATGCACAGTACCACTTCTCATGTCCTGTATATATACAATGCACAGTACCACTCCTCCTGTCCTGTATATATACACTGCACAGCACCACTCCTCCTGTCCTGTATATATACACTGCACAGCACCACTCCTCCTGTCCTGTATATATACACTGCACAGTACCACTCCTCCTGTCCTGTACATATACACTGCACAGTACCGCTCCTCCTGTCCTGTATATATACACTGCACAGCACCACTCCTCCTGTCATGTATATATACACTGCACAGTACCACTTCTCCTGTCCTGTATATATACACTGCACAGCACCACTCCTCCTGTCCTGTATATATACACTGCACAGCACCATTTCTCCTGTCCTGTATATATACACTGCACAGTACCACTTCTCCTGTCCTGTATATATACACTGCACAGAACCACTCCTCCTGTCCTGTATATATACACTGCACAGTACCACTCCTCCTGTCCTGTACATATACACTGCACAGTACCACTCCTCCTGTCCTGTATATATACAGTGCACAGTACCACTCCTCCTGTCCTGTATATATACACTGCACAGCACCACTCCTCCTGTCCTGTATATACACTGCACAGTACCACTCCTCCTGTCCTGTATATATACACAGCACAGCACCACTCCTCCTGTCCTGTATATATACAGTGCACAGCACCACTCTTCCTGTCCTGTATATATACACTGCACAGCACCACTCCTCCTGTCCTGTATATATACACTGCACAGCACCACTCCTCCTGTCCTGTATATATACACTGCACAGCACCACTCCTCCTGTCCTGTATATATACACTGCACAGCACCACTCCTCCTGTCCTGTATATATACACTGCACAGCACCACTCCTCCTGTCCTGTGCATATACACTGCACAGCACCACTTCTCCTGTCCTGTATATATACACTGCAGGTCTTTTTTTTATTGATAGAATAAGTACAGTACATGACAGAACAATAATACATTACAGGACACCAAACATATGAACAAAACAAGACGACAAATCACAGAAAATAGAAACAAAATAAATCCCCCCAGGAATATATACATATACAAGAAATAAATATTATAAAACCTATAAAACCTCCGGCCCAGCTTCATTCATACTACTATATACAATCCCACACAACGCTCACACTGTCCTATATACACATAAAACACCGTCCTATATACAAGATTATATACAATAAAACGCTAGAAACACAAAACACTAAACCTAATATAACGTATATACAACCGGAAACTAACACTAACCTACTGGTCCCACTGCCTGACCTTACAGTCACACCCTTACCGCACCTCATTCACACCACAGAAAACCAAAAATAACAATATATACAATAGTGACATGAACAATTTTAAACCTTTTTTTGTTTTGTATATTTTTTTTTTTTGTATTTTTTTTTTAATATTTTTTTTGTAATTTTTTAATATATATATAAAACACACACCTACACTAACTATCCCGCCACCCCTGATCCAGCTCTGGCCACAAAGTTCAGGATTACTCCGAGCTAGGATCAGACCCCAAAGTTTTTCCCCAGGCGGGGCCTGGACCAGGCCAGATCAGTCCTCTTATCACCGCTGATGAAGAACTTCCCCAAATCCCCCACCCAACCTAACTAAACCCCCTATTATACATTATATACAATATATACAGAACACAACCTACACACTCACCATCCAAGGCTCAAGTTCGATGCCGGCAAACCTTCTATTCAGGAGACAGAAATACAAAACAAAAATCTAGGGTGGAAAGACATCAGCCCACCACCAGGATATAGGAGTACTACCGGACTAAGGCACCCTGAAGGAAAAGCCCCTCCAGAGACGGGCCGCCCTCCGGGCACCCAGTCTTTCATACTCCAGAGAATGTACCTTCACCAGGTCACCTAGGATGTTCCTACAGACTTCATCTACATGGAGGATTTTACTCTGCGTCGAAACTAAAACTCGTGCGTTCCACGTGAAATACCTGACCACTGCGCTGACTATGAATAAAGTGTCTCGGTCCCTTCTCCCAAGGTCTCCGAACGCTCCATAGGCCCACCCGGGGTAGGACAGAGTAGCCAGCCGCAGCCAACCAATGGAAGTCCCCACCCTGTTGTACACCTCTGTATTAAAGGGACAATGAAGCAGGAAGTGCTCCATGCTTTCCAGCACGTTAGCACAAGCCTCACGGGGGCAATTCCTGTCCTCGGAGCTCCTGTACTTCAAATTGTCCCTCACATACAGCTTACCATGGAAGCAGCGCCAAGTCAAGTCCCAGTACTTCTCGGGGATCCTGCTAGAATTTAACAAACTCAACCCAACCTCCAGATCCCGACTTGGGCAGTCTTTGAGGGCCAATGGACTCTGAAAATGAGAAACCAAGACCCTCATATCGAGGAGTTTCCTCGGGAGGGACCTCACCTCCCACATTCCCAGACCCCACCGGCGGATTATTTTCAGAACCGGGGTAACATAAGCCGGGAGATGCCCGTGTGGTGTGCGAAGATCCTTCAATCTTCCCCCTGTCTCCCATTCCTGGAAGAAAGGCTGAAACCATCCCTTGCAGGAGAATACCCACGGAGGAGCCCTCTCTTTCCAGAGGTTTGACACGTTCACTTTCAAGAAGGTGTTCACTAGGAACACCACGGGGTTCACCATATTCAAACCCCCTAGTCTCCTCGTGTGGTAAGTGACCTCCCGCTTGACTAGGTTCAGTCTGTTACCCCATAACATCTGGAAGAACAGACTGTAGACCCGTGTCCAGAGAGGCTCTGGCAAGACACAGACGCTGCCCAGGTAGATTAGCAAGGGGAGCAGGAAAGCTTTGCACAGGCCAACCCTTTCCCTCAGGGTCAAAGAACATCCCCTCCATTGGTCCACTCTTTGGGCGACACCTTTGATTCTGCCTTCCCAGTTTTTCGTGGAGTAATCACCCTGGCCGAATTCGATGCCCAGGACTTTGGCATGTTCTTGGGGTTCGGGGAGGGTGTCCGGAAGATCAAACCCGGGATCTCCGCCTCCCAGCCAGAGACTCTCACACTTATCCTGGTTGACCTTGGACCCGGATGCTCCGAGTAGCGCTCCACTCGCTGCCTCCCCTTGCGAAGAAACAAATACCGTGACATCGTCCGCGTAGGCCACCACCCTCAGGATAGCCTCCGGTGCCGCCCCGCCCATCCGCACCCCCGCCAACGGTCCACAATCGATCCTTCTGAGGAAGGGATCGATTGCAAACGCGTAAAGCAAAGGGCTAAGAGGACAGCCCTGACGGACACCGGATCCTACCCCGAAAGGTCGTCCAATCCACCCATTCACCAGAGGGAAAGTCTCAGCCCCTGCATATAAGGTCTTAAGCCTGTCCACAAACCCTCCAGGCAGACCATACCTCAAAAGAGTGGACCAGAGGTACTCGTGGTTAACCCGATCAAAGGCTTTTGCCTGATCCAAGGTCAGCAAGAACCCCTTCCAGAGGCCCGCCCTGCCTTGCTCCACGGCCTCTCGGACACCTAGAACAGCACTAAAAGTGCTACGGCCAGGAACGCAACAGTGCTGAACCTCCGAAAGGAGCCGGGGTGCAAACTTCACCAGCCTGTTGAAAAGTATCTTAGCCAAAATCTTCCTTTCCACATTGAGAAGTGCTATGGGACGCCAGTTCTCAATGCGTGACGGATCCTTACCCTTTGACAAAATGATCAAAGCTGACCTCCTTAACGATCTCGGCAGAGTGCCCGAGGAGAGACACTCGTTAAGCACCTGAGTCAAGAGGGGGACCAAAGAGTCCCTAAAGGTCCTAAAGAACTCGGATGTTAAGCCATCCGGACCTGGCGACTTTTTGGGCCTAAGCCCATCGATCGCCAGTCTCACTTCCTCTTCTTTGATCGCTTCTGCCAAATCGCCCAGCGAGAGGTCAGCCCCTGGCTCAGGAACAGATTCAGTCAGGAAAGCCGACATCCCGTCACGATCAAGCTCCCTCTTTCCCAAGAGGTGCGAGTAGTAGGAACTGACGACCTCCAAGATCACTGACCTGGAACTTCTCAGGGACCCCGTACTGTCCACCAGCCCCGTCACTATCTTACTATTCACTGACATCTTACAGTTTCTGTAAGGGTCGGGCGAGCAGTACTTCCCGTAGTCCCTCTCGAAAACCATAGATGCATGCCTATCGTACTGACACCTCTTCAGCAAGGACTTCACTCTGGAGATCTCCTCGCGGCTACCTCCAGTCAAGACAAGATGCACGAGTTTCCTTCTCAGGCTCTGATACAGGCGATCCCTGTTCAGGCTTCTGAAGTTCGAGAGCTGCCGGAAGAATCTCGCCACCCGATTTTTGAACATCTCCCACCACTCTGACTTAGTGTTACTTAGGCCCAGCAATGGTACCTGGCTCTGAAATAATTCCTCAAAAGAACGTCTTACAGCTTCTTCCTCAAGGAGTGACGAATTCAGCTTCCAATAACCTCTTCCCATCCGAGGAGTCTCTGTAACGTTCAAGAAAACATAATCAAACAGTGATCGGAGAACTCCACCTCCACAACCGACAACGGTGAAGAGACGGCCTCCTCCTTCAAATAAAACCTGTCTAGCCTAGACCTGCACTGACTACCTCTAGAAAAGGTGAATCCCGTGTTGCCCGGGTTGCGCCGGATGTGGACATCCACCAGGCGAGCCTCACTCACTATCCTGTTTAACGCGACCCAGTCATAAGACAGCCGGTCTCCGGAACCTCTATCACAGGATCTCGTGACATTGTTGAAATCCCCTCCGAAGACCACCTGCCGACTCGAAAATAAAAAAGGTTTGATCTTCAGGAAGAGACATTTGCGGTCCCACTTGGACTGGGGACCATAGATGTTAATGAGCCGAAGCTCTTGTCCCCCCATGGAGACATCTAGGATCAAGCATCTCCCCATTTCTAATTCGATCACTCGTCTGCATTCAACCGCTGCGGTCTTAAAAAGGACCGCCACCCCGCTATACGGCTCCGCCGCAAGAGACCAGTAGGAGGGCCCATGCCTCCACTCCCGCCTTGCTTTATGCAAGGTTGATATATCGGTCAACCTGGTCTCCTGCAAAAATAAAATGTCGGCGTCAAGTTGGCCGAGAAAATGAAAGGCCGTGTACCTTGCCGCATCTGACTTTATGCTGCAAACATTAATAGTTGCCAACGTCAACGGGGTGGGTGCCGCCATCATGAATGGTTGAATTAGATAGCCTTTTTCTTCCCACCACTGACAGTCCCAACCTCTTCCTCCGATAATGACGGGTTTTTAGTGCGCTTAAGACAAACAGACTCGTCCATTCTCTCCTTACATACATTCTTGCCCCCGTCTGGTGGTCCTGGGTTAGTCGTCCCCCCAGAGGGCTTTGTATTTGCCCCCGAGAGGAAGACCCAGCCATCTCCTGAGCCCCAACCACCTTGTCCGCAACCTCCGGCCCCGGGTCCCCATTTCCCCCCTGCAGAGGGAGGTCCTGGAGAGCCCCGAACCGGTTGGAGAGATCCACCAGAGGGGGGGCGGCTGAACCCTCCAATGGCGCTTGGATCACGGCCAGAGAGTCAGAGGGGTCGCACTCCAAAGAGGCAGCTCGAGACCTGGTCCCCCTCCTACCTCTGGCCGTTTTCCTGTTACCCTTTTTCTTTTTCTGTGACCACTCCCCCTCTCCCTCATCTAGACTGTCACCAGAAGAGGGTTCCTGGGAAGACGTGGCGTCCTCTCGCTCTTCCCTTTCAAGTCTCTTGACCTCCTCGCTCAATTCACTGTCTTTAGGATCCTCAGCTGCAAGTGAAGTACCTGGGTCAGAGTTTAGGGACATTACTCCCTGCCCCCTGTCCCCACGGCGCTGCTCCTGCCGCCTGATGGTGGATGGCGGCAGCTTGCTCCTCACCGGTTCCCTGCCTCCCCGCCTCTACTGGTCCCTTCACCGGCAAGATTAGTCCTGGCTTTCGCCTGTCCCGCACTCGCCGCTTTCAGGACAGCATTGGCGAAGGAACGTGGAGAGCGACTGAACGGGTGACCGAGGTCACCACACAAGTTACACCTAATCCTGCGACAGGCAGCAGCAAGATGACCAAGGTCCCCACACAGTGCGCATTTCTGGGTGGTACACTGCGCACTGAAGTGTGTGGGGCTACCGCACCTGTGACAGACCTTAGGCTGCCCCCGGTAGAAAATCAAGATCCTATCCCTCCCCAAAAAGGTTGAGGAGGGGATATGGGTAATAGTGTTTCCCGAAACCTTCAATCTCACCATGAAGGTCCAGGCTCCTGACCAGATACTATGGCCATTCAGATTCTTTTCGGGAATATTGGTGACCTCTCCGTATCGACTCACCCAGGTCGTAATGTCCATACAGGAAAGTGACTCGTTACTAGAGATGAGCGTTGTTCTACTCGAACTGTTCGCCAATCTCAAATTCGAGCTGTTTTGGGCGGTGTTCGAGCCGGTCGGCGAACACGAACAATTTGAGAAAAATTCGGCTGTTCGAGGTTATGTTCGATAACTGTTCGTGCACCAAAATCATAACTGGATTTTTTCTCAGTAATGATGAAAATTAATGTTAATACGCAGTTTGAGTGTACAGCGGGGCGGGGGGAGGGGCAGGGGATGGATCTCTGCAGGAACAATGAAGATCTCCATTTTTTTTTCTCTTTCCCGCATTTGCAGTGGGGAGGTGCAATCTGTCAGCCTATCAGCAGCGCACACACGGAGCGAAGTGCTTTTTTTCACACAAGCAAGGGCATGTGTGATTGGCAGTGTATGTCACATGTCCTTGCCCTATAAGACCAAGCCATTTTCCCCGTCGCCACCATTTTCTCACTGCTGCAGCTGCGTGTTAGACGGCACCGCTGTTGCTGTGTGCGCTATACCTTGTTAATTTCAAGCCAATTTTCGCACAAATATACAGATAGCTTGGGAGTAGGGAATAGTTGTGATTGCAGTCCTTTTAAGGACTAGGTTACAGCATTTCCTACGACTTTTATCAGGCAGGTCTGTGCTCTTAAATAGATAGATTGTGGGAGTAAAGACTAATTGTAATTGGAGTCCTTTTCAGGACTAGGTTACATCAGTTCCTATCAGTTTTTGCCAGGCAGGTCTGTGCCAGTGCTGTGCAAGTTTTTTTCACAGCATTTGGCTGAATCTAGCAAAGCTAATCCTTTTTGGCCTATTGCAGAGTGTGTTAGTCAGTGGAGTAGCCTATCTGTGTTGCAAGATATACCACCTGTGTATAGAATACCAATTTTTTTACTGCACCTAGTGAAGTAAAATCTTTTGGGCATAGCATCATTCTATTAGTCCATCTATACTGACCTCCATCAGGTTGCAAACTGAATATAATTTTTTTCTGCATCTAGCTCTGAAAAAATATTTGGGCTTCTAGCAGTGTGTGGGACTTGGTCTATTAGTCCATCTATACTGACCTCCATCAGGTTGCAAATTAAAAATAATTTTTTTCTTCATTTAGCTCTGAAAAAATATTTGGGCTTCTAGCAGTGTGTGGGACTTGTTCTATTAGTCCTTCTATACTGACCTCCAGCAGGTTGCAAATTGAATATAATTTTTTTCTGCATCTAGCTCTGAAAAAATATTTGGGCTTCTAGCGGTGTGTGGGACTTGGTCTATTAGTCCATCTATACTGACCTCCATCAGGTTGCAAATTAAAAATAATTTTTTTCTGCATCTAGCTCTGAAAAAATATTTGGGCTTCTAGCAGTGTGTGGGACTTGGTCTATTAGTCCATCTATACTGACCTCCATCAGGTTGCAAATTAAAAATAATTTTTTTCTTCATTTATCTCTGAAAAAATATTTGGGCTTCTAGCAGCGTGTGGGACTTGTTCTATTAGTCCATCTATACTGACCTCCATCAGGTTGCAAATTAAAAATAATTTTTTTCTTCATTTATCTCTGAAAAAATATTTGGGCTTCTAGCAGCGTGTGGGACTTGTTCTATTAGTCCATCTATACTGACCTCCATCAGGTTGCAAATTAAAAATAATTTTTTTCTGCATCTAGCTCTGAAAAAATATTTGGGCTTCTAGCAGTGTGTGGGACTTGGTCTATTAGTCCATCTATACTGACCTCCATCAGGTTGCAAATTAAAAATAATTTTTTTCTGCATCTAGCTCTGAAAAAATATTTGGGCTTCTAGCAGTGTGTGGGACTTGGTCTATTAGTCCATCTATACTGACCTCCATCAGGTTGCAAATTGAATAAAAAAATTTTCTGCATCTAGCTCTGAAAAAATATTTGGGCTTCTAGCGGTGTGTGGGACTTGGTCTATTAGTCCATCTATACTAACCTCCATCAGGTTGCAAATTAAAAATAATTTTTTTCTGCATCTAGCTCTGAAAAAATATTTGGGCTTCTAGCAGTGTGTGGGACTTGGTCTATTAGTCCATCTATACTGACCTCCATCAGGTTGCAAATTAAAAATAATTTTTTTCTGCATCTAGCTCTGAAAAAATATTTGGGCTTCTAGCAGTGTGTGGGACTTGGTCTATTAGTCCATCTATACTGACCTCCATCAGGTTGCAAATTGAATAAAAAAAATTTCTGCATCTAGCTCTGAAAAAATATTTGGGCTTCTAGCGGTGTGTGGGACTTGGTCTATTAGTCCATCTATACTGACCTCCATCAGGTTGCAAATTAAAAATAATTTTTTTCTGCATCTAACCCAGCCAATAGTTTTGGCCTAATACCACAGTTTGGCCACTCAGCTCTGCTCGGTTACCATCCATTGTTTTTTTGTGCAAACAACTCCAGAGTTGTGAATTAGTTAACCACCAAAATGAGTGGAAAAAGGCCTGCTGCTGGTGGAAAGGGGAATAGGCGTGTTGGGAAGGGTAAAAAAGGTTGTGTCCGTGGGGTAGGTGCAGAAGAAAGACCATCTTCCAGCCAAACTAAAATGTCTACTTCTTTTAGCGGACAATGTGATAAGATCCCTTTCTTACGGCCACGCCAATCGCTACAAATTCCAGATGAGGCACAAAAACAGCAGGTGCTTCAACGGATATCAAGTGCTCCTTTAAGTGGGCTCTCCTCCACATCAACTTCAACATCACAAATACTCCAGTCCTCAAAGGTGTCACCCAAATCGCACTTGCTTCCTCACAGCTCCCAAATCTCCAGCTGCCCGTCTGAGTATGAGGTAGAACAGATGGTTGAGTCTGCAGAGCTGTTTACTCATACTATAGCCTGGGAATCAGAGGTCGACTCCAGCGCTTCTGTGAATCCAGACGAGGAAATGATCTGCACTGATGCCCAGAATCTTTATGAGTCGGATCCAGGACCAGACGCAGAAGGTTCTGACCATAATGTAGACCCTCATTCCCAAACTGTAACTCCTGTTGGTGGAGACAATGAGGAAGACGATGATAAGACTCAAATACCTGATTGGAGCGACAACTTTAGTTTTTTGTCAGGGCAGGAACAGGTTGGCTCTGAGGACGACGGGTGTGATAACGCACAGGGTGATGATAATGAGGTCGGAGATCCCACTTACTGTCAACCCACAGTCAGCCAAGAGATGAGGTCAGCAGAGGAGGAGGAGGAAGATGCTAGTGACGACGAGGTCAGGTTGCGCCTTCCTGGACAGAGACGTAGTACTGGAAGCACGTCAACAACTGCATCCTCAAACACAACTCTGCCTCTCACCACAAGTCGTGGTGGCTCTTCAGGTCGCATGGGTGCTAAGCCTTGCATAGCCTGGGCATTTTTTCAGATCGATAAAGATGACCCAACTCGTGTTATCTGTAACATTTGTCAGCAAAAGCTAAGTAGAGGCCAAAAAATACATAGTTTGAGTACTTCATGCATGAACCGGCACATGGACATGAAGCATAAGTTGCAGTGGGAAGCTCAGTGTGCTACAATGCGGTCTAGCCGGCCGGGCCAACCACCGTCTGCCATATCTTGTGCATCCGCGGCCTCTTCATCCTCTGTGACTGGGGGGACAGCAGTCACACCTGTTTTGGGGCGCAGACCTGCCACCTCTTTACCCGCAACAGCCAGCGTGATTGGCAGGTCATCATTTTCTTTGGAGGTGGTAACACCAGCTGGTCTTGAGCGCTGTCCGACATCGATAGCACCACCTTTGGATCAAGGCAACCTAACATGTCCGCCTGCATCTTCCTCACAGACCGGCAGTTTGCCGGGGACACCCTTATCAACCCCGTCTAAGCACAATAGCCAGCCCTCGGTCCCTCAGATGTGGACAAGTAAAAGACCATTTCCTCCTAGCCATGAGAAAGCTAAGAGGTTGAATTTCACCATCTGCAAGCTCTTGGCTACAGAAATGCTGCCTTTCCGCCTGGTGGACACAGAGGATTTTCGAGACCTTATGTCCGTCGCAGTGCCCCAGTACCAGATGCCCAGTCGGCACTACTTCTCAAAGAAAGGTGTGCCTGCGCTCCACCAGCATGTCGCACACAACATCACCGCTTCTTTGAGAAACTCTGTGTGTGACAGGGTGCATTTCACCACAGACACTTGGACGAGTAGGCATGGACAGGGGCGTTACATGTCGCTGACTGGGCACTGGGTAACTATGGTGACAGCAGGACAAGGGGCTGCTGTCCAAGTCTTGCCGTCCCCACGAGTTGTGCGTCAATCCTCTTTATGTCAAAGTTCCACCACTGCTTCTGCCTCCTCAACCTCCTCTCGGTCTTCCACCTGCACCCAAAGCCTGTCTGGTCATGCCACAAGCTTTCTAACTGCGCAGAAGGGATCCTGCACACCTCCTTACTATGCTGGCAGTAGGGCTCAACGTCATCAGGCGGTTTTTACATTGAAATGTCTGGGAAATGTGAGTCACACAGCTGAGGAGTTGTGGTCAGCTCTGGAGAACCAATTTCATGAATGGTTGTCTCCACTGGACCTGAAACCAGGGAAGGCCGTGTGCGACAATGCTGCAAACCTGGGTGCGGCCCTTCGCCGGGGCAATGTCACACACGTGCCTTGTATGGCTCACGTGTTGAACCTGGTTGTCCAGCAATTTTTAGCCCACTATCCCAGACTAGATGGCCTTCTGCAGAGGGCACGGTCGCTGTGTGCTCACTTCCGCCGTTCGCATCCCGCAGCTCAGCGACTTACATCTCTACAGAAGTCGTTGGGCCTGCCACTTCACCGGCTAAAATGCGATGTGCCTACCCGGTGGAATTCAACTCTGCACATGTTGCAGCGACTGTGGCAGCACCGACAAGCCCTGGTGCAATACGTTCTGACGTATAGCCTGGGCCAACGAGATTCAGAGGTGGGGCAAATCACGCTGGAGGAGTGGTCTCAGATCAGGGACCTATGCACCCTTCTGCACAGTTTTGAAATGGCGACGAAGATGTTTAGTGCTGACGATGCCATTATCAGCATGACTATTCCGGTGATTTACATGCTGGAGCACATGTTAAACAGAATTCGGAGTCAGGTGGTGGCACAAGAGGAGGTGGAGGAAGTAGAGGAGGAGGAGTTGTATGCGGAAGGGCTAACATCTGCAAGGTCCAGACGGTCGGCAGCACCAAGGCGGCAGGCATGTGAGGGTGGGGGAGATGGTTTTACCAGGGCGCATGGTAGCAGCCAAACTAGTGAGGAAGGTGCAGGAGCCCAGGAAGAAGTGGAGGACGAACTGATGGAAGACTCATCAGATGAGGGAGACCTTGATCACATTTCTGTTGTGCGAGGTTGGGGGGAGAGGACAGAGGAAGGAAGCATGATTGTTACCTCGCCACCAACACAACAGGGACTTGGTGCTCCTGCATGCGCAACACACATGAGTGCCTTCTTGCTGCACTACCTGCAACATGACCCTCGAATTGTGAGAATTAGAAATAGTCCTGACTACTGGGTTGCCACACTGTTAGATCCCCGGTACAAAAGTAAATTTGCAGAAATTATTCCTGCCATAGAAAGGGATGCACGCATGCAGGAGTATCAGCAGAGACTGTTGCAGAATCTTACATGTGCTTTTCCACAAAATACCAGTGGTGCACGTAGTGAATCTCACAGTTCCAACTTGCCAACCGTGGGACCGTCAAGTGTTCAGCACTCAAACCGTGACAGAACCACAGTATCTGCTGGTAACATCAATTTTGCGGAATCATTTCACCACTTTTTTAGCCCATCCTTTGCAAGGCCACAGGAGACAAGAAGTCTGACACATAGTCAACGCCTAGAGACGATGGTACAGGAGTATCTCCAAGTAAACATTGAAGCCACGACTGTGTCACTGGACCCTTGCTCTTTTTGGGCTTCCAATCTGGATAAATGGCCGGAGCTAGCCACTTACGCCTTGGAGATCTTGTCATGCCCCGCAGCCAGCGTTCTGTCTGAACGTGTGTTCAGCGCTGCTGGTGGTGTGCTGACAGATAAGCGCACGCGGCTCTCCACTGATAATGTAGACAGACATAAAGATGAACAAATCATGGATCCGAAACGACTTTTCTACCCCTGTGTCATCCTGGGGAGAGTAAAAGCTTGATGATTGGTTAAAATCACCCTACCAACCGTTTTAAGCTTTCAAATTACTAATCATGTTTATCTGTATCTTGACTGGAAAATAATTTGGGCTTTGTAGCAGTGTGCAGCACTGATCCTATTAGGCCATCTATACTAAAGCTTCACCAGATTTAAAATTAAAAATAATTTTTAGCTGCATCTAGCCCGGAAAATAATTTTGGGGCTCCGAGATGCGCAAGGCACATAAGTGCCTTCTTGCTGCACTACCTGCAGCATGACCCTCATATTGTCAGAATTCGAAGTAATCATGACTACTGGGTTGCCACACTCTTAGATCCCCCAAACTTTTCGATCAACCTTTTCATTTTAATAAAGACCAAAAAAATGGTCATTTTTGAAATTATAAGCATTAGCAGGTTGTTAGAAACTGAAATCAAACAGTTTTCAACTCAAAACTTTATTCTAGGTGATGTTACATTTTCACATAGGACCCCTTGATCGAAAGGAGCTTCTGAACTCTCTCGTCCATTGAATTTGTCAGGTTTTGGATGGTTTCTGCTTCAATTGTTTTGCATGAGGACAGAATACCCTCCCAGAGCTGTTGCTTAGATGTGAACTGCCTCCCGCCATCATAGACACTCCATTTAATGATGCTCCAAAGGTTCTGAATGGGGTAGAGGTCAGGGGAGCATGGGGGTCACACCATAAGTTTGTCCCCTTTTATGCCCATATCAGCCAGAGATGCAGATGTTTTATGTGCAGCATGAGATGGTGCATTATCATGCAGAAAAATGATCTTGCTGTGAAATACACGGTTCTTCTTCTTGAACCATGGCAGGAAGTGCTGTTTGAGAAAATCCACATACATTATGGAGTTCATCTTTAGCGCCTTCAGGGATCCTAAAGGGGCCGACAATCTCTCTCCCCATGATTCCAGCCCAAAACATTACTCCACCTCCTCCTTGTTGGCGCTGTAGCCGTGTTTGCGTGGGGTGTCCATCAACCAGCCATCCTCCACTCCATCCATCTGGACCATCGAGCGCTGCACGGCACTCATCCGTGAACAAAACAGTTTTGAAATCAGTCTTCATGTAATGTTTGGCCCACTGGAGCCGTTTCTGCTTGTGTGAAGTGGATAGAGGAGGTTGACAGGATGGCGCATGCACAGCTGCAAACCTCTGAAGGACCCTGCATCTTGTTGTTCGGGGGACGTTGGAGGCACAAGCAGCTTCAAAAACTTGTCTGCTGCTATGACAAGGCTTTTTTGCCGCTGCTCTTTCAACCTGACGTAATTGCCTGTAGGAAAGAGTCCTCAATTTGCCCTTATCAGCACGCACACGTGTGTACTGTGAATCAGCTACATACTTCTTGATTGCCAAGACACTTCATCCTGATCATCGCACAATGTTGATTGTAGTCATGCCTTGACCTAAACACTCCACAATTTGTTGCTTCTCAGCAGCCGACACATCCTTTTTCTTTCCCATTTTGGCAGAAAATGTAGGCTGCTTAATAATGTGAGAGAGCCTTCTTAAGTAGTCTTGCCTTTCATTGGACACACCTGCCAAACTAATTAGCACAGGTGTCTGCAATTGCTTACAGTGATATAAAGAGCCCTGACACACATCACCATCAATGAGTTTAACTGACAAACAAACAAATTCTTCCCTTATCACTCCTAAACACTTTTTGTATAATAATTTGGAACGCAGTGTACATGTGCTTTTCCACAAAACACCAGTGGTTCACGTAGTGAATCTTACAGTTCTAACTTGCCAACCGTGGTCTGTATGGAGTTGTTCAATAAAGGGCCCAAAATTAAGATAACATAGATGGGAGAGGTCTCTATGAATAGGAATTCCTAAGTATTTGATACCCTGTGAGGGCCAGGCAAAGGGAAAGTTGGACTGGATGGAATCCTATATGGATTTGGGGAGGGAGACATCGAGGGCCTCAGACTTCGCTGCATTGATTTTAAAATTTTACCATGTAACAAAGTGATCTATTTCAGCCATAACAGCAGGGATGGATATATGTGATTGAGTGATATATACTAGGACATCATCAGCAAATAGAGAGCACTTGTACTCGGTGCCTCCCACCTCAATCCACCTAATATTGGGGTTATGGCGAATTGATGAGAGCAGGTGCTCCGTCACTAGGATGTATAAGAGAGGGGACAGAGGACATCACTGCCTTGTCCCATTGGTGATTGTGAAAGGTGATGAAAATGTTCTGACGCACCCCCTGGGCCTTGGGACACCCGGAGCCGGACCCTTTTTGGTGGATGCTGGTGGTTGTAGTCTTCGTGGCGGCGACCCAGTTCCGTGGCTCAGGGCGGTCAAACCAGTGGCGGAACTATTTATGTGGTTTTCATGTTTAAATGTCCGACTACGCCACCCGTGGATTGCGGTCAGAGTGAACCGCCGCTACAGGGCAGACCACTGAGGCTGGTGTTGTGGGTGCAGCAGAGCGTAGCATAACTCCCCACGGGAGGAGTATAGCCTCAGGGCAGTGTATGCGGAGGATGGGGGTGATGGTGCAGGGCAGCAGCAGTAAAGACACGGAGTCAGTGATGCAGTTCAGGGCCTTTACTCACAGTTCTTATTATCCAGACCACGTCTGCAGGTAACGGCTGCCCACGTCGTACTGTGCTCACCAGGTGAGGGGCTCAGACAACTCCCAGATAACTTTGGAGCACTTCACAGGACCCCCTTTGTGTGTCCTTTGTCTGGCCTTTCTTACCAACACTTCTGTCCGGCTGCCTCGGGCCTCCTCTTGGTAAACTTGGCGCCAGTTTCCCTGACCCTATGTGGTGCCTTCCTAGCGGGTGTAGCGAGGGGCTGCGCCACATAAAATGTCAGAGCCTCCGGTTTCTAGCTGAGGGTCGTTTCCTGCCTCCACTAGTTCGGGGACCGGTCTCCCCCTTTGGCCTGACCCCTCCACGCAGGTGGATTCGGGCGTGCGGTGGCGACTCGCCCATCCGCACCCCTGGGATCCCTTCATTCCTCGTTCCTGGAGCCTTCTCCGCTCCTCTTCCTTCCTTCTCCCTCTTCCAGGCCTGGGCCTCTGTTACTAGGTCCGCCTCCGGAGCAGAGCTCATGCAGAGCCCCTGCTCCCTGCCACTTCTGCTCAGACTTCTCTGCACTGAACTAAGATGGTGCCCACCTTTTATACTCCCTTCTCAATGCACCCAGGAACTGCTTCCTCCCTGCTCCTGCACTACAGGGTTCCCCTTCCTCAGTGTTCCCTCCCCCCACTCCAGCCAGGGACAGGGACTGTCGTGCCCATCTCAGGGGCATATTGGTCGCCCTGCCCCACGGCAATGTGGTGTAATGCATGCAGGTGTCGGGTCCTGATCCACACTCCATCCTTACCTGAGAGTGAGATATCACACCTCTGGGTGAGGTGCAATACGTCTTTAGCAACCGAGCCCTCAGGGTGCTACAGTTCCATTTATCTTCAGCCTAGGTGACGTATTGCGATACAGGGCCGTGATTTTGGCTATAAAAGGGTCCCCTAGACCCCTACCCCAAGCTTTTTAAGAGAATCATATATGGCGTGCCAGGAGACTCTATGGAATGCTTTCTCAGCATCCAACGAGAGTATCTAATTACAAATTTTTAACTGCATCTAGCCCAGGAAATACTTTGTGCCTAGTAGCAGTGTCTGCTAGTAAGCGGATTATCCCGGCTGTTAAGCAAGCTGCACCACCTGTAGTTTAGACACTTAATTTTTTCAAAGGAAATGCTTCGGGACCATGGGATACTTAGTGAAGAGCATCAGGAGGCACCCCAAGGCATAGGGGCTGGGACTGGCAGTAGGATGCCTTGCGGTGGACAGCCGAGCTCGATCCTTATAAAAGCTTTTTAACTGCAGCAGCTTTAGTGGACGCTACTGGAGCTGGAATTACCGCGGCTGCTGGCATGAGACTTGCCCTCCAATAGATCCTTGTAAATGGATTTAAAGTGTATTCATTCAAATTAGAGAGACAATTTAAATTAAAAAGCTTAGAGCTGCCTCCACCACAGGGGGGCTCGCTCGACCCACCAGCGGACAGGCACCAGTATTGGGAGAGGGGGGCTGGCCGTCAGGGTTCACCGCGGCTCTGGCACAAACCCGGCGACACGGAGGTGGCACGGGCAGGAGCGGACTGGCCGTGTCGGCTTCTCACTTTTTGGATTTTAGAAGGGCATGACATGCCTATATCTGTGTCTCCCCCTCCTTTTACTCCTCCACCTCTTTTATTTTCGCATGACTATATGTACTTGTCACTTTTCCATGTGTTAGTTATGTCTTCTGAGCAGTTTGTCAGCTTTTGGACACCTTTAAAGGTGTTTTCTATGTGTTTCTATGTGTTTTTGTTTGCCTGCCATTGGTTTTAACGGTGTTCGAAGGTGTTCGACGAACAGTTCGGCGAACACACGGGTGTTCGACGAACCGAACCGAACTCGAACACTACGGGGGTGGCTCAACACTACTCGTTACTAGTCAAAACGGTCACTTTCCTGACTGAATCTTGGCGGGTTATTGCCAGGGGAAAGAGACCATGCCATTCGGGGTGACTCCGAGCCAGCTCATGGCGAGACCAGAAAAGCTCAAGGCCCTCCGGTCTCATGAAGCTGACATCGAAGTAGGAGGTCCCGTAGGGATGGATCAAGGCAAAGATGTCATATGCCGCAAAGCCCATCCCCAGCAGGAGCTCAACCACCTTCCACCTATCAGGACAGGCATCCTTGCTTACCCACTGGAGACGGACCACGTTCCTATGGTTACTCCTCTGCCCCGTTGTCGACAGAGACCAGACAGTCTCTGCCCCTCTATCTCGGAAGGCTGAAAGACCATGTCTCTCTATCCAGAAAGACAGATCAACCTCCCTCCCCTCTATAGTGATGGAGCTCTCCCCTCTCCTCAGGGCGTCCAGGAGCTGCTGTTGCAAGTCACCATCCCCAGGGCCACCAGACGAGGGCGCACTACTACCCCCAGCACTGACAGCTCCTGAATAGCTTTGGGCTGAAACCCCCGCCAATGCTAGGGGGGGCAGCGGGACCAGCACCTACTTTCCCCCCACCAACACCAGTGCTGCTCCCACCATTCACTTCACTACTACTCCCACCATTCGCAGGACCATTACTCCCATCATTCACTACACTACTTCTCCCACCATTTGCTGCATCACTACTCCCACCATTCATTCCACCACTACCCCCACCATTTGCTACACCACTACTCCCACCATTCCCACTACTCCCAGCATTCATTCCACCACTACCCCCACCATTTGCTACACCACTACTCCCACCATTCCCACTACTCCCACCATTCACTCCACCACTACTCCCACCATCTGCTCCACCATTACTCCCACCATCTGCTCCACCACTACTCCCATCATTCACTACACCACTACTTCCATTCCCTTTACTTGTCACCCCATTACCTCTGCTGTTCTCTGCACCTTCCACAGTCACCTCCATTCCTTCCTCCCTTGTGTCTGGTGTCTCTGCACTCACACCTGCTGGGCCGGGGGAGGGGAGCACTTCCAGGGACTCCTTTCCCTGCAGCACCACACCCTTTTCCCTTTGGTTGCTGCTGGCTTTCTGAAGGTCGTCTCCTGGAGCGCCCTGCCACCCTACTGCAGCATTTTGGTCCTTATGCTGGGCAGACTGTTTGTTGGGCACCGCTGCCCGCCCTGCACCCACAGACTTTGGGGTCTTAGTGTCCTTTTTGGGCGCTGGGGCACACTGCCCCCCTGTCGCAGCAGTGTGCCCAGTGTTCCTCGCAGATGTGTTTTTCACATCCCTCCCGGCCCCCCCAGCCCCAGTGATAACTGGCTTAGCCGCAGAGGGCAGGGAGGGAAACTCCACAGAACTTCCTATGTCCGGCGCTGTGAGTACCTCCACAGCCTCGCCCTCTGCACTGTTCCCTGCACAGATGGCAGCATCGCCGGACATCCTTCTTCTCTCCCCACCTTGCCTCTGCCTCGAGCCCACTGCAGAGCCCGTGTCTTTAGGTTTGGTGGGGTTTAAACAGAAGGTGGCAGGCACAACATCAGACATTGGTACATACTTGTAACTCACCACCTCCTGTGCGGCTCCTCCGGTCTTCCTCTTCCTCCTCTTGGTCTCCTCCACTGGTTTGTTCTCACCGAAGGAAAACCGCGTCAGGTCCACTGGAAACTCCAGCAGTCGGATCTCCCTCAGCAATCCTCCTTCCTCCTCCTCCCCCAACACTCCAGCCTCTGCTGTCGGAAGTCCTCTGCCCTGCAGGGAGACCACTTGGGCTCCGGCTCTGCCCCTCACTGGCTCCAGCAACTGAAACTCCAGTCACCTCTTCATCCTCCTCCTCCTCTTCACTAAGGACGCCGGTTGGCGGTTCTCCTGAGGTGTTTAACCCCTTCATTTCTGAGAACCACCGCTGGTTCTTAAACCTTTCCAGGAAGGGACCTGCGCTTTTCTCAATCCCCTCCCGGAGGAGCACTAACCTGACCACCTCGTCTCTGAGGGCTTTAAACCTCTGGGAGGTCGCGGGTCTTTCCTTGTTGGACGCCCGGGTGTTCAGGACCCAGGCCTCCCTCAGCTCCTCTTTCAGCTGGGTTAGTGCTTTGCCGGCGTCCTCGTACTCTCGCAACGTGGCGACCACTCGGGAGGAGAAGGAACTTGTGGACTCGCAAGAGCTCATCTCCCCCCAGGATCTTGCTGGGCTCTTGTTCCTGGGGCCTGGGGTGCCCCGGTCTCCCTCTCTGGGCGGGCGGTGAACAGTCTCGGGGTTGGAGTAGGTGGATGTACTCTTCCTCACCCTTCCCGATCTCCTCACTCCCTTCTGGGCCAGTTGTTGAGGCTCCTTCTCCCCCGCCGACATAGACCGGGGGATAGGAGGCTGGGAAGCCATGCCGGCCTCCCAGTAGGCCTGCCTCTCCCTAGGGAGAAGAGAGGCAGACGACGACCCTCCTCCTGGAAGTGCTTGAGCTCAGGAGGCAGGTGCTACTCTCAGCACCACTCCTCCTGTCCTGTGTACTGTATATATACACTGCAAAGTACCAATTCTCCTGTATACAATATATACACTGCACAGTACCTGTATATATACATATATACAGTATATATACAGTCCTGTATATATACAGTCCTGTATATATACCTGTATATATACAGTATATATAGACTGTATATATACAGTCCTGAATACAGTCCTGTATATATACACTGTACATATACACTATATATATATACACAGTCCTGTATATATACACTGCACAGTCCCATTTCTCCTTTCCTGTATATACTGTATACTGCACAGTACCACTTCTCCTGTCCTGTGTATATATGACTCGCCCCCTGGGCCGTACTCAGAACCGGGCAATAGGGAGACGATGGGGGTAGTAGTGGCGACCCGGTCCCGTGGCTCAGGGTGGTCAGACCAGTGGCAGTCTTTTAGATGTTTTAGATAATGTCCGACTACGCCACCCGTGGATTGCGGTTATTAGGAACCGCCGCTGCAGGGCAGACCGCTGGGGCCGATGATGTATGCAGCTGGGATGATGTGACTCCCCACGGGAAGAGTGCGGCCCCAGGGCAGTGTAGTGGATGGTGGGAGTGATGGTGGTGAGAGTCCCAGTACCGGTAATGCCGGAGGAGTGAAAAAGCACACAGACAACGTACTGCAGTCCAGGGTCTTTACTCACGGTTAATATCCAAGTCACTTCTGCGGGGAATGACTGCCCGAGCCGTGCTGCGTCCACCAGGTGAGGGGCTCGGTCAACCCCCAGACAGCTCAGGAGTATGGCTCAAGACCCCCTTTTGTCCTTTCTCTGGCCTGCCTCACCAGTGACCCACTTTTGTCCAGCTACCGCGGACTTGTGCGGTTAAACGTGGGCCCCGTCCTCCGCTGTCCTATATGGTGCCTTCCTAGCAGGTTTGATGAGGTGTCGCACCAATAAATGATCACGACCTCCGGTCTTTGGCTGAGGGTTGTTTCTCCTCCACCAACTTGGGATCTGGTACCCTTAATCTGCCTGACCCTGCACCCTGGATTCTCGTGGGTTCTTAGGGTCCCTTCCACCTTCTTGTTCCTGAGCCCTTCTGTTTCTCTCTCTCTCTCTTCTTCTCCTTTTCTGTTCCTTTCTCGTGGAGCTGGGATGAGACGTAATCTCAGCTCCACTTCACCTCCTCTCTCTCTCTCTCCACTCTCCTCCTCGGCCTCTCACTAGGCCCACTCTGGAGTAGAGCTCCTACAGAGCCTCTACTCCCTGTCTTCTCTTCTCTGGACAGAACCTAGATCTAAGATGGTGCCCACCTTTTATACCTCCCTCTAGCCATGAGCCCAGGGGACCAGCAACCAATGAGCTCCTATCTACGCTCAGGAACCAACCCCTATCTGCCCCTACAGCACTGGGTGTTCCACCCCCCTCCCCACTCCAGACAGGGACATAGTTGGTCGTGCCTGCACTTCTGTCTAGTGGGAGCACCGCTGAGCTGTCCCTCGGAAATGGGGTGTGTGTGCTGTATGCAGCTAACTGAGCCCTGGTCCATACTCCACCCTTACCCGGGAGTGGAATATCACACCTCTGGTCTGAGGTGCAATACCCCTGTAGCGGCCGAACCCTCGGGGCGCTACATATACACTGCACAGTACCAATTCTCCTGTATATATACACTGCACAGTACCACTTCTCCTGTATATATACACTGCACAGTCCCACTTCTCCTGTCCTGTATATATATACTGCACAGTACCACTTCTCCTGTCGTGTAAATATACACTGCACAGTACCACTTCTTGTTTCCTGTATATATACACTGCACAGCACCACTCCTCCTGTCCTGTATATATACACTGCACAGTACCACTTCTCCTTTCCTGTATATATATACTGCACAGTACCACTTCTCCTGTCCTGTGTATATACACTGCACAGTACCACTTCTCCTGTATATATACACTGCACAGTCCCACTTCTCCTTTCCTGTATATATATACTGCACAGTACCACTTCTCCTGTCGTGTAAATATACACTGCACAGTACCACTTCTTGTTTCCTGTATATATACACTGCACAGCACCACTCCTCCTGTCCTGTATATATACACTGCACAGTACCACTTCTCCTTTCCTGCACAGTACCACTTCTCCTGTCCTGTGTATATACACTGCACAGTACCACTTCTCCTGTTTATATACACTGCACAGTCCCACTTCTCCTTTCCTGTATATAGATATACTGCACAGTACCACTTCTCCTGTCGTGTATATATACACTGCACAGTACCACTTCTTGTTTCCTGTATATACATATACACTGCACAGTACCACTTTTTGTGTCCTGTTGTCGTGAGGCAACATTACACTTTGGTTGGGTTAATATTGGTTTATTATTTTCAATATTCCTATGATAAAATAAGAATAAATATTGGAAAACTAATTTAAACATCCCAAGTATCCCCTATCCTGAGAACTTTCCAATCACTGGGGGTCCGTCCACTGAGACCCCCATAATCCCGAGATCCAGAGCTCTGAAGAGCACCATGTTAGTGGGGCTATGGTGGATCATACACACTGCTGCACTATTCACATGTGGCTCATCAAATAACTCCTTAAAGGGAGTGATGAGGGGCACGACTAAGTAAAGCCAAATTTACTGATCTGGGGTAATGAGTGTTACAGTATGTGGGCTGGTGGGGTTTGTCTTGCAGGGCTGCTTTTTTGTCCCAGTCCGGCCCTGGTTTACAGAGATCAAATGGAGTTTTTTAAATTAATTTTCTCATTGTAATATTAATAGAATTCATATGAAATGAAGTGAAATATGTTGCAAAAGTTATTTTTATTATTGAAAAAAATATAAGATACTGATATTCAACTGTGAACTGGATACAAGGCACAAGATAAATGCATGAATACAGTGCAGGTTGGATTACTTTGCCTTATTTCGGCTTTGTGGAATTAAGTTCATAAAATAAGCACCTAAAAGAAGAAATCACACTAACAAACATGTGATGGGGCATCTCCTTAATGTCCAAAAGTGATCTGGTTTCCCAATAGTATATATTTTCAACCAGTTTATTTTTTAGAGAAAGAACTAATGCCTGATCCTTCTTCTGGAGGGATTGAAATGCCAGATCCTTCATTTTGATCAATTATTGTGTGCCAGATCCTTCTTCTGGAGGGATTGAAATGCCAGATTCTTCATTTTGATCAATTATTTTGTGCCAGATCCTTCTTCTGGAGGGATGACAATACCAGATCTTTCATCTTGACCGATTATAGTGCCAGATCCTTCTTCTGGAGTGATGATTATGCCAGATCCTTCATCTTGACCAATTGTTGCACCAGATCCTTCTTCTGGAGTGATGACAATGCCAGATCCTTCATCTTGACCAACTATTGCGCCAGATCCTTCTTCTGGAGTGATGACAATGCCAGATCCTTCATCTTGACTGATTATTGTGCCAGATCCTTCTTCTGGAGTGATGATAATGCCAGATCCTTCATCTTGACCGATTATGTCGCCAGATCCTTCTTCTGGAGTGATCACAATGCCAGATCCCTCATCTTGACCGATTATAGCGCCAGATCCTTCTTCTGGAGTGATGATAATGCCAGATCCTTCATCTTGACCGATTACAGAGCCAGATCCTTATTCTGGAGTGATGACAATGCCAGATCCCTGATATTGACCGATTACAGAGCCAGATCCTTCTGGAGTGATGACAATGCCAGATCCTTCATCTTGACCGATTATTGTGACAAATTCCTCGCCAGATCCTAATCCAGATCCTTCAAAAACTAAAAAATTCAATAGTTAGCAGCCATCAATTTCATAATTAGTTACTAAACAGCAAAAAAATATTAAAACTACAAAAGAACAAGCAGATTAGTATCCAAGAGCAACTTTGTGTGTTAAGGAACACAACGCGCTGGGGTTTATTCACGTGGGAAGAATTAGATTATAAAACAGCTCAATTGGGGATATTTATTAAAATTATCAGAGAGAGGGCATGAATTTACTAGTCTTTAAAAATGTCACTAATTGCAGCAAATGTATCACATTGGTGTATGTGCAACCATGGTAGAAATGCAAAAATTCAGCCATTTTGTTCCTTATGCCACTTCATAGATAGTGTGCACATGAACATCAAGTTAATATATATCACATTATAAATTTGTAATTACTTGTTAAATTATTACATTTGTTCTTAGCAGTAAACTATAATATATACAGTAATTATGTTTAGAATACTCTAAATATTATAATATATACTATTACGATTACAATACAGTTATATGAAAAAGTTTGGGCACCCCTATTAATCTTAAGCTTAATGTTTTATAAAAATTTGTGTTTTTGCAACTGCTATTTCAGTTTGATATATGTAATAACTGTTGGACACAGTAATGTTTCTGCCTTGAAATGAGGTTTATTGTACTAACAGAAAATGTGCAATCTGCATTCAAACAAAATTTGACAGGTGCATAAGTATGGGCACCCTTATCATTTTCTTGTTTTAAATACTCCTACCTACATTTTACTGACTTACTAAAGCACTTTTTTTGGTTTTGTAACCTCATTGAGCTTTGAACTTCAAAGCCAGGTGTATGCAATCATGAGAAAAGCTACTTAAAGTGGCCACTTGCAAGTTGTTCTCCTGTTTGAATCTCCTCTGAAGAGTGGCATCATAGGCTCCTCAAAACAACTGTCAAATGATCTGAAAACAAAGATTATTCAACATAGTTGTTCAGGGGAAGGATACAAAAAGCAGTCTCTGAGATTTAACCTGTCAGTTTCCACTGTGAGGAACATAGTAAGGAAATGGAAGAACACAGGGACAGTTCTTGTTAAGGCCAGAAGTGGAAGGCCAAGAAAAACATCAGAAAGGCAGAGAAGAAGAATGGTGAGATCAGTCAAGGACAATCCTCAGACCACCTCCAGAGAGCTGCAGCATCAACTTGCTGCAGATGGTGTCACTGTGCATCGGTCAACTATACAACGCACTTTGCACAAGGAGAAGCTGTATGGGAGAGTGATGCGAAAGAAGCCGTTTCTGCAAGCACGCCACAAACAGAGTCGGCTGAGGTATGCAAAAGCACATTTGGAGAAGCCAATTTCTTTTTGGAAGAAGGTCCTGTGGACCGATGAAACCAAGATTGAGTTGTTTGGTCATACAAAAAGGCGTTATGCATGGCGGCAAAAAAACACAGCATTCCAAGAAAAACACTTGCTACCCACAGTAAAATTTGGTGGAGGTTCCATCATGTTCATTGAACATCTGTGGGATCATTTGAAGAGGGCTGTCCATGCTCGGCGACCATCAAACTTAACTGAACTGGAAATGTTTTGTAAAGAGGAATGGTCAAAAATACCTTCATCCAGGATCCAGGAACTCATTAAAAGCTACAGGAAGCGACTAGAAGCTGTTATTTTTGCAAAAGGAGGATCTACTAAATATTAATGTCACTTTTTTGGTGAGGTGCCCATACTTATGCACATGTCAAATTTTGTTTGAATGCAGATTGCACATTTTCTGTTAGTACAATAAACCTCATTTCAAGGCAGAAACATTACTGTGTCCAACAGTTATTCCATATATCAAACTGAAATAGCTGTTGCAAAAACATCAATTTTTATAAAACAATAAGCTTAAGATTAATAGGGGTGCCCAAACTTTTTCATATAACTGTATATACTATTACTATTACCTATGGTAATGACCAATAGAATTATTGGAAAATAAGTTACACAATGTAAACTATCTACATTATGTGGAGGGCGACAATCGCAGAAGCCGTTCTTGTAGCAAGATTCATCAACAGATAGAAATATCTAACTGCTTGGTGTGTCCAAGAATGCTATCACACATAAAGACACATAATGCCGCCTAAGCTGTGCCCAAAGTAAGGTCTACCCAGGGATTCCCCATAGAAGAGTCTGTAATTAATAGTGGAATTAAATGAACACATTGATGTTGGATTTATATTCTTACAGGATTACAACAATAGAGCATAAGATATTACCATACAAATATTACATATAATAAGAAGCAGTAAGAAGTCAGACAATAGATACATATAATGGAACATTGTGCATTTGAGTGTTTAATTAATTGAAGACATTGATGTTGGATTTAGATTCTTACAGGATTAAACCACTAGAGCATAAGATATTATGATATAACTATTACATATACTAAGAAGCTGTAAGAAATCAGACAATAGATAAAGGAACTGGACTTACGAGGTGCAGAAAATATGGGGGTCACGCAGCAGAGGAGGAGAAGGTAAGTGGCCTGCATGGTGGTCCTCGCTTCTGTATGACTACAGGTAAGAAGTGAGGAGCAGATGGAAGAGGCCTCTTTATATAGGACTGGGACACTACATTTGGGGGAGGGGTCAGTGGTAATAGCTCCGCCCCCTTGTATCTAATGTAAATGACACTAATGGTTACATAGTAACATCAGATCTGGTGGTTACACTTCACATTACACATCGTCATAGATTATCTTATTTAAGTAGTAATTTATATTATTTATATTGTTGGTGACTTTTGTAAGTTTCTTCTGTTTTCTTCTGAATATACGGAGATGTATTGTGTAGCTCCAGCAATGTAATGATCTGTATAATTTGATTACTTTAACAAATATATATATTAGACTAAAAAGCATCAGGGCCCCTGCACACTATAGTATTACAGATCTGTACAATACAGTGACGTCCATAGAAAGTAATAACCAATCCTGAATCTGAAGCCTCATTCCTATATTACTATACACTGCAAAATACAATCCTATAACACTACAATCCTATACACTCCATAATGGATAATGTCTACTGTATATATCCCCTAAGACAGACAGATTTCCCCACTATGTATAACAATGCGGATAAGGTGAACGATACAAAATCCATGGAAAATAACAATCTTTATTAGAGCATAAAAATATATAGATATACAATTAGAAGTGATACTGCACAAAGATTAGGAGGAGGAGTATTGCAGCCCAGTTATAGTATAACAGAAGTAATGTGCATTTTATCCATAGTGGGCATAAACCAAAGTGGGACTAAGTAACCAAAATCATAAGTGCCCACTAGGTACACAATGAGAAAGATCAATCAAATGTGATCAAGTGGAAATGATGGAGATCGGGCAGCCACCCACAGCTTGATGCGTGTTTCACCTATCGCTTCCTCAGGGGGGCGTTGTCATATACTGCAAAACAAAAGCCCAATAATTGCAAAATATCCTACTAATACTTCCATTCTATTAGTCCAAAAAGTAAAAAGCCTATTTGGTACAATACTTCTATTCAACAAACACTCAATCAGGTCAAAGAAGTATAGATGCACAAGTTTGATAAAAAGATTTGGAACTTTTATTGAATTATTTAAAAGAAATTTATAAAACACACATAAAGGGGAAGTGAACCAATGAAGGTGCCTGCAGTGCTAGTAACAAGGGTAGTCAATCATTTATTCTGTTTAACAAGACTTACAAAAGGAGATCATATCAATGAACCCAGTGATAAATACATGAAGAATTAAATAAATAAATAAGTAAAAGGATCAGTATCCAAAATTCATTCATCTAGTAAGCATTAGTGGATAACAAGTACATACCTTAAAGTATCCAGCATAGATAAATGTAGTCAAAATGCCATGAAAGTATATATCTATAAATATGTCAATAGGTCATATAGAGAGAAGCCATAAAGCCCACAAGTGGTAGACAAGTGTCAATATAGGGCAAAGTCAATCATGGCCCACAAAATACAGATGGTATCACCAAGCATAGAGATAAACAGATGGAATCATCAGGCATAGAGATAAACAGAATGTAAATAAAGACAATACAACCTTTCAACTGCAGGTAAGGACAGCTGTATTGTCTTTATTTACATTCTGTTTATCTCTATGCCTGATGATTCCATTTGTTTATTTCTATGCTTGGTGATACCATCTGTATTTTGTGGGCCAAACTGCACATTAATCACAACATTTATTTAATCATCACACACTGGAATTACAAACCATGAGGGCTATGTCCTCATTAAAGAATACTGACACCTCGGATTGTTGTTGTTTTTTTTTTTTTGTTTAATACAAATCACAAATCTACAGAATCCAGAAATGTAAAATCAACTATCTACCTAAGACTAGCATCCTCTGTAATCGAAACCTTCTACCCCCATCTTCAGGACTTCTCTTGTGCTGCAGCAGTTCTCTGGAATGCACTATCCCACAGAATATGGTTAATCTAACTATGCCCTGTTCTCCCTTCCTTAATTTTCTCCAGAATCTGGTCCCTTCACTCATCTGTATCCACAGCCTCCATGCACTCTACAGCTCCTTGTATCTGTACTTATACAGATTCTGGCTGATGACTGGTTCATGTAATGGTATTTGAATTCCCCTGTTTATAATAACATGGCCGGACCATACATGACAAGCACCTTTTTATCTTTTGTGTCACTCCTATATCTTCATAGACTGTAAGCTTGTTAGCAGGGCCTTCACTCCTCTTAGTATGTCATGAATTATGTGATAATCTGTATTGTCTTATTCAGTTTGTACATGTCTCTACTAAATATAGAAATTAAATAAAAAATATTATTATATATAACTCTCTTTGGCCCCCTGTAGTACAATGTCTCTCTTTTTGGTCCTCATTTAGAATAAAGTCCCCTTCTTTGGCCACCATTTATCATAATGTTCCCCTTTTGCTCCCATGGTATGATGCCCCCCTTTTTAGACAAAATTTACAATAATGTCCCCTCTTGGGGCCCCCATTTAAAATAATGTCCCCCTCCTTGGACCCCAATTAAAATAATGTCTCCCTCTGTGGCCCCTACTTAGGACAATGCCCCCTTCTTTGGCCTTTGGCTCCCATTAGGTGTCAAGTATTATACATATATATACAGTACAGACCAAAAGTTTGGACACACCTTCTCATTTAAAGATTTTTCTGTGTTTTCATGACTATGAAAATTGTACATTCACATTAAAGGCATCAAAACTATGAATTAACATATGTGGAATTATATACTTAACAAAAAAGTGTGAAACAACTGAAAATATGTCTTATATTCTAGGTTCTTCAAAGTAGCCACCTTTTGGCTCTGACTGCTTTGAACACTCTTGGCATTCTCTTGATGAGCTTCAACAATCTTGAAGGAGTTCCCAGAGATGCTTAGCACTTGTTCTCCCTTTTGCCTTCACTCTGCGGTCCAGCTCACCCCAAACCATATCGATTGGGTTCAGGTCTGGTGACTGTGGAGGCCAGGTCATCTGGCGTAGCACCCCATTACTCTCCCTCTTGGTCAAATAGCCCTTACACAGCCTGGAGGTGTGTTTGGGGTTATTGTCCTGTTGAAAAATAAATGATGGTCCAACTAAACGCAAACCGGATGGAATAGCATGCCGCTGCAAGATGCTGTGGTAGCCATGCTGGTTCAGTATGCCTTCAATTTTGAATAAATCCCCAACAGTGTCACCAGCAAAGCACCCCCACACCATCACACTTCCTCCTCCATGCTTCACGGTGGGAACCAGTCATGTAGAGTCCATCCGTTCACCTTTTCTGCGTCGCACAAAGACACGGTGGTTGGAACCAAAGATCTCAAATTTGGACTCATCAGACCAAAGCACAGATTTCCACTGGTCTAATGTCCATTCCTTGTGTTCTTTAGCCCAAACAAGTCTCTTCTGCTTGTTGCCTGTCCTTAGCAGTGGTTTCCTAGCAGCTATTTTACCATGAAGGCCTGCTGCACAAAGTCTCCTCTTAACAGTTGTTGTAGAGATGTGTCTGCTGCTAGAACTCTATGTGGCATTGACCTGGTCTCTAATCTGAGCTGCTGTTAACCTGCGATTTCTGAGGCTGGTGACTCGGATAAACTTATTCTCAGAAGCAGAGGTGACTCTTGGTCTTCCTTTCCTGGGGCGGTCCTCATGTGAGCCAGTTTCATCAGTAGCGCTTGATGGTTTTTGCAACTGCACTTGGGGACACTTTCAAAGTTTTCCCAATTTTTCGGACTGACTGACCTTCATTTCTTAAAGTAATGATGGCCACTCATTTTTCTTTACTAAGCTGCTTTTTTCTTGCCATAATACAAATTCTAACAGTCTATTCAGTAGGACTATCAGCTGTGTATCCACCTGACTTCTGCACAACACAACTGATGGTCCCAACCCCATTTATAAGGCAAGAAATCCCACTTATTAAACCTGACAGGGCACACCTGTGAAGTGAAAACCATTTCTGGTGACTACCTCTTGAAGCTCATCAAGAGAATGCCAAGAGTGTGCAAAGCAGTCATCAAAGCAAAAGGTGGCTACTTTGAAGAACCTAGAATATAAGACATATTTTCAGTTGTTTCACACTTTTTTGTTACGTATATAATTCCACATGTGTTAATTCAAAGTTTTGGTGCCTTCAGTGTGAATGTACAATTTTCATAGTCATGAAAATACAGAAAAATCTTTAAATGAGAAGGTGTGTCCAAACTTTTGGTCTGTACTGTATATATATATATATATATATATATATATATATATATATATATATATATATATATATATATATATATATATATATATATATATATATAAAAGTATGTAGACCACTCTTCTTTTGCAAACTGTCCCAGGTCTCCCATATGTGAAGTGTGTCTCCTCCCAAGAGCAATTTTAAGAGCAATTTAGATCCGGACTAAGCAATGAGTCCGGATCTAAATCCACAGGTGTTCAAAAGGATTTAGATCCGGACTCATTGCTGCCACCTCAGAACTCTCCAGCACTTTGTTCCCATCCATTTCTTGGTGCTTCTTGAAATATGTTTGGGGTAATTGTCCTGCTCGAAGTCCCATGACCTAGGACGCAAACCCAGCTTTCTGACAATAGACACTACATTGTGACCCAAAATCCTTTGGGAATCTTCAGATTTCATGATGCTTTGCACGCAGTCAAAGCAATGAGTGCCAGAGGCAACAAAACAACCCCAAAACATCTTTGAACCTCCACCATATATGACTGTAGGTACTGTGTTCTTTTCTTTGCAGTCCTCATTCCATTTTTGGTAAACAGTAGAATGATGTGCTTCACCAAAAAGCTCTATCTTGGTTTCATCTGTCCACAAGATGATTTCCCAAAAGGATTTAGGCTTACTCACGCACATATTGGTAAATTGTAGTCTAGCTTTTTTATGTATCTATGTCAGCAGTGGGGTCCTCCTGGGTCTCCTGCCATGGTGATTCATTTCATTCAAAAGACTACATATAGTTCACGCTGACACTGATGCACCCTGAGCATGCAGGACAGCTTGAATATCTTTGGAACTTGATTGGGGTTGCTTATCCACCATTTGGACTATCCTACGTTGCAACCTTTCATCAATTTTTCTCGGCTGTCCACATCCAGAGAGATTAGCTACAGTGCCATGGGTTGTAAACTTCTTGATAATGTTGCGCACCATGGACAAAGGAACATCAAGATCTCTGGAGATTAATTTGTAACCTTGAGATTGTTGATATTTTTCAACAATTTTGGTTCTCAACTCCTCAGACAGTTCTCTTCTCCTCTTTGTGTTCTCCATGCTTAGTTTGGCACACACAGTCATACAATGCAAAGAATATGTAAATTTCTCACCTTTTTATCTGGTTTCAGGTATGATTTCATATTGCTCAAACCTGTTACTTGCCACAGGTGAGTTTGAATGAGCATCATATGCTTGAAACAAAGTTGTTTACCTACAACTTTGGAAAAGTGCCAACATTTTGGTTTGGCCCATTTTGGGAGTTTTGTGTGAAATTATGTCCAATTTGCCTTTTTTGTTTGTTTTTTTGTGTTGTTCCATTACATACAAATGAAATAAACATATCTATACCAACACATGTGTAATTACATTAATTTTCCAGGAGCAATACTTCATTTTCTGGAACAAATTCAAGGGTGAAAAACACTATGAAAAAAGCTTGAAATCTATGACGCTTTTTAACAATGGATAAAAGATGTTAAGTGTGTAAAGTGAGGGATCCTGTAAGCTTGGCCATGGACCCCCCGGGGCTCCCCGGAGCCCCGGGGCCCCGGGCGGTAGCCCAGATTGCCCTCATTATAATCTGCCTATGGTCCTAAGTGTTCCCTGGATAGTGGCCCCAGAGCTGCGCTCACTGAGTGACAGGACACCGCTCCTGAGTTCTCCTCGGCTCCTCAGCATCAGCGGTCAGAGAATTACAGCTAGGGACACATAGGACATGTGAGTATAAGGATTTTATTATTTTCTTCTTATTTTACAATGGATCCCACTGATTCTGACATTGTGTTTAGTGACATATTGTACTTCATGATAGTGGTAACCAATTTTGATACGACAATTTGGTGAAAATTTTGATAATTTTGCAATTTTCAAACTTTTAATTCCAGAGAGTTATGTCACACAAAATAGTTAATAAATAACATTTCTCATATGTTTACTTTACATCAGCACAATTTTTAAAACATTTTTTTTGTTAGGAAGTTAGAAGGTTTAAAAGTTGACCAGCGATTTCTAATTTTTCCAACAAAATTTACAAAACCATTTTTTTAGGGACCACATCACATTTGAAGTGACTTTGAGGGGCCTTTATGACAGAAAATATCCAAAAGGAACTAAAGCAATGTAGAAAGAAAAATGAACATTTTACTTTTTTTCACAAAAATTTTACTATAGCCCCAATTTTTTTATTTTCACAAGGGTAACAAGATAAAATGAACCACAAAATTTGTTGTGTAATTTCTACTGAGCATGTTGATACCCCATATGTGGGGGAAAACTATTGTTTGGGCACATGACAGGGCTCGGAAGGGAAGGAGCACCGTTTCGACTTTTTGAACGCAAAAAAGACTGAATGCCATATCACCATATTAAAATGAATGCCGTAATGCCATTATGAAAACAAAATGCCATATGAAAAAAGTGGATGCCATATCACATTTGGAGAGCCCCTGACATGCGAAAACAGCAGAAACCCCCCACAAGTGATAGCGTGACGTCTCTTACTCGAAAAAGCCCTTTTCTTTACCCTGGGAGATGGGGGACTCGGAGTCGGGTCCTGTGATGGAGAGATGGGGTGCAGCCGTGGCCCGGACCCGACTCGTGCTCAGGGCCGTCACAATAAAAGAGATGGTGTGGGCTTATCCGGGTTGAGTGGCTGATTTACGACTACGCCACCTGTGGCACCTGGTGAAGGCCACCAGCGCCGCTGCAGTCCGCTGAGGAATAGTGTTACGGCGGCCAGAGTTATTACTACTCCCCACAGGCGGAGCAAGGCCTCAGGGCAGAGGGACAGGAAGGATGGAGGGGGTAGTAGTGGAGGAAGAACGGATGCCACGTCGCGTGGTGTAGCGGAGAATAAACAGTCCGGAGGCCATAGGGGTGAACTTCCAAGGCTTTACTCACATTAGAGATGGCAGAAGGAAGGCGACTCCCTGATCCCCACAGAGTCCTGCAGTCACCAGGGATGGGGGTCCGACAACCTCCGAGCAAGTCCAGCATTCAATCGGGACCCCGCACCAGAGTGTTCCTGAACTACAGACCGTATCCTCTCCTGTCTGTGTGTGTAGATAGGCCAGGTCTCCCTCTGAACTCCTCTCAGAACAAGGGCACGGGTGGCAGCTCCGCTCCTTCCGATACCCGATGGGATCCTCTGGGCCTACCAGGCTTTACCAACCAGGACATGGAGAAGCAAGGTCGGGTGTCGGGGCCGGTACCCCTCTTGCAGCCGGACTCCCTCTGAATATATCAGATGGTGAGGACAGGTGGCGTACACTGCTCCGTCTGCATCCTCCCCGGGATCCATTAGCTGTGGAGCTACACTCTTAAGCTCCGGGCCTTCTTGGTCGTGGTCCTTGACCGGGTTGAGACATTCCTCATCTGCAACCTGCCCCCCGTCCCAAGGCTGGGGTATGAGGGCTGTGTCTCCATCCACTGCAGGTCCACACAGGATCCACGTTCAGGGTGGGAGATCACAATACCTCACAGTAATTAACAGCACAAAGACCAAAACCAAAGATGGCTTTTTATTAAATATGAAATTTAAAGTGTCACTAAATTGTAAGTCCTCAACCCTCACCCACTAACTGGTTCCCCTCACTCTTGGTTCCCCAGTCTCCCTGTAACCAGGAGGGCAGCACCTGGTGCATACTAGCCCCCATGGTGGAGAAATGTGGTGTTGGATGCAAAGGTTGGGTCCCGACCTTCACGCTGTTCTTACCTCGGAGGAGGAACACTACACTCCATTACAGAAGTGCAGCATCCCTGTGGCGGTCGAACCTTCAGGGGCGCCACAGTTCTACAGTGGGATGTGCTACATAATGAAGTTTCTCTTAAGCGGCACTTGGAAGATGTCCTTATCACCCCGGTCAGTAAAATCTTTAGAGTGGTGGCAGGATGAGCCTAACCTATCTCGAGGGGTTCCCTGGGTACTTAGGGTCACTAGAACAATTACCACAGATGCGAGTCCGAGAGGGTGGGGAGCCCATCTGGGAGATATCGTAGCCCAGGGGACCTGGTCAGATATTGAAAAGGGTCTCTCCTCCAATTCAAAAGAACTTCTGGCGGTAGACAAGGCGGTGAATAATTTCTTACCTTTCCTTCAGGGCCAGAATGTAAAGATCCTCTTGGATAATCTAGTTGCGGTAGCATATGTGAACCACCAGGGGGATACATGGTCAAGATCGCTGATGAGAGTGACAGATCATCTCTTCCAGATTACAGAAAGTCACCTCCTTTCCCTGATGGCCCTCCATATAATGGAAAAAGAAAACATGAGAGCAGATTTCCTAAGCTGCTATCCTCTGATGCAAGGGGAATGGGAACTAAATCAAGGAATTTTTACCCAAATAGCCGAAGATGGGGGGGCCTCCGGTCAAGTAGATCAGTTTGCCACAAAACTAAATCGGAAGACAAAGATCTTGTGTTCCCTAAATCCTCTAGCTGTGGACGCTTTCCTGATACGTTGGTATTTCAGCCTGGCGTATGACTCTTCCCCCCCTGGTTGGCTGTTCTTCTCATGGTAATAAGAAAGATCAGGGAGGAGAAGGCCAGGGTTCTGCTGATCGCACCCTTTTGGCCCAGGAGGCCCTGGTTCTCATTCCTGAGGAACATGTCCATCTCTGATCCTTGGGTTCTTCCAGAGATTCCATATCTCCTTCTCCGGGGTCCGATATTCCATCCTCAAGCAACTGGCCTCCACTTGACGGTGTGGAACTTGAAAGGACACTGTCAAATCAGAAAGGTTTTTCCAAAGGTCTAGTAACCATCCTGCACAGCAGAAAACCTGTTACAACCCAGATTTATGCCACAAGTTGGAGAAAGTTTTTGTCTTTCTCTGGTTCTGGGGTTGATGGGGAAGGGGTGCCAATAGGACAAATCTTTGGAGTTTTTACAAAAAGGTCTTGAACTAGGGTTATCCACCAGCACCCTTAAAGTACAGATTTCTGCCTTGGGTGCCCTATATAACTGTGATGTAGCTTGTAGCTACTGGGTTTCTCGGTTCATTAAGGCAGCTTTTAGATCTAGACTCATTATTAAAAGCAGCTTGGTTCCCTGGGATTTAAATTTGGTTCTAAAGGCCTTGACTAGCTCGCCGTTTGAGCTAATAGTCAGCAACCCTTAAATCCCTCTCTCTTAAGACCGCTTTAATATCTTTAACCTCGGCCAGGAGCATTAGTGACATCCAGACCCTGTCTATGACCTCGCCGTTTACTCAAATTCTGGATGATAGGCAGGATCTGGTCTAAAAATCACTCTCTCTCCCTAAGGTAGCTACTCGTTTCCACAGACTTCAGGAAGTCCTCCTACCCTCCTTTTGTCCACATCCTAGTAACCAGAAAGAGGTGGAGTTACATACGTTAGAAGTGAAGAGATGTGTGGTTAGGTACCATTCAGTTACCAAAAGCTTTAGGAAAGATAACTCGTTGTTTATATCCTACCAAGGGGCTAGGAACGGTCTAAGGTCACGAAGTCCACCATAGCTAGATGGAATTAGGAGGCCATTTCTCTATCATATACAGTATAGACCAAAAGTTTGGACACACCTTCGCCTTTAAAGATTTTTCTGTATTTTCTTGACTATGGAAATTGTACATTCACACTGAAGGCATCAAAACTATGAATTAACACATGTGGAATTATATATTTAACAAAAAAGTGTGAAACAACTGGGTTCAGGTCTGGTGACTGTGAAGGCCAGGTTATCTGGCGTAGCACCCCATCACTCTCCTTCTTGGTCAAATAGCCCTTACACAGCCTGGAGGTGTGTTTGGGGTCATTGTCCTGTTGAAAAATAAATGATGGTCCAACTAAACGCAAACCAGATGGAATAGCATGCCGCTGCAAGATGCTGTGGTAGCCATGCTGGTTCAGTATGCCTTCAATTTTGAATAAATCCCCAACCGTGTCACCAGCAAAGCACCCCCACACCATCACACCTCCTCCTCCATGCTTCACGGTGGGAACCAGGCATGTAGAGTCCATCCGTTCACCTTTTCTGCGTCGCACAAAGACACGGTGGTTGGAACCAAAGATCTCAAATTTGGACTCATCAGACCAAAGCACAGATTTCCACTGGTCTAATGTCCATTCCTTGTGTTCTTTAGCCCAAACAAGTCTCTTCTGCTTGTTGCCCGTCCTTAGCAGTGGTTTCCTAGCAGCTATTTTACCATGAAGGCCTGCTGCACAAAGTCTCCTCTTAACAGTTGTTGAAGAGATGTGTCTGCTGCTAGAACTCTGTGTGGCATTGAACTGGTCTCTAATCTGAGCTGCTGTTAAACTGCGATTTCTGAAGCTGGTGACTCGGATAAACTTATCCTCAGAAGCAGAGGTGACTCTTGGTCTTCCTTTCCTGGGGCGGTCCTCATGTGAGCCAGTTTCTTTGTAGCGCTTGATGGTTTTTGCAACTGCACTGGGGACACTTTCAAAGTTTTCCCAATTTTTCGGACTGACTGACCTTCATTTCTTAAAGTAATGATGGCCACTCGTTTTTCTTTACTTAGCTGCTTTTTTCTTGCCATAATACAAATTCTAACAGCCTGTTCAGTAGGACTATCAGCTGTGTATCCACCAGACTTCTGCACAACACAACTGATGGTCCCAACCCCATTTATAAGGCAAGAAATCCCACTTATTAAACCTGACAAGGCATACCTGTGAAGTGAAAACAATTTCCGGTGACTACCTCTTGAAGCTCATCAAGAGAATGCTAAGAGTGTGCAAAGCAGTCATCAAAGCAAAAGGTGGCTACTTTGAAGAACCTAGAATATAAGACATATTTTCAGTTGTTTCACACTTTTTTGTTAAGTATATAATTCCACATGTGTTAATTCATAGTTTTGATGCCTTCAGTGTGAATGTACAATTTTCATAGTCATGAAAATGCAGAAGAATCTTTAAATGAGAAGATGTGTCCAAACTTTTGGTCTGTACATCTAGCGGCGAGGAAGTGCCAGAAGGGCTGAAGGCTCATCCCACCCCACCCCTCTTGGGCTGAGAAGACAGGTGTCTCGATAGAAGACATATGTAAGGCTGCTACCTGGTCCTGTCCCTCTACATTCCATAGACACGATAGGTTAGATATGGGTGTATCGGCTGACCTCACCTTTGGGAGAAGAGTGTTCCAGGCTGTGGTCCTTCAATAGATTACTTCATCTCTGTAATTCTCTCGTGGTGCTGTCATGGTCGACCGATAAAATCTTAAATTACATACCGGTAATGGAATTTTTCGGAGACCATGACAGCACCCTTATATTTCCTCCTTTCACGTTTGTGGGAACACTCCCCTTTTATTAATTATAATATCACACTCAATAGGTGTCGTCTGGTATGGCAATTTTGTGATTGTTTGCTGTGTTTATTAACCTGGCAGTCCTCTCAATGCTCTGTAATCCCAACTGAGGCGGGAGAGAGGTGGCGCCCTTTTAAGCCTGTAGGTTTCCTCTCCTTGGTGGGCGGATCCCCTCTCTCGTGGTGCTGTCTCTGAAAAATCCCGTTACCGGTAAGTAACTTACGACTATACATTTGATGGAGCAATCAAAAAGTTGTACCCCAAAATGGTATTAAAAACGGTCTTAGAAAATTGAAACACAAGCCAAACAATTTGTTTGCAAAGTTTAGAATTTTTTAAAAGCAGTAAAATGTTTTCGTTTTCTTCTGCACCATTTCACTTTATTTGGAATTCATTGCCCTTTTTTTCTATATGTTGCACAGTAAAGTGAATAGCGTCTTTCAAAAATGCTGTAATTTTGTCCCACAAAGTACACCTCAACCCTGCTGTATTGAATAGTGTCTGTGTTATTCACTATGTGATATGTGTTTTTTTATTGTATACTAATGTATAGTGACTAGTGATGATTGAGCGTGTTCTATGAACCCATTCAGCGAGCACACTGTCTAACAGCCGTGACACTTGCAGGCACGGCGACCTTAAAAGAAATGCCGAGCATGCCAAAATACTCGGCGAGCACCTGAGCGTGCTCGCCGAAGGGGTTGATAGAACACGCTCGATCATCACTAATAGTGACCAGATGCCTCTAAGGAATCTTTTTTGGCCTCTGTTTTACAGGTGCTTGAAGTGCAAATTTTTGTAGCTCTAATGATTAAGTAATATGCAACTATGTGAACTGCAATTGCCAATTAGCAATTTAAGGGTATCCATCAGATATACCCCTCCCTCCAATTCCCATTCATGACCATGCAGGATTTGGAAAGCTAAATCCATAGACACCTCTATATCTTTTATCTGTTGCTGCATTTCTGAGTGCTCTGGGTGTAACGGAGCACTAACCAAGCCTCAGCCTTCCAAGGTTGCTTCCCTGCCCAGCACCAGCCTCTTTATCTTGATTGATAGCTCACTGTCAGTTTTTTGGGACGTCAGGCACCAAGCAAGGAAAATCAGTGAGCTAGACACTAGCACTGGGAACTTTCCCTCCGTACATAAACAAAACATAAACCAAAAAAAAAGCAATTTGGCACGTTACTTAATTTATGTAGATTTATAGAATGAAATGTTGGATTTCGTACGAGCTCGATCCATGTTTTTCACAGAGCTCATATCTATTATAGTCTAGGGCTGTTCACATATTTCTGTGGACCGCGTATTTTTCACCGAAACACGTTGACCTGTCGGACTTTGATCCAAATCAAAGTTTAGAGCTTCTCGGATGCAAAACAAAGCTGATGAAAGTCTGAATGAGGCCTTACTCTATTATTTATTTTTTAAGCAGCGTTCATTCCAGGCTGCTGTACACATGAAGAGGGTTTACACACCTAAAATACATATATAAAACACAGAAACAAGCTACCATTGACAGACTAGTATGGAGGGAGACACTGCCACTACGATCTAACAGTGTGGATTCTGGTGTCTCGCTCCTTCCCTCAGGTTGTATGCCAAAAGCCTCCTCCAATAAGCAAGTTCTGGACAAGCTGCAGGTGGAGAGGGAGCGCGGGATTACGGTGAAGGCCCTGACTGCGTCTCTGTTTTACACTTACGAGGGAAAAAAGTATCTCCTGAACCTGATCAACACTCCGGTGAGTGTGACGTTTCTTCTTGATTTGTTTCTCTGTGGTCTTGTTGCGGATGTTCAACTGGTCACGGCGGTCGCGTGACCTGTCACATAACTAAATGATGTCATGGAAGGTCCTTTCACACCACCGCGAGCCGTACAAGAGACCGGACGCAGTGGAGAAAAGACCGGGGGCCATCAGAAGGTAAGTATAATGTTATTTTCTCCAATCCCCTCCATGACAGCACACCTGGAGGTAGCCTCCCCATCCTAATTAGGGACAGGAAAACAAGAGGTTAAATAGCCCCTTCCCGCTACAATCCCCAGTGTTTTCCTGTCCCTATGGGATGAAGAGGTTACCTGGGGTGCCTGCAGCCGGCAAGCAGGGCCCTATTAAATTTACCTGCCGGGCTGCAGGGAGCGATCGCCTCCGACCTTCCTTTCTTTGCAGCTCCCGTGTCTCCTTGAGAGCGGGACCCCCCACACACACACTCGCCTGCGTGTAAAGCAGAGTAGGGTTTTGGGGGCTGGGGGCCTCCTGTAGCTCCCCGGCCGGAGTCTCCTCTGTCCTCCATGGCGGCGTGCCGGAAGTCAGGCTTTTGGCCAGCGGGACGTCACTTCTGGTGCGTTCCACCGTGGAACGCATGGGGCCGCGGCGGGAAATTCAAAAGGAGAAGCCGCGGTTTGCCCTGAAAATGAGGATCCTTCACCAGATAGGTGAAAATTTGGCACTGGATCTCGGTCTCCCCTATAAAAGACCCAGATGAGAAGACTCCATTAAGGTAGGACAGAATATTCTGCTACTATGGAGGGTGCTGTTCCAAAGCCTGCGTCTGCAGAGCCCAGCGCTAACCCGGCCCCAGTAAGTACTAGGTCCTAGGTTATTCCCCACTCTCTTTTGAGCAGGATCCTAAATATATTTTAAATCTCCCCTTTTTTTATTTTTAATTTAGGGAGACAAGGATCCGGCACCGACAGTGGGAGAAAGCACTACAGTTCGCAAATGTGCCATCTGTATAAAAAAGCTGACTTCAGGGCATAAGAAACCCCTATGCTGGAAATGCACTGACAACATTGTGAAGGAAGAACAGCCTTCCCTTATGGAAGAAGTCAGGGGAATGGTTCGGCAGGAAATACAATCTTCCCTAGCCTCCTTCTCACAAGCCAGAGCTGAAGGTCCATCTCCCCCCAAAAGGAGAAAATATACGGTTAGGGAGACCTCTGATTCAGAATTAGGGTCTATGGAGGAACCGGAAGAAGGGGTCCTAAGTGAAGATCATGAGGAAGATAGGAAATATTACTTTTCGTCTGAGAATATGGAGGAATTGTTGTCGCAGGTGAGAGACACGATGCAGGTGGAAGAGGAGAAGGAAACCCGTACAGTTCAGGATGAAATGTTTGGCGGTCTGAAATCCAAGAAGAAGGTAGTGTTCCCCGTGCATGACAACATTTAGAGTCTTATTTTGGATGAATGGGAGTCACCTGAGAAAAGGCTTAGTATGGCAGGAGAAATGAAGGATAGATTCCCTCTAGATGAAAAGGCGGCTAAGCTATGGATGGAAGTCCCGAAGGTTGATGTACAGGTGGCAAGGGTTGCGAAGAAAACAACTCTTCCCTTTGAAGACTCGTCACAGCTCAAAAATCCTATGGATAGGAAGATGGACAGCCTTCTAAGGAAGGCATGGGAAACATCGGCGGCTTCACTGAAGACTAATATCGCTTCAACTTGTGTAGCTCGTTCCATGTTCCTCTGGCTCCAACAACTAGAGGAACATCTCTGGAAAGGTACCACTCAAGAGGACCTCCTAGCATCTCTTCCTTTTCTGCAGAAGGCCACTGGATTCCTAGCGGATGCCTTGGCGGAGTCGGTCAAGATTGCGGCAAGATCGGCAGCATTATCAAATTCTATGAGAAGAGCTCTGTGGTTGAAGATGTGGAGTGGGGACAACGCATCAAAATCTAAGCTTTGTTCCATTCCATTTAAAGGAGAGTATATGTTTGGGGCGGTGCTAGACGAGTTGTTGGAGAAAGCATCCGACAAGAAGAAGTCTCTGCCAGAGCCAAAGAATCCAAAAAGTTTCAGAAAGAGACCATTTCTTCTCCCTCAACAACAACAGCAGCAAGCATTTCAGTACAGAGGCAAGGGTAAAACTGGTCGCTGGAGTTACACAAAAGGGGGAAGAGGTAGGAATATCTTTCAAGGTTCTAGGCAGGACAGACAATGACGCCAAGAAGGTAGGAGGCAGAATTGCGAGCTTCCTTCCTCAATGGCAGCTTATTGATTGGAAAAGGATTTGTCGTGGCAACAGTAGACCAGCCAGAGGCTTACTACCACGTGCCAATTCATCCGGATTACAGAAAATTTCTCAGATTTGCTGTAACTCAGAACCGAGAGGTACTTCATTTTCAATTCAATGTACTCCCCTTCGGCATTTCGTCAGCACCCCGCCTGTTTACAAAGATCATGGCAGAGGTAGTAGGTTTATCTAAGGAAACTGAATATCTGCATCGTCCCATATTTAGACAATTTTTTGGTGATGGTTCCCTCGGTTTCAAGTTTGGAAAGAGACCTCCAGATGACCCTCCAGATCCTGGAATCCTTGGGATGGTTGATAAACTACCAAAAGTCAGATCTGATTCCCTCCACCAGGAAGACCTCCTTGGGAATTCTCCTGGATTCTCAGCAACAAGAGTCTTTTCTGCCAAAAGAGAAGCAGATTCAGTTGAGGTCGAAAGTTTATGCACTAAAGAACCAGAGAGGAGTGTCATTAAGATTCGCCATGTCCGTCCTCGGGTCCATGACCTCATTTATTTAGGCGGTACCTTGGGCTCAAGCGCATTCAAGGGTCCTTCAAAACTACATCCTTTCCTGTTGGGACAGATCTCCAAGTTCCCTCTCCAACAGAATTCATCTGCCAGAGAAGGTGAAAGCATCTTTAAATTGGTGGCTCTGTCCAGGAAATCTGGAGAAAAGTTCAGCATGGATTCAACTTCCCTTGTTATCCGTCAAAACAGACGCAAGCAAAAGAGGATGGGGAGCAGTAGTCTCCCACGTGGCCTTCCAAGGGGTCTGGTCGCAAGAAATAGCAGAGCAGTACTCAAACTTAAGAGAAATGAAAGTGGTGGAAGAAACCCTATGGGCAGCCACTACTGTGCTTCAGGGGTCGAATGTCAGAGTCTACTCGGACAATATGACAACTATAGCCCACTTGAGACATCAGGGAAGTACAAGAAACAGGAGGTTACAGATGATCTCCGAAAGGATCTTCCACTGGGCGGAGCATAATCTACTATCCTTATCGGCTCTGCATCTGAGGGGCTCCGACAACTATCATGCAGATCTTCTGAGCAGAAAATACATTCATCCAGGGGAGTGGAGCATGAACTCGAAGATATTTCAGATGATTGTTCAAAAGTGGGAATACCCAGATGTGGACCTGTTTGCGAACCAGGAAAACGCAAAAGTAAGAGCCTTTTTCTCTTTGAAACCCGAGGATTCAGCAACAGGGATAGATGCATTCGCTCACCCTTGGAAAGTTGGGCTCGCTAATGCTTTTCCCCTGATTCTGTTAATACCAAGGACTTTACAAAAAATCAGGTCGGAAGGGCTCAAGACTATCCTAATAGCTCCAATGTGGCCAAAAAGAGCATGGTTCGGAACATTGAGCAGTCTAAGAATGGATGATCCATTGATGCTTCCTCGAATCCACGATCTGCTGCATTAGGGCCAGATTTTCCATCCGGCCCCTCAGAATTTGGCTCTAGCAGCTTGGCTTCTGAGACCGCCCTCTGAAAAGCCAGAGGCTACTCAGTACAGGTGATCCAAATGTGGCGCCCTGCTGTGCATTGGTGCCACAGAACCCAGAAGGGTGCATGGATGGATTTCTCCACAAGAGGCCCTCACTAGATACAAACACCTCTACCTTCCAACTCATACCAGCAGAGGGAGCCCAGATAGGGATATATATAGGGAAGGTGGAGCCAGGCAGCTCAGTTGATTAGTGAGTGCTCAGAGTCAGAGCAGAGCAGGCAGGCTGAGAGAGAGCCTGAGAGCGTGCCGACACTCAGCGGTGAAGACGCAGCACGTCAGCTGCCTAGTAGTGAGGGCCCCGAGTGTGGCCGACGGCAAGGAGAAAAAGGGGAGTGAAACCAAGGGGGCAGAGGAGCACAATAAGCTCACCCCATTATATCTACCGGACACCGGATCCGCGCCTACAGGGACCCTTTACACCCAGTGGGGATAACCGGAATCCCAGGAGGACTACAAGTCCCTGACAAACCTGAAGGCTAGACACACACAGGATCAGGAACCACGAAGGCCCCGACGTCCAGGGAAAGTGGTTACCAACCAGAGGTCCTATTTCTGAGCATCTGGTGAAGTAAAAGCAGGACACATAAGCTAGGCCCAGTTGCAGGCTGGCCAGGAGCATACATAGGGACAGACACGGATCAGGAGGCCCTATACCTGCTCCCTGGGGAGAAGTCCAAAAGTGCGCCCTTCATCTGGAGTACCCTGGACCGTACCTAACAGCTGTACCAGTAAAGGAAATGAAGCAAATCCCCTGTCTCTGTCCGTTACTCCTGCTGTGCCATCGCTTTCCCTGCACCACAATGCTCAGCGCAACCTGCATCATTTATACTGCCCTGAGGCCTGCTCCACCTGTGGGGAGCCGTTCCATCTCAAGCTGTCCTGACATCTGCCTCAGAGGACTGTTGCAGCGCTGGTGATCCTCACCAGACACCACAGGTGGCGTCACAACAAATTCCCTACAAATAATTCCTTTTGGCACTGACCGCCCTGGGCCAGCCACCGCGATAATCCCCGCAGGCAGTCTTAGGCCCGGCTGCCGGGTGCCCCGCGACACCCCTGGGGGCGAGTCACATACACTGCAGAAAAGCAGAAAACCAGTCACAATTTCCATCTATGGAAAAATCTAGAAAGCTTTCAAGCTATGGTATGAGCCTCGTCCATTAGATCCCTTTCGGCCTGACGTGGCCAGAATCTTGGATTTCCTACAGAACGGTCTGTCTAAAGGATTAAGACCAAGCACGCTGAAGGTCCAAGTCTCGCCTTTAAGTTCCTATTTTGATGCTGATTTGGCCCAAAACAGATGGATTAAGAGGTTCATGATAGCTGCTTCTTGGATTAATCCAACAAGAGCTAAAATAGTTCCACCTTGGGATCTCAACGTAGTTCTTAGAGGCCTAACTATGCATCCTTTCGAGCCAATAGCCGAAGCACACATAGACAAATTGTCTTGGAAAGCGGCATTGCTTATAGCTCTGACTACAGCCAGAAGAGTGAGTGAAATCCAAGCCCTGTCTATCAGAGAGACTTATTGTCGTATTTTGGAGGACAGGATCATCCTCCAGTTGGATCCTTCTTTTCTACCTAAAGTGTTGTCTAATTTTCATATGTCTCAGCCAATAATTCTTCCGTCATTCTGTCAAAATCCATCAAATAGCAAGGAAGAAGAATTCCACGCGTTGGATGTAAGAAGGACTATAATCCGCTATTTGAGGCAGACTGAAACCTGGAGGAAGGATCAGAACCTATTTGTCCAATATGGAAGCCCCAATAAAGGAAAGAAAATTGCAAAAATATGCTAGCAAATTGGATTAAGAAAGCAATTTGTGAAACATACATAGTTCAAGATTTGCCTCCTCTGAAATCCTTGAAAGCTCTTTCTACTAGAGCTATGTGGGTCTCCTGGGCGGAAAAAGCTAGTGCATCCATTGAGCAGATTTGCAGGGCAGCTACATGGTCGTCTGTCCATACCTTTGTTAAACATTATAGACTAGATGTAATATCTAATAGAGACTTAGCATTTGGAAGGAAAGTCCTTCAGGCTGTTGTCGCTCCCTAAAATTCATTCTTTGGTATTACTCCAGGTGTGCTGTCATGGAGGGGATTGGAGAAAATAGAATTAGACTTACCACCAGTAATTCGGTTTCTAAGACCCTCCACAACAGCATGGGTAGTTCCCTCCATTTCTTTGATTGGAAAAATCCTTAGTGTTAATAAATATTTAGAGCATTCATACTGTGTGGTCCTTTGAAAACACTGGGGATTGTAGCAGGGAGGGGCTATTTAACATCTTGTTTTCCTGTCCCTAATTAGGATGGGGAGGCTACCTCCAGGTGTGCTGTCGTGGAGGGTCTTAGAAACAGAATTACCGGTAAGTCTAATTCTATTTTTTTTTTTTTACCATTTTTATTCTTTTTTTCAACTATTAACTTGTTCACACTATATAAATACATGCCGGTTGCAAGGATTTATATAGTGTGACCAAGTTGTCAAGCACTTTCCAAGTGATGCTAAAATCGCTTGGAAAGCGGTTGACAACCCGCATGCGGACATGCATGTGAAAAATGCTTCACTTACGTTTGTCCCTGGCAGGAAAAACGCATGTAAAATCTGCATGCGTTTTTTCTGCCAGGGAGATGCAGAAACACTCAGGAAAAATCCGGAGCATTTCTGCATCGTGGGCATGTGGCGCCCCTGAGGGTTCAGTCGCCACAGAGGTACTGCACCTCACCCAGAGGTGTGGTGTCTCCCTTCACTCAGGTAAGATGGGAGTGCTGCAGAGAACCCCCCAAAACACCTGCATCCAACATTACACTGCTTCAGACCGGCTGGAAGGGCAACATGCAGAGAGCAGCTGCTGAGCCCTGTCCCTGGCTGGAGTGGGGGAAACCCAAAGGTAGGGGGAACCAGTAGTGGGTGTGGGTGGAGGAAGCAGTTAGAAGGAGCACACAGTAGGTATATAATGGGAAGCAATCTTAGGGTGGCAGTTCAGAACAGAATGGTCAGTCAGTACAGTACAGACGGTCAGTGAGGACTGTCTGGGAGCAGAGGCTCAGCAGGAGCTCTGCTCCACAAGAAGGGCCCGGGATAGAGGCCCCAGAGGGGAGAAGGGAGTAGGCTCCATTCTAAGAAGGGATCCCAGGGGTACGGCGCGTGCAGGACAGCACCCATACGCCCCGCATCTGTCAGAAGACAGAGGGATCGGTTGCCCCATTCTAATCTCCAGGGGGTCAGGTTGGTCCCGGATCCGACGTACAGGAAGGACTTCAGCATACCCGAGCGGGATTGAGAGTGGGCAGCGCAGGGCAGCAGGGAGAAGGACCTAGTGTGAAGACGGTCAAAGTAGGAACACGAGAAAGTGGGGTTCTGCCAAGCATTCCTAAACTTCCTGAGGAAGGATTGAACCCCTGCCAGGGTGAACACGGCGCAACGTGGGAGGCCTTCACCTGTAACTTGCACTTTTGTGTTTCCTGAAGAACTGTGAATTAAAATCTTGGACGACTGCACTGAGTTGCCTCCGTCTATTCCTTCACTGGTGCCATTTCCCTCCCTGCACTACAACGCCCAGCGCACCCTCCATCTATTTACACTGCCCTGAGGCCCGCTCCACCTGTGGGGAGCCGTTCCATCTCTAGCTGCCCTAACATCTGCCTCAGAGGACTGTTGCAGCGCTGGTGATCCTCACCAGACACCACAGGTGGCTTCACGACAAATCCTATAAATAATCGCTTTTGCACTGACCGACCCGGGCCAGCCACCGTGATATTCCCCAAAGCAGCCATACGGCCCGGCTGCCGTGTGCCCCGCGGCCCAGGGGGCAGCGAGTCACCACTTGGCGTCACGAACAGGATACGTGACCAGCCTGCCATCTGCGGGTAATGTGCGCCTAAAGAAGTGTTTTCTGCCTTGAATGTGGCGCCCGCCCCAGAAGAACGGGCGCCATTATGTGCGTGCTAAAGAACAACAGAATGGAACCTCCCGTCGTGGGCCGGGTCCCAGAATGGCTCCAAAAGCAGGCCCTGCCCCTTGCAACAGTGACTGTCCGCATAGATGTGTCCGTCAAAGCGGGGAGGCCGACACAGGGAGTGACCGACAACAAAGTGCCATGGGACCGCCCCCGAAAGAGGAGAGGTGGTGGAGAGAAGCTGCGTAAAGACCGGGAGGTGTCAGGCCGAGCTGACGCAGTCGCGGGAGCAGGTCGGAGTGATGTCCCTGTCCCAAATGCGGCTGGCGCTGCTCCATCCCTGGTCCCCCTGCAGCCTGAGGCTGATGACCAGGCTGGGTCAGCCTGCAGAAACCAGGGGTTCCCCCGGAGGGGGCCCCACTGTTAAACTGTTTTAGTTAACTGGACTGTACATAAGTTGCCCGGAAGGGTGCAGTTGACTTCATGTTTGCTACCCAGTTACCCGTCAGGGTACAGAGACTGACAGGCTGAGGACTGTGAGAAGCCGGACGTTGACATTGTACATAGTTTAGCACTTCTTAAAGTGCATCCTATTGGTTTTATAATTACAAATATACCTCAGAACAAAAACCCGTTTGGCGTGGCGGAAGACGAGGTCCAGGATTGGATCGTCTATGCCCTGCAGCCATGCCCAGGGCCTACGTTGAGGGTTTGTGGACGGGTCCCTCATGCTGCTACTGTTGCACCCTGGTGCTGGAACTGTCTTGAAAATTGTTTTATATGACAATACTCTTATGATGTTTTATAATGTAACCAGTAACGTTAAAAGAAATGTGCCTCCCATAAAGGGAAGAAATGTTGTTTTATGGTCAAATATGCTGATGCATCTTAAAAATTTTGCATGTCAGTTATGCCTGGTTTTGACCTGTTCCAGCCCGCGGACGTGCTGTGTTTTACCGGGGGGGGGGAATGTGGCGCCCCTGAGTGTTCAGTCGCCACAGTGGTACTGCACCTCACCCAGAGGTGTGGTGTCTCCCTTCACTCAGGTAAGATGGGAGTGCTGCACAGAACCCCCCAAAACACCTGCATCCAACATGCAGAGTGCAGCTGCTGAGCCCTGTCCCTGGCTGGAGTGGGGGGAACCCAAAGGTAGGGGGAACCAGTAGTGGGTGTGGGTGGAGGAAGCCGTTAGAGGGAGCACTTATACAGTAGGTATATAATGGGAAGCCATCTTAGGGTGGCAGTTCAGAACAGAATGGTCAGTCAGTCTACCATTGGGCCCTATAAGACGTTCTTCATCTCCCGTTGCAGTGGGGTTTTTATTTGTCAAAAAAAAAGACTGGGGGTTGCGCCCCCGCCTTGATTTTCGCGAGTTTAATCGGATCACGGTCTGGGATGCATATCCTCTCCCTCTCATCCCCGACCTCTTTAGAAAAAAATTTGGCTCCTACGATTTGATTAAACTAGACCTCAGGGGGGCTTATAATCTCATTCACATTGAGGAGATGAGTGGAAGATGGCCTTCAATACTCCTGAGGGGCACTATGAAAAGCTTGTGATGGCATTTGGGTTGACTAATGCTCCCGCATTCTTTCAACACTGTTAGTGACATTTTTAGTCATCTGGCAGGTAGATCACAACAAACCAATCTTGATGACATATTAATTTACTTACCTCCAGTCACATCAGGTACATATCAGGCAGGTCTTACAGATACTCAAAGATAATAAATTATTTGTCAAACCAGAGAAATGTATGTTCTCCATTCAGGGTTAGTTCTTATCATTCACCGTTTTTGCATGGATCTGGCCAAAGTCCGGACGGTACTGGATTGGTATTATATTCAAGACTTAAAGGCATTACAAAGTTTTTTGGGTTTCGCCAGCTACTACTGTAAGTTCATGAAAAACTTTTCGGTAGTGGCCAAACCTCTGATGGACGATTTTGCCAAATAGAAAAAAAAAATTAAGATTTTATTATTTTACTTTCCATTCTTGTAGCTAAACACAATCCAGCTAAGTTTAAAATTGAAATGAAGCCCCTGTACCCCCCTCTCTAGGTGCTTCTGTACCAAGTCTTCCCTGGTCCAGGATGGTCTCTATATCACAGGCTCCAGCAATAACCTATTGACACATGATTGTGGCAGCCCTCACGTGCTGATATATCACAGTGCCAATAGAAGTGGGAAGCGGCACAGAAATCACAAAATAAAGGCAGTGTTTGTGGTAATGCAAGAATCCAGCAAGCAGAGTAATCCACACGTCATACAACAGCCCAACATGGATGATGAAAAGCTGCGTCTTCAGGCGTCTGTGTAAGAACATCACATTTTTGTTTTCCTTTCAGAATAAGCACCAAATGGAATAGCTGAATGCCAGGATACAGAGACCGGCGGGGGGCAGGGAAGCGCTGTCCGCTGGATTTTGTGCTGGTTTCACAAGCGGTCACCCTGCAGTTTTCTCCGGATAATGCTGTGGAGACTTTTCACAACACATCTAATAATTGTGAACCTTCCACTCACATGTTTATTATCTTGTCCGCTGGTCAGACTGGGGGGGATGAAAGCTGAACAAGGGATGAAGAATGATCCTTATTACATATAATGGGTGCACTGAGCGATTGTGAAAAGTCGCAGAGGACTGAGAGCAGAAGGGCAGAGGGTTTCCTCTTCCTCACAGGGACCAGCACAGAAGCCGGAGCAGAAGGGCAGAGGGTTTCCTCTTCCTCACAAGGACCAGCACAGAAGCCGGAGCAGAAGGGGAGACAAGGGCTGAGCCACTTACACAGACAGAAAGCTGAGGAGAGGAGGGCATGTTATTACTCCAGGATCCGCTCCATTCATTCCCTATGTGGCATTCAAGCGCTGAGCTCGGTTTTTCCGGAGCCCCATAGAGAATGAATGGAGCAGCAGTTGATCCCTGACTTTCCACTCCTTCCCGATCAGACAATGGCTCGCAGCGGTCAGACCCCACGATCAGTAAGTGATCACCGAGCCTGTGGATAAGTGATAACTTGTTTTCTACAGACATCCCCTTTAAAACACTTAACCCCCGGGGATGTATTAGTACGCATATTTGCGTACCCTCCTTTCAGTGAGGGCTGCTGCGCTGAGCCCTCACTGAACGGAGCACATGTCAGCTGATTCTTACAGCTGACATGTGCCAGTAACAGCCGAGGGTGGAATCGCGATCCACCCGCGGCTGTTAACCAGTTAAATGCTGCTGTCAATCTCCGACAGCAGCATTTAACGCGCGCTTCCAGGTAGCGCGTCATAAGCCCCGCCCACCGGCGACCCCGTCACGTGATCGCGGGTCGCCGATGGGCGTGCATGACAACCCAGGGTCTGCAGCAGACGCCTGTGGTTGTCATGATCTTGTCGCTATGAGCGCCACCTAGTGGTCGGCGCTCATAGCACAGGACCATTTCTGCTGCATGCAGGGGACCTGCTCGTCCCCTGTATGTAGCAGAGGCGATCGGACAGTTGCTGCTTCTAGTCTCCTATGGAGACTATAGAAGCATGCAAAAAGTAAAAAAAAAAAGTTTTTAAAAATATAAAAAAAAAAAAAAATATATAAAAGTTTAAATCACCCCCCTTTCGCCCCATTCAAAATAAAATATATAAAAAAAAACCCCACATACACATATTTGGTATCGCCGCGTTCAGAATCGCCCGATCTATCAATATAAAAAAAGAATTATTCCGATCGGTAAACGGCGTAGTGAGAAAAAAATTCTAAACGGCAGAATTACGTTTTTTGGTCGCCGCAAAATTGCAATAAAATGCAATAACGGGCGATCAAAACATCGGATCTACCCCAAATGTTATCAATAAAAACGTCAGCCTGGCACGCAAAAAATAAGCCATCAACCAGCCCCAGATCACGAAAAATAGAGACGCTACGGGTCTTAGAAAATGGCGCTATTTTTTTATTTTTTTTTTTACCAAATTTTGGAATTTTTTTTCACCACTTAAGTATAAAAGAACCTATACATGTTTGGTGTGTATGAACTCGTAATGACCTGTAGAATAAGAAGGGCAGGTCAGTTTTAGCATTCAGTGAACATGGTAAAAAAAATAAATAAAAAACAACTGTGGTATTGCACTTTTTTTGCAATTTTACCGCACTTGGAATTTTTTCCCCGTTTTCCCGTACAGGATATGATAAAACTAGTAATGGCGTTGAAAAGTACAACTCGTCCCGCAAAAAATAAGCCCTCACATGGCCATATTGACCAAAAAATAAAAACGCTATGGCTCTGGGAACAAGGGGAGCAAAAACGAAAATGCAAAAACGAAAAATGCTCCGGGGCTTAAGGGGTTAAGTAATGGAGCATGCCAGCAGAGAAGGTGGGAGGAGGCGCTGGTTACAGGGGAAACTTTACCTCTGGAGGCCGCATTTAGGGCATGTGAGGGGCGGACACTTCCCATATTCATCATTACTGAACCCCCGCTCTGTGCGGCTCTTATCTGAGCTGCAGGAGACGCAGCAGTTACTAATCAGCCGCTCTCTGTTCACTTGCAGCCGTCCGAGCTCTGCTGTGCCTGTTAAGGGTGAAGTTCGGGTCCTTCGAGGCATCTACTATGCAGCCTGCACAGCAGATCACAGCCCGAGCACAGCGTCTCCGGGTAAATCTCCACCTTGTGAGTTGCTTCTTGTGCAGCAGCCCCATGCAAGTTGCTCTGCTCTCCTCGGCCAGCTCCTGCTGAATACTGAGCTCCTCTGCCCAATCTAGGAGCTCAATAGCCCTGATCACGTAAGTGGTAGCCCAGCGCTGCTGGATCAGATTTACAAATGGCAAACTAATCAGCCCTAGGTATTTCTAATATGTGCAGAGCAGGCGACATAAGTCTGACCGGTGTCCTCATAGACCTTTCCTCAGCCGGGGTCTAATAGGAGCAGTAAAATGGCCGTCATGGGGTCCATTGTTAGATCTCAGCTGCCATAGAAACTCATTGGCACCATGATCATGCCTCCCTCTCCTGTCTAAAGTGCCTAAATGCTGTGGAAGCCCCCTACTGTGTCATACAATGGATTAAGCTACCAGGATCAAGGTTGGCTCCACTGTGGGCAGCTGAGGCAGGAGCAGGACTGTGTTACACAGCCACACTTCTGCCGCAGATCTTGTAAGGACCTGCCTGATGATAATGTGTTCTATAGAGCAGGTCTTGGTACCGGACTGCCCTGTACATATTTACCACTAGCTGGGAACCAGTTACTTACAAGGTCTAGTTTCGAATGTGTTTCCAGGATCTGTAGTTATCAGCATTTTATCCTTAAGGCCGAGTTATAATATCACTGTAACACTCTCGCCCTGTACCTGTATACCTGCCCTGTGTGCTGCACAAAAGTATATAACAAAATGTGTGTACACAGATATCTCCTGAATGGTATTACTGCTAGATCTCCTGTACATAGAAATATGAGGTTCTTAGCGCACATTTTGAGCAAATTGTGCGAGCCCATCTGCCAACGTCAAGGCGACCTCTTCAGATGGGTCCCTACACTATCATTACACTAACTTACTAACTGGGACTAGTTTTTTGTATTATTATTATTACCACCATTTTTACTATTTATTATTATTGCATTAATGCAATTAATTGTAACTGTTATAAAACGAATTAAAAAAATGTAATTCTAATTTTTTTTTATTAATCTTGTGATTCTAATAATGGTATTACTAAAATCCCTATGCCTAAAGCTGTTGATCCAGAAGAAGGCAAAAACCCCAGGGCACCTTCAGCCAATTTGTGTCACAGGGGAAAAATTCCTTCTTGACCCCGGGAAAAGGCGATCAGTCCTAGGACCCTGGATCAAACCTAATAATGTTATTACAAGTTATATAATATTACACTAATTATTGTACTACTGGAGTTATTTTAATTTGTTTCTATAAATCTATTTGATATGGTTATTATTACATTGTGCTATCTTATTACAGTATTATTCTTCTTTCCTTTCACTACTAATACTGCCCTATACCTACAGTGTTGATCCAGAAGAAGGCAATAACCCCAGGACACCTTCAGCCAATTTGTGTCACAGGGGAAAAATTCCTTCTTGACCCCGGGAAAAGGCGATCAGTCCTAGGACCCTGGATCAAACCTATTAATGTTATTACAAGTTATATAATATTACACTAATTATTGTACTACTGGAGTTATTTTAATTTGTTTTTATAAATCTATTTGATATGGTTATTATTACATTGTGCTATCTTATTACAGTATTATTCTTCTTTCCTATCACTACTAATACTGCCCTATACCTACAGTGTTGATCCAGAAGAAGGCAATAACCCCAGGACACCTTCAGCCAATTTGTGTCACAGGGGAAAAATTCCTTCTTGACCCCGGGAAAAGGCGATCAGTCCTAGGACCCTGGATCAAACCTATTAATGTTATTACAAGTTATATAATATTACACTAATTATTGTACTACTGGAGTTATTTTAATTTGTTTTTATAAATCTATTTGATATGGTTATTATTACATTGTGCTATCTTATTACAGTATTATTCTTCTTTCCTATCACTACTAATACTGCCCTATACCTACAGTGTTGATCCAGAAGAAGGCAAAAACCCCAGGACACCTTCAGCCAATTTGTGTCACAGGGGAAAAATTCCTTCTTGACCCCGAGAAAAGGCGATCAGTCCTAGGACCCTGGATCACACTGCTATTCTACCTACTACTATTACTACTGTTATTTTATTACTTTCTTACTATTATCACTAGTATTATTACTCATATTACACTAATACGGATATACTACCACTATATTACTACCATCCCTTTCCCCCTAGGGATCTTAAGGTGCAGCTCTGTCCTCCTCCTCCTATTCTGTCCTCCTCCTCTTCCATCCTCCTCCACTTTCGTCCTCCTCCTCTTCCGTCCTCTTCCTCTTCCGTCCTCCTCCTCTTCTGTCCTCCTCCTCTTCCGTCCTCCTCCTCTTCCGTCCTCCTTCTCTTCCGTCCTCCTCCTCTTCTGTCCTCCGCCTCTTCCGTCCTCCGCCTCTTCTGTCCTCCGCCTCTTCCGTCCTCCGCCTCTTCCGTCCTCCGCCTTTTCTGTCCTCCGCCTCTTTCGTCCTCTTCCTCTTCCGTCCTCTTCCTCTTACGTCCTCCTCCTCTTCGGTCCTCCTCATCTTCCGTCCTCCTCCTCTTCCGTCCTCCTTCTCTTCCGTCCTCCGCCTCTTCCGTCCTCCGCCTCTTCTGTCCTCTGCCTCTTCCATCCTCCGCCTCTTCCGTCCTCCGCCTCTTCCGTCCTCCTTCTCTTCCATCCTCCTCCTCTTCCGTCCTCCTCCTTTTCCGTCCTCCTCCTCTTCTGTCCTCCTCCTCTTCCGTCCTCCGCCTCTTCCGTCCTCCATCTCTTCCGTCCTCCGCCTCTTCCGTCCTCTTCCTCTTCCGTCCTCCTCCTGAGACGTAATAAATAGCATTAAAGCTGCAGTAATTATTTATATTATATATACACACTGCTCAAAAAAATAAAGGGGACACTCAAATAACACATCCTAGATCTGAATGAATGAAATATTCTCATTGAATACTTTGTTCTGTACAAAGTTGAATGTGTTGACAACAAAATCACACAAAAATCATCAATGGAAATCAAATTTATTAACCAATGGAGGCCTGGATTCGGAGTCACCCCCAAAATTAAAGTGGAAAAACACACTACAGGCTGATCCAACTTTGATGTAATGTCCTTAAAACAAGTCAAAATGAGGCTCAGTATTGTGTGTGGCCTCCACGTGCCTGTATAACCTCCCTACAACGCCTGGACATGCTCCTGATGAGGTTGCGGATGGTCTCCTGTGGGATCTCCTCCCAGATCTGGACTAAAGCATCCACCAACTCCTGGACAGTCTGTGGTGCTACGTGACGTTGGTGGATGGAGTGAGACATGATGTCCCAGATGTGCTCAATGGGATTCAGGTCTGGGGAACGGGCGGGCTAGTCCATAGCTTCAATGCCTTCATCTTGCAGGAACTGCTGACATACTCCAGCCACATGAGGTCTGGCATTGGGCACAACCCCCATCTGTGGACGTCTGGCCCTCATCCCACTCTCATGGAGTCGGTTTCTAACCGTTTATGCAGACACATGCACATTTGTGGCCTGCTGGAGGTCATTTTGCATGGCTCTGGAAGTGCTCCTCCTGTTCCTCCTTGCACAAAGGCAGAGGTAGGGGTCCTGCTGCTGGGTTGTTGCCCTGCTATGGCCCCCTCCACGTCTCCTGGTGTACTGGCCTGTCTCCTGGTAGCGCCTCCAGCCTCTGGACACTACGCTGACAGACGCAGCAAACCTTCTTGCCACAGCTCGCAATGATGTGCCATCCTGGATGAGCTGCACTACCTGAGCAACTTCTGTGGGTTGTAGAGTCCGTCTCATGCTACCACGAGTGTGAAAGCACAACCAACATTCAAAAGTGACCAAAACATCAGCCAGAAAGAATTGGTACTGAGATGTGGTCTGTGGTCTCCACCTGCAGAACCACTCCTTTATTGAGTGTGTCTTGATAATTGCCAATAATTTCCATCTATTGTCTTCCATTTGCACAACAGCATGTGAAATTGATTGTCAATCAGTGTTGCTTCCTAAGTGGACAGTTTGATTTCACAGAAGTTTGATTTACTTGGAGCTATATTCTGTTGTTTAAGTGCTCCCTTTATTTTTTTGAGCAGTGTATATTTTCTCATGTCATGTATTTACTACTAAAAGTAATTTTTTACATTTAGGTTTCATTAAGTGTTTTACACCGACTATTACAGACTTATTGTTTCCCTGCACATTCAAGTTTTGTGTTTTCTTTGGGCATAGATCAGCTAATAGGCACTCAGGAAAAAAAAACAGATTAAAGATCTACAAACTCTCCCTTAAGACTAAGGAGCTCACTGATAGATTCTCAGTTAGCTAATTTTGCAGCCAGCAATAGACAGTGCAGCACAGATGCTACAGAAGGCAACATTTTTAATGAAACTCAATTACAGAAATCGATTTTAGCCCCAAATACTTGCATTAAAGTAAAAAAAATGGCCCCAAAGCTGGACAACCGCTTTAACTCCTTACCAACATCTGCCGTACATGTATGGTATAAGTCAGTAGCGGGTGTATGGAGCAGGGTCAGCTCGCCCCGTACATGGCAGATAATGGCTGTGACAAACAACCAGGACCTGCCTCTAACAGCTGCGAGTGGAGCGAAGATCTGCCCACCACTGTTAACCTGTTCAGTGCTGCTGTCAATCTCTAACAGCAGCATTAACAGCGCGCCAGCATTGGGACGTGTCGTTCCATACGCCCACCGGCGCTCCTGTGACGCGATCATAGGGCGCCGATGGACTGCTATGACATCCGGGGGTCTGCTGAAGCCTCCGTTCCTGTCATCATAAAGCTTCATTTGGGCTGTAAAGAAGACCGTGGTTTTGCTATATGGAGCATTACTGTGGTATCGCTGTATATAGCACAAGCAATCAGATGATGTATACAAATACAGTGAAAAAAAGTATATATATATTTATTAAAACCCCACACGTTCAACTCACCTCCCACTAAAAATAAAGATAATAAAAATATACACATTTTGTGGTATGGTCTCTTTCAGAGAAATACAATCTATCAAAATATAAAAAAAAAAAACGATCAGTGAACACAGAAAAAAATTCAAAAAGACAAAATTGCATTTTTTCGTTCGCCTCAATACTGCAGAAAATCCTGTAAGAAGCGATGACCATGACATATGTGTCCCAAAATGTTATCAATAAAGTCCTCTTGCCCTTCAAAAAATAAGCCCCCACTCAGCTCCATCAACCCGGAAACTGAAAATGTTTCGGGTCTCAGAAAAAATGGTGACAGCATCAAAAAAAAGTTTTTTTCTTTTGCCAAAACTATTGGAGAAGTTTGGTCTTGCTGTAATCACACTGAGGAGTAGGATCCTATTACCAGGTCATTTTTACCACACAATGTGCGCCGTTAAAACCGTTCCCAGAAAAACAATGTCAGGCTTTTTTTTTCGCACTTTTACTGCACTTGAAATGTTTTTCCCGTTTTCTAGGACTATGTGGTAAATGAATGGTGTCATTTATAAGGACAGCTCATCCTACAAAATAACAAGACCTCACACTATGTGGACAGATATCAAAAAGTTAGAAAAGTTGGAAAAAGCGGAGGAAAAAACAGAAAAAAAACATAAATTGGTTATGTCGGGAAGGGGTAAAGCTGAAGAAACGCATGTAAGAGCAGAATATGGAGGAAGGTCAGATATCACAGACTGGTGGATACTACCTGCTCCATCGCTGGCAGAATACTCCACCCCCATGGTGTCCGCTGATATCTTCTCTTGTAGCAACGTCTCCAAACTCTATAAAACATCGGGAACAGTCAGCAGAGGGTTTGATGATTGGCTCATATTGGCGATATACTCAGGGGCATTACTGGGGCCAGGGAAGATTGGGAATGAATAGCGTATTGACTGTTAGAGATGTGATCTCTTCTATTAAAGGGGATGTCTAGTTGGAACAAGTTATCACTGATCTCTGGATAGGTGATGACCTGTCCCAGTGGGAGCACCCCTTTATTATGTGGTATATATGGAGGATGTGATATCATGCAGAGTTCTAGCAGTATTACACTTCGGTCCGTTCTGCGTGCATCTGGGCCATTCCCTATGGAGGAGCGGAGCTGGGGGTAAATATCAGGATCTCGTCGCTGGATCCATCCAGATGGGAGATGTAACGAGTGCAGCGCCCCCCACTGGTGTCTCAGCGTATTATGTGTTGGGGAATAATAACTTATTGTCTGGTAAATGTGCTGATTCCTGTGAGTTGTGGTCGCTGAGTGCGTGTGATGGGATGTGGCTCCGTCCGTTATATTATATCACGTCTTATACCTATAATCTCTCGCTGATCGCAGGTGTCTGTCTTCACACTCAGATGAGAAGGAACAAACTGACGATATAGGACTTTTTTTTTTTTTTCCAAATTCAAACCGAGCAATCCTATTGGCCGAGTATGAATGCAGTTACCATGGTGACAGAAGTAGCAGCAGATTTAAAGGGACAAAACACTAATATTGTACTAAAGTGTATTTTATTATATATTTCACATAACTGACTGGGTACACCTTGGTGTGGGTGGGATGGCTTTTTTTAAATCAAAAACCATGTTTACTAAGTACCCTATATTATATATATTCACTATTGCTTTTTACTTACTTATAGCAGGGTATATGCTCATATTGTTTCTATCCTAAGTTTATCTATTTTCTAATAGAGACATGACCAGTCCTCTTTAGAATTTTATAGTGACCCCATTGAGGTCATGGACTGATATTGGGGATTGCAGAGTTGGGGCAAGGTGACAGGTGACAGTAAGTGACATCAAATGAAGGCTATGGTGCATACACAGTAAATCAGTCGTGTTATTCCACAGAAATGCTGTTCTATAAGGCTGTGTGCCCACGTAGCATTTTTCAAGCGTTTATGCTGCGGAATTTCCGCAGCGGAAACGCTTGTGAAACGCTAGGTAATCCGCACCCCATGGTCCCCAAGGGGATTCCGCATGTTCTATGCACATGCTGCGGATTTTTCCGCAGCGTTTATGCTGTGTACAAAAATCCGCAGCATGTCATTTAATTTTGCGGAAGTGCAGCGGAATTCCCGCCATTGACTTGCATTGAGACGCACAGAAACCGCGACTGTACATTTTTACAAGCGGCTTCTATGCATCTCTAAGTGCGGATGGTACCCAGTTCTGGAGGAGAGGAGACTCTGATCCAGACCTGGGTACCATTGTACCTGTAAAAAAAAGAATAAAATAACAAATAAAGTTTATATTCACCTGTTCGGCGTCTTCTCTCTGAATGCCAGCAGCGCTGAAGGACCTTCGGTGACGTCACAGTCATGTGACCGCAGGCCCTTCACCGCTCTGTCTCGCGATATGCCGGCAGCCGGGAACCAGCCAGGAAGCAGCGCTGCAGCCACGCCGGGGCCTCGGGGGTGAGTATAGCTTTATTTGTTTTAATTTTTGCGGTTCACACTGTATAAATCCATGCTGTTTCCATGGATTTATACAGTGTGACCTAGTTGTCAAGTGTAGCACCCTGAGGATTCGGCTGCTACAGGGGTATTGCACCTCAACCCAGAGGTGTGATATTCCACTCCCGGGTAAGGATGGAGTGTGGAACTGAGCTCAGTTAGCTGCATGCACTACACACATCCCATTTCCGGGGAACAGACCGACGGTACTCCCACCAGTTTATGTGCAGGTACGACAGTGTCTGTTCCCGGCTGGAGTGGGAGGGGGGTGGAACATCCCAGTAGTGTAGGGGCAGATAGGGGGAGCAGCCTGGGTAAAGCTAGGAGCTCATTGGGTGCTGGTCACCTGAGCTCACACATAGAGGGAGTATATAAGGTGGGAACCATCTTAGATCAGGGTCAGTCTGTCAGAGTTGAGTCAGAGAAGCAGAGCAGCTCAGCCAGCTCCAAGGCCAAGAGAGAGAGAGAGGAGAAAGAAGGACCCAGAAGGGGGAGAAGAGGGAACTCCAAGAACCCAAAATTAGATCAGAGGGTGAAGAGTTGGCAACAGGGTACCGGATCCCAAGCTGGTGGAGGCTACAGCACACCTTAGCCAGAGACCGGAGGTCGTGGGCAGGATCTGCCACGACCACCCACTAAATCCACCCGGAAGGCAAACCAAGAATAGGGTCAGGGAACCCAGAGACAAGGGTTTACCAACAGGAGGCCCGAGGGAGCCGGACTTAGGTGGATCCCTGGTGGGGAAGGCCAGAGAGAAGGACAAGTCAGAAAGGGAGCTCAGGACCACGCTCCAGAATCACCTGGGGGTTGGCCGAGTCCAAGACCTGGTGGACGCAGCACGGCTCGGGCGGTCACTTAAGGCCAGAGTGACCACAAGTACAGCAGTAAGTAAAAACCCTGAACTGCACAGCCCGGCTCGGAGTCTTCTTAACATCCACACTGCACCACCACTACCACCATCCTCTACACCTGACCCCCTGAGGCTATACCCCTCCCGTTGGGGGTTATACTACCAGAGCTGCACAAGCACCACCAGCCTCAGCGGACCCTGCTGCAGCGGCGGCCGTATTGACCGCAAATCAACGGGTGGCGTAGTCGACACAAAGAACACTAATAACATCTGTAAGGACTGCCACACACTGAGCTTGACACCCTGGGCACGGACCGGGTCACCGCCACTCGGAGACTACAACCCCCATCTGATCCGGCTCCGGGTATCCCCCAAACAACACTGGCCCAGGGGGCGCGTCAACTTTGGCGTAGCCGGCAGGATAACGTGCCCGCAACAACCGGGTACTGCGTGCCTGAAGAAAAGTTCACCGTTACCTCAAAAAGAAGTCTCCTGCCGGTTCCGGAGGGTCCCCGCCAACGGACCCCATCACAGGTCGTTTCCCGCCGGTTGTCCGCCATTTGCAGCTTTTTCCCGCCATCCATGGAGTTTCCCGCCACTGGGAGACGATTCCCGCCATTTCCGAAGATTTCCCGCCTTGGAAGAGCGGACGCCATTATGGGCGTGCCAGAGGGTGGCAAAAAGGCCACCTCCCATCGTGGGCCAGGTCGAAGAATGGCGCCAAAAGCGGAAACCGCGCCCACCAACAGAGACTGTGATGCAGGAAGTGTCCATCAGCGTGAGAGAACTGCCCCTGGAACTGACAATCACAAAGTTGCCCCGGTACCACCCTCGATGTGGGCGGAGACAGAACAAGAGAGCAAAGATGGGTGTCGCCTGGAGGAGTCTGGAGAGAGCGCACCCGGAGACAAGACGTCTGGAAGAGAGTCCAGAGAAAGCCTACCCGGAGATGGAGGGAGAGTCAGGCAGCACCGACCCAGTGGTCAGGAGCCTGTTGCAGGTCGCCACTCCAGAAGGCCTGCTGGAGATCCTAGCACAGCTCCCCCGAGACCGGGAGTGTGCACAGACCGCGCTGGAGGGCCTCGCACGGAGGATGGCCCGGGTGCAGCGGGAGACGTTGGCGGAGTGGAGCCGAGAGATGGCCCAGCAGGCTGGAGCCCGCCAGCGAAGCATGCCACCCGCAGCGAGGAGCAAGTCCACCTCTGAGGACGGCGAAGGAGGGACGACGGCCGGAGACGCCGCCGCGGAGGGAGCCGAAGAGATAAAGGCAGGTAATGGGGACGACAGCATCCCGTGCCCAGAAGCCGTAAACCTGCCCCAGCTCCCCGTCGCAGAGCCTGAAGCCCCACTCACCGTTCCCGTAGCCGCTGCGTCATCGCTCCAAGCTAGGCCTCAAGCGGCCGGAGCCGCGGCCACGCCCCCTGCTACGTCACGCGCCTCAATCCAGAGCGCGGCCAAGCAGGAGACGCCACCGGCCTGGTCGCAAGGCCGAGTGCCCCCGGGCGCCGCAGTACCAACAGCGCCCCCTACCTCTGCCGAACCACCGGCCTGGTCGCAAGGCCAGGAACACCCGGGCGCCGCCGTCTTTACGGTGCCCTTCACCTTCAGGGTGCCCCAAGCCTGGTCGCAAGGCCTGGTAAACCTGGGCGCCGCTACCACCTCCGCGCCCTCAACATCTAGAGTGCCGCACCTGGGTGAAGACCTGTTTGCCCAGCATACGTGCCCGGATGGGCAGCCCTTTATATGGCCACCGGAGTATTACCAACTTGAGCTCCAAAAAGAAAGACCCCTAGATGAGCCCCTGATTCCGGTTCCGAAGCCCGTTAAGATCACCCCACTCTCGTTGGAGGAAGCGCAGTTTGCGTGGGACCCCACAGGAGGAGACCTCATGGGATTCACCCAAGAAACGCGGGCGGCCGCAGCTGAACGTGCGGAGTGCTGCCGGCAGCAGTTAGAGGTCTTCGACCGGGAGAGGAGAGAGAGGTGGGTCCGAGAGCAGCGGCTGCAAATCCAGAGCGCAGAGCAGAAGAGCCGGACCCGGAGGAACCCCCGTGCAGCCCACGGTCCCCGTGCCACCGGGACTGTAATTAAATTCCAACTGCAGCACGGTTGGGGTTTCATCAGGGATCATCACACCCCCGGCGACGTCTTTGTCACCCGCAGAGACGTAGAAAGCCATCTGCCGGAGGGACACAGAGGTCGTGACCTGTATGTAGGGGACGAGGTCACCTTCACCCGGCACAAGTGTGCCAAAGGACCCTACGCCCTCCATGTGCATCGCCTGACGGAGGAGGAGCTGCGGTGTGAGGAGGAGCAAGAGGACCCGGACGGGTCTGAAGAATCTAAAGAAGGAGCAGGAGGACGCCGTCGTTGAAGTACGGTAGAGAGAGACTGTACATAGTTACCCGTCAGGGTATAAGAACTGTTCTAGTTAAAATATAGTCCCCGTTGGGACCAGCCAATTGAACTGAAACCCGTGTGTCCCTATTCCCACTGACCGAGGACTGAGAGCGGTCATTCCTCCCTAATACCTGGCCGAGGACTGAGAGCGGCCATATTTCCCTTGTATATAGTTGCGCTTCCTAAAGCGCCCCCTACCGGTTTTATAGGAAACTGTTTTCTTCCAAAAGAGACTGTCGCACTTTACCCGGTCACAAGTTGCACCGTGGCCGGAGGAACAAGAATGTTATTTATGAAAAGTTTTATATGAAAAGTTTGATAGCTGATAATATATATGATGTTTTATATGTTGATGTTTATGAAAAAAAAAAAAAAATTGTATGTTTTTGGATGTTTTGTTATTTTACAGCCCGAGGACGTGCTGTGATTTACCAGGGGGGAATGTAGCACCCTGAGGATTCGGCTGCTACAGGGGTATTGCACCTCAACCCAGAGGTGTGATATTCCACTCCCGGGTAAGGATGGAGTGTGGAACTGAGCTCAGTTAGCTGCATGCACTACACACATCCCATTTCCGGGGAACAGACCGACGGTACTCCCACCAGTTTATGTGCAGGTACGACAGTGTCTGTTCCTGGCTGGAGTGGGAGGGGGGTGGAACATCCCAGTAGTGTAGGGGCAGATAGGGGGAGCAGCCTGGGTAAAGCTAGGAGCTCATTGGGTGCTGGTCACCTGAGCTCACACATAGAGGGAGTATATAAGGTGGGAACCATCTTAGATCAGGGTCAGTCTGTCAGAGTTGAGTCAGAGAAGCAGAGCAGCTCAGCCAGCTCCAAGGCCAAGAGAGAGAGAGAGGAGAAAGAAGGACCCAGAAGGGGGAGAAGAGGGAACTCCAAGAACCCAAAATTAGATCAGAGGGTGAAGAGTTGGCAACAGGGTACCGGATCCCAAGCTGGTGGAGGCTACAGCACACCTTAGCCAGAGACCGGAGGTCGTGGGCAGGATCTGCCACGACCACCCACTAAATCCACCCGGAAGGCAAACCAAGAATAGGGTCAGGGAACCCAGAGACAAGGGTTTACCAACAGGAGGCCCGAGGGAGCCGGACTTAGGTGGATCCCTGGTGGGGAAGGCCAGAGAGAAGGACAAGTCAGAAAGGGAGCTCAGGACCACGCTCCAGAATCACCTGGGGGTTGGCCGAGTCCAAGACCTGGTGGACGCAGCACGGCTCGGGCGGTCACTTAAGGCCAGAGTGACCACAAGAACAGCAGTAAGTAAAAACCCTGAACTGCACAGCCCGGCTCGGAGTCTTCTTAACATCCACACTGCACCACCACTACCACCATCCTCTACACCTGACCCCCTGAGGCTATACCCCTCCCGTTGGGGGTTATACTACCAGAGCTGCACAAGCACCACCAGTCTCAGCGGACCCTGCTGCAGCGGCGGCCGTATTGACCGCAAATCAACGGGTGGCGTAGTTGACACAAAGAACACTAATAACATCTGTAAGGACTGCCACACACTGAGCTTGACACCCTGGGCACGGACCGGGTCACCGCCACTCGGAGACTACAACCCCCATCTGATCCGGCTCCGGGTATCCCCCAAACAACACTGGCCCAGGGGGTGCGTCACAAGCACTTTCCAAGTGATGCTAATCGCCTGGAAAGTGCTTGTCAATCTGCATGCGGAAATGCATGTGAATCCGCATGTGGATCCACATGTATTCTGCAGGAAAAACGCATGCACAATCTGCATGCGTTTTTTTCTGCCAGGGAGATGCAGAAATGCTGCAGAAATTTTCTGCTTCATTTCTGCATCGTGGGCACATAGCCTAAAACACAAAATATCTTCATATGGTGAGGAGTTGTGTTGTGTTTTCATCATTTACATTCTAGCGTGGTGATCACATAAAATGTAAAATTCCTATTAAATAATTACTGAATGACAGTAGCCTGTATCCCTGGAGGACAAGTCATTTACCGCTTCACCAGGTTTGATGTTCTAATGCATTTAGATGTTTCAGTATTTGTATATATGTATATATATATTTTTTCCCCTCTTAAGGGTATTCAAGCGCAGACAGTGACCAACTTCTTCCTCGCCTTTGAAGCACAGCTTTCAATTATTCCTGTCGTAAACAAGGTAAAAAGCTTAGAGCCGAACACTATCAGACTCCTTCAGTCCCGCAGCAGGTAAATCTGTGAACATCGCCGGCACTCCTGCTGTTCCTAGTACCGATCCCTCTATGAGCGGCTGTGCAGTAATGAAGGCAGGATTCACCCCAAACTTGCTCGTCTTTTTTTTCGATTTCCAGTTCTGGTAATTAGTTATACACATGTGTATATCCAGTGGTCAACTCACAACCTGTGTATGGAAAATGAATTGTTTGCTGTATGCATCGCATTTGTAGGATGCACACTGTTCATTTCATTATGGAGCGGAGTAGGAGGAGACTTTCATTACTGTTCCCTTTACTTCCTCCCTGCTGATAGGAAATGCCATGCTGTTTGCTTGTGTCCTGTGATTACAGCAGCCTGCAACAGTTTTCAAGCGTGCACTTCCCGGCTCAGGCATCAAGCAGTAAATGATAAAATTAAAACGCTGCTATCCCTTTGTTAGTCACTTTTTTATCTTCTTCCCCCTTCTATGAATGCTGTAGTCCATTATTCTAGAACTGCTCTAAAATGGTTCTCTCTGGAGTGTTGGGATTTGGGTTTAGGGTGGGTTAGGGAATTGAAGTTCAGATACTTTGTTCATGTTTTATACTATGGAATTACTATGTCATGTATGTTATTTGAAAGATGGAAAATTTGTATTTGGAGTTTTTCAATAAAAATTATTTGATTAAAAAAAAATCATGAAATTAAAATTCCTCCCGTTCTTGAGAAAGAATAGGATTTTTACTAAGAGGTAAATTGCACGTTCCTTGTTTTACAGGCACTTTACATTTTTGCTAGTTTTGTGCGATTACACAATTCCTTTTAAAGGCCAGTGCCAGTTGTACATCTCTCCCTAAACTCTTGTTCAGCACTATATTTTATGCCAGTTTTATTATATGGTTTCTAGATTTTGTCCAGCTTTGATAAATAATTAGTATTTATACTTTTGCTTTTAGGCTGCGTGCCCACGTTGCGGATTACAAGCGTTTTTGATGCGGAATTTCCGCAGCGGAAATGCTTGTAAAACGCATGGTAATCCGCACCCCATGGTCCCCAAGGGGATTCCGCAAGTTCTATGCACATGCTGCGGATTTTTCCGCAGCTTTTATGCTGCGTTCAAAAATCCGCAGCATGTCAATTAATTTTGCGTTTCCGCAAGCGGAATTGCCTTGTGCAATGCATTAAAAACGCAAGGCAATTCCGCATGTGGAAAACGCGAGATAAACGCATGAAAAACGCGCGATAAACGCGTGCGGAATTCCGCATGCGTTTTTCCGGGAGAGGACTTGCAGAAATGAAGCAGAAATTTTCTGCTTCATTTCTGCAACGTGGGCACATAGCCTGAGGCTGAGTTCACACGATGCGTTTTTCATGCGTTTCCGCGGCGTTTTTGCAGTTGCGTAAACGCCGCGGAAACGCATGAAAAACGCATGGTAGAAGGGCAGCAATGTTCCCCACTTGAAATCCGCATGTGCAGGTTTGCCTTGGTTAAAACTGCACAATCCTTTACTGGACTGGTCTACTAATGAGATTAAGGGTATGTGCACACGATGCAGAAATGCTCAGGATTTTTTCCTGAGCGTTTCTGCATCTCTCTGGCAGGAAAAAACGCATGCGGATTGTACATGCGGTTTCCTGCCAGGGACATGCGGAAATGAAGCGGTCTTCACTTTCATTTCCGCATGCGGGTTGACAAGCGCTTCCCAAGCGATTTTAGCATCACTTGGAAAGTGCTTGTCAACTTCACACTATATAAATCCATGCAACCGGCATGGATTTATATAGTGTGTGAATGTCAAAAAATAAAAAATAAATCTATACTTTACCCTCTGATGGCCCCCGGTGTCCTGCTTCATCGGTCCCGGCTGCCGGCAGTGAAGACTTTAGGACCTTCCGACGTCAGCGTCACGTGACCCGTCACATGACTCTGACGTCAGCGAAGGTCCTTCATTCAACCGCGAAGTGCCCGGGAAGCCGGCAGGACGCAGCGCGGGCCGTCAGAAGGTGAGAATATATATATTTTTTATTTTATTCTTTTTTTTTTAATGGTACCTGGGTCTGGATGAGAGTCCTCTCATCCAGACCCGGATACCATCCGCACATTAGACCGCATGAAAAGCGCATCAACATATACAGTGATGCGGATTCCATGCGGTCTAATGCAAGTCAATGGCGGCAAAAGAGCAGCGTTTCCGCAAAATTAATTGACATGCTGCGGATTTTTGACAGCAGCGTTTACGCTGCGGAAAAATCCGCATCATGGGCACAGCACATGCGGATTTCCATTGGGGAACATTGCTGCCCTTCTACCATGCGTTTTTCATGCGTTTCCGCGGCGTTTACGCAACTGCAAAAACGCCGCGGAAACGCATGAAAAACGCATCGTGTGAACTCAGCCTAAGTCTTGGAGTCCTAAGTGCTATGATAAATGTTGTAATGGTCGCATTGCGGCTGTGGAAAAAGGGAAATTACCTGTACCTATTCAGGATTTTTGGAAGGTTTTTTCAGAGGAGGAGTCGCAAGTTTTACCTCCTCATAGGGACTATGATTGCACCATTGAGTTTGTTTCTGGAGCTACTCTTCCCAAGAGTCGCTTATTAAATCTGACTATCCCTGAAAGAAAGGCCTTGGAGGAATACATACAGACGAGCTTGGCTGCTGGTCACATTAGACCTTCTAAGTCGCCTGTGGCCGTTGGATTTTTCTTTGTTAAAAAAAAAGACGGTGGTTTACGTCCATGTCTGGACTTTCGTGAAATTAATAAGATTACCGTACGCAATTCCTACCCATTGCCGTTAATTCCAGACTTGTTTAACCAGTTAGTGGGGACCAAGTGGTTCTATAAAATTGATCTCCGGGGGGCATACAATTTGTTACGAATGAAGGAGGGTGATGAATGGAAAACTGCTTTTAACACTCCGGTAGGTCATTTTGTGAATCTGGTGATGCCCTTCGGTCTTACCAATGCACCCGCGTTTTTTCAGAACCTTATTAATGACATCCTGAGACCTTTGATTGGCAAGAATGTGGTTGTGTATTTGGATGACATTCTGATTTATTCACCAGATCTGGATTCCCATTGGCAGAGCGTACGTGAGGTGTTGCAGTTATTGAGTGATAATTCACTTTTTGCTAAGCTGGAGAAATGTGAGTTCGCTGTGCAGAGAATTAGTTTTTTGGGCTACATTATCTCCAGCGAGGGCTTTGAGATGGACCCGGTGAAAGTTCAGGCTGTGCAGGAATGGCCTAGGCCTATTGGTTTGAAATCGATAAAGAGATTTTTGGGTTTCGCCAATTATTACAGGAAATTCATTAAGAATTTTTCTATAATTGTTAAGCCACTGACTGATCTCACCAGGAAAGGTGCGAATACGGTCAAGTGGACTACTGAGGCCATTGAAGCTTTTGTGTATCTCAAGGAGAGGTTCAGTTCTGCCCCTATCCTTATGCAGCCTGATGAGACCAAGCCTTTTTTGGTCGAGGTTGATGCTTCTTCGGTGGGGGTCGGTGCAGTTTTGTCTCAGGAGAACAAGGATGGAGTACATCCCTGTGATTTTTTTTCAAAAAAATTTTCAGAAACCGAACTTAATTACGATGTTGGTAATCGGGAATTGTTGGCTATTAAACTTGCGTTTGAACATTGGCATCATTTCTTGGAAAGTGCTACATTTCCTGTTCAGGTTTTCACAGATCATAAGAATTTGATCTATCTGGATGCTGCCAAACGCTTGAATGCCCGTCAAGCTAGGTGGGCACTTTTTTTTTCTCGGTTTAATTTTTCTGTTACCTATATCCCTGGTACTAGGAATGTTAAAGCCGATGCCTTATCTCGCAGCTTTTCCCCCATGGTTGGTACCGAGGAGGAGGAGAGCATTTTACAGGAAGGAGTTGTGGTAGCAGCATTAGACTCTGTTTTGGAAGAAGGGATTCTGAAAGCCCAAGAGGATGCCCCATCTAACACTCCTCATGGGAGATTGTTTGTGCCTAGAACCTCTAGGAGAGATTTGTTTGTGGGGTATCATGAGTCTTGGTTGGCAGGTCATCCAGGAATTTCTGGGACTAAGAGACTTATCAGTCGCAGTTTTTGGTGGCCCGGGTGGCAGAAGGAAGTCATCAAGTGGGTGCGTCAGTGTACGGTGTGTGCTAGGTCAAAGGCTTCCCATACCCCTGCTGCGGGGTTGCTTTGACCTCTGGAGGTTCCTAGTGCGCCTTGGACGCATTTGGCAATGGATTTTATTACTGACCTTCCTGTGTCCGAGGGTTTCACTGACATCTGGGTGGTCGTGGACCGTTTTAGCAAGATGTGTCATTTGGTTCCATTCATTAAGCTACCCTGCGCTAAGACTCTCGCTAAGGCGTTTGTTAAGGAAATTGTCAGGCACCATGGCGTTCCCACCGACATTGTTTCTGATAGGAGACCTCAGTTTGTGGCTCGCTTTTGGCGTGCTTTTTGTGACAGGTTGGGAGTCCATTTGTCATTTTCGCCTGGTTATCATCCTGAGTCTAATGGACAGACTGAAAGAAAGAACCAGGATGTGGAACAGTTTTTGCGTTGATTTGTGGCAGACAATCAAGAGGGGTGGTCTGAGTTTCTGCCACTCGCAGAATTTGCTCTTAACAACCATACATCCTCCTCTGCTGGGTGTTCTTTTTTTGTTGTACTGGGAGACATCCGTCTTTTGGTTCGTTCTCCAAATTGCGGTCGGCGGTGCCGGAGGAGGAGAATTTTTCCGGTGATTTGGAGAGAGTTTGGACTAATGTACGTTGTAACCTTCAAGAGGCTAACAAAAAGTCCAAGAAGTATTTTAACAGGAAATGTAAAGAGGTTTTGTTTACTGTGGGTGACATGGTTTGGTTGTCCTCAAAGAATCTGCGATTGAGGATTTCCTCTAAAAAATTGGGTCCGAAGTTTGTGGGGCCTTTTAAGGTGCTTCAGGTGGTTAACCAGTCTGCTGTTAGGTTGGAGGTTCCCTCCTCCTGGAAGATTAATCCTGTGTTTCATGTTTCCTTGTTGAAAAAGGCTGATGTATCGGATAGGGAGGCCACTGTCACAGTTCCTCCGGTGGTGGAAGACGGCGAATATGAAATTTCTCGTATCCTGAATTCCAGAGAGCATAGAGGGAGATTGCAGTATCTCGTCGCTTGGAAAGGTTTCGGTCCCGAGGAATAACTCCTGGGTTAAGGCGGATGATGTCTCTGCCCCTAGACTTGTCAGAGCTTTCCACAGGAGATTTCCAGATAGGCCTGGGCCTGGAGGATCCGGAGGATCCTCATAAAAGAGGGGGTACTGTTAGAACCCTCCTGTTTGTTTTTGTTTCTATCTTGTGTTTTGCGGTCACGTGACCATCTTCCTATTTATTCCAGCTCCGCCCTTCTGGCCTTGCTAGACTTCAGTGTTGTTTAGACTGTCTTTCTAGCCAGGTGCTTTTGTGCCTATCTATCTCTAGTTTGCTTGGTCCTCTGGACCTCTAGTACTTTTGTCAGTTTTTCTTTTGCTCTGCAACAACTTCTGTTAGGAGGTGTCCCATTTTTGTCCCAGTCCTTAGTTCTTTTAGGGACCCCTTCCTTTCTCTATAGGTCTCCGTTCAGACTAGCCGAGGACGAAGGCGGGCCTGTTCACAAGGAACAGGTTGCCTGCTACAACGTAGGGACTCAGCTTAGTCTTACTGTGGGGACAGCTCTCCCCTTCTTTCCCTAGTTTATGTTGCAGATCATAATAATCTTGGATCTACTCATACTTAACAGACAGAACCTTCAGTGTTTCTCACTCACACACCACCTCCTCATCTCGCATCCTATCTGTCAGTGTTCCCCAAGGTTAAGTCATAGGACCCCTGCTCTTCTCCATCTACACCTTCGGCCTGGGACAGCTCATAGAGTCCCACGGCTTTCAGTATCATCTCTATGCTAACGACACACAGATTTACCTCTCTGGACCTGATATCACCTCCTTACTAACCAGAACCCCAAAATGTCTGTTCGCTATCTCATCCTTCTTCTCTGCTAGATTTCTAAAACTTAACATGGATAAAACAGAATTCATCATCTTTCCCCCATTTCACTCAGCCTCCCCATCTGACCTATCCATCAAAATCAATGGCTGTCCACTTTCCCCAGTCCCACAAGCTCGCTGCATCAGAGTAACCCTGGACTCTAACCTCTCCTTCAAGCCACATATCAAAGCCCTTTCCTCCTCCTGCCGACTCCAACTCAAAAACATGGATCCGCATATTCCTCAACCATGAATCTGCAAAAACACTAGTGCACGCCCTCATCATCTCCCGCCTCGACTACTACAACCTCCTGCTCTGTGGCCTCCCCGCTAACACTCCCGTACCCCTCCAATCTATCCTAAACTCTGCTGCCCGACTAATCCACCTGCCTTCCGCCTACTCCCCGGCCTCTCCTCTCTGTCAAATGCTTCACTGACTCCCCATTGCCCAGAGACTCCAGTTCAAAACCCTAACCGTGGCATACCAAGCCATCCACTACCTGTCTCCTCCATACATCTGTGACCTAGTCTCCCGGTACACACCTACACGCAACCTACGATCCTCACAAGATCTCCTTCTCTACTCCCCTCTTATCGTTTCTTCTCACAATTGCATACAAGATTTCTCCCGTGCATCCCCTACTCTAGAACTCTCTACCCCAAAACATCAGACTCTCGCCTACCGTGGAAACCTTCTAAAGGAACCTGAAAACCCACCTCTTCCGAAAAGCCTACAACCTGCAGTAATCATTGCTCCACCACACCGCTGCATGACCAGCTCTACCCTCACCTACTGTATCCTCACCCATCCCTTGAAGATTGTGAGACATCGCAGGTAGGGTTCTCTCTCCTCCAGTACCAGTTTGCCATTGCGTTTTTGTTCAAGATTTTTGCAATTGTGTTTGCTATGTATACCCCCTTTTTCACATGTAAAGCACCATGGAATAAATGGAGCTAGAATAATAAATAATAATAATAAAGTGCCACACACAGTGTCCTGGTATCTCATCCATGCTCTTTCTATTTTATCTTTCATTTGCAGAGATATTAGCAATGAAAGTATTTGGCGCCTAATGAGTTAAAAAAAATTAAGTCCAAGTAGATGTTATCAGAGTTTTCACTGGGGGTGCGAAATTCTTCTCCCTGCATGATGCTGACCAATTATAAGCAGACGACAACACTGAAAAGAAAGATGATCACATCCCCACCATAGCTTAGAGCAGATTTCTCAGTGTCTAAGATGTAAGGATACAGACCTGGTCTCCTGGGCTAACCTCCTGCATGATTAGAGCACACAACTGACTAATACCTTTCAGTTAAGGTCTCTGTGGGTGAAGGGGCAGCACAAGAGAGTTTAGTTGTGCAACATTACAAACCTTTCTAACAGCTTTCCTCCTCTTATGGCACTGTCACCTCTGTTGTTCTGCGCCTATCCCAAACTGCCTGTCCAGAAATGAGAGCACAGTGTCAGTATCACACTTAGATCCGTTGTGCTCAACTTGTACTCATTCTGCAGTGAGATTAGAGCAGACTGTCATTGCATTTCACCATAGAAGTAACCCAGAACACACTGCTCCTGTGTGAGGTGTAATAACAGCCTAATATCACTGCAGAAAGAATACAAGTTGCTTGAGCACAGAAGACATAAGTGTGATACTGGCACACTCCATAATCAGAAGAGTCAATAAAAGGGTTTGTAATGTGACACAGAGAAACTGCTCCTTCCTTGTCTAAGAGCTGTTACCTCTGCTTTCTAATCATGCAGAAGGTTAGACCAGGAGATCAGGACTCTCCATCATTACACATCTTAGGCTAGGTTCCCACGATGAGCTTTTGGTGAGTTTTTGATGTTGCAGAATTTCTGCACCCATTAAGATAGGTTACTTGCATTATTTCTAAAATATGCAGCGTAAAAACTCACTAAAAACTCATTGTGAGAACGTAGCTTTATACCCTAAGAAACCTGCTTTGAGCTATGGTGGGGGCGTGTTCTTCTTTTCTTTGAGTGTTGCTGCTTGCTTATGATTGGTCAGCATCATACAGGAGAAATCTGCAGCATATTTAAGGATTTCTCACAAGCCTCATTCGGGTAAGGCTGAGTGCCCACGTAGCGTTTTTCAAGCATTTATGCTGCGGAATTTCCGCAGCATAAACGCTTGTGAAACGCTAGGTAATGCGCACCCCATGGTCCCCAAGGGGATTCCGCATGTTCTATGCACATGCTGCGGATTTTTCAGCAGCGTTTATGCTGTGTACAAAAATCCGCAGCATGTCATTTAATTTTGCGGAAGCGCAGCGGAACTCCCGCCATTGACTTGCATTGAGACGCATAGAAACCGCGACTGTACATTTTTACAAGCGGCTTCTATGCGTCTCTATGTGCGGATGGTACCCAGTTCTGGAGGAGAGGAGACTCTCATCCAGACCTGGGTACCATTGTACCTGTAAAAAAAGAATAAAAAAACAAATAAAGTTTATATTCACCTGTCCGGCGGCTTCTCTCTGAATGCCGGCATCGCTTGAGGACCTGCAGTGACGTCACAGTCATGTGACCGCAGGCCCTTCACCGCTCTGTCTCGTGATATGCCGGCATCCAGGAACCAGACAGGAACGAGCGCTGCAGCCACGTCGGGCATCAGGGGTGAGTATAGCTTTATTTGTTTTCATTTTTACGGTTCACACTATATAAATCCATGCTGTTTGCATGGATTTATACAGTGTGACCTAGTTGTCAAGCACTTTCCAAGTGATGCTAAAATCGCCTGGAAAGCGCTTGTACAATCTGCATGCGTTTTTTCTGCCAGGGAGATGCAGAAATGCTGCAGAAATTTTCTGCTTCATTTCTGCATCGTGGGCACATAGCCTAAATGCAAAAAGGTAAATAAAATTACCAAAATTTCCACAACAAAAGTGTAGCTCTACCTACAGCGTATTCACACCCAGACTATAAGATTATGGCCGGTCTCTGGGTGGGTGTTTTTTTACACAGTAGTCAGAACCTACAACATTGTGGTGCCATGCATTACATGAGCTATACTAAGGGAGCGCCTGTCAGCATAGAGCGAATACGTCCATATACCGACCAGCAGAAAGTGTAAAAGAAGAACTATAGAAGGATGGACCATAGTGGAGCATTCCGGACTGGAGCAACATAAGGAGCCAGAAGGCTTCCCCCCGGTATTCCATGCTATGTGCTCCTTATAAAGTGACATCTCTCCATAGACCCCTCTGTGAAGACCACCCCCTTATCCAGATGATACATTCTCACTTCCACCATATATAATGCAGACTGGCCATTTTATTTTTTTTCAGAATATCCCCAATTTTGGGTCGTCAGCTGTAAAAGAAGAAATGCTTTACACCAGTGCTGGGAACCTATGGCAGCGTGCAGAGGGGGCAGCAGAGCCCTCCTGGGGGGCACCATGGCCGCAGCACTAGCGCTACTGGATCGGGCCGGCGGGGAGAACTCTGAGCCGCCGAGTGCCGGCACCAGCTCCGCTACTGCAGCTAGATGTGCGATCTCTCTCGGACGGAAACACATCGAGCTGAAGTGTATTGCAGCGCACGAACTAGCCAGGCCCGTGCGCTGCAATACACGCTGCCGGCCAATCAGAGGCCAGCATGACGTCGGCCGGTCAATCAGAGGCCAGCATGAATTCGGCCGGACAATCAGAGGCTAGCGGCTTCCGGACAATCAGAAGCGGCTGCCGGCCAATCAGAGGCCAGCATGACGTCGACCGGTCAATCAGAGGCCAGCGTCTGCCGACCAATCAGAGGCCAGCATGACGTCAGCCGGCCAATCAGAGGCCAGCGGCTTCCTTCCAATCAGAGGCCAGCATGAATTCGGCCGGCCAATCAGAGGCCTGCGGCTTCTGGCCAATCAGAGACCAGCATGACGTTGGCCGGCCAATCAGAGGCTAGCGACTTCCGAACAATCAGAAGCGGCTGCCGGCAAATCAGAGGCCAGCATGACGTCGGCTGGCCAATCAGAGGCCAGCAGCAGCTGGCCAATCAGAGGCCAGCAGCAGCTGACCAATCAGAGGCCAGCAGCAGCTGGCCTCTGATTGGCCGGCAGCGTGTACTGCAGCGCGCACGGACCTGGCTAGTACGTGCGCGGCAATACACTTCAGCTAGATGTGCCGACTACAAGAGAGGACGCTGCGCGGGAGAAGAAGGAAGGTGAGGAGGAGGGTTTATTATGTTTTTTTTTTTTTTTTTAATATGGGATGCACAATGGCTGGGGGGGGGGAGAGGAGCATATATACCAGGATTGAGGGGAGGGCCAGCATATATACCAGGATTGAGGGGAGGGCCAGCATATATACGAGGATTGAGGGGAGGGCAGCATATATACGAGGATTGAGGGGAGGGGCAGCATATATACCAGGATTGAGGGGAGGGCCAGCATATACACCAGGATTGAGGGGAGGGCCAGCATATATACCAGGATTGAGGGGAGGGCCAGCATATATACCAGGATTGATGGGAGGGCCAGCATATATACCAGGATTGAGGGGAGGGCAGCATATATACCAGGATTGAGGGGAGGGCCAGCATTTATACCAGGATTGAGGGGAGGGCCAGCATATATACCAGGATTGAGGGGAGGGCCAGCATATATACCAGGATTGAGGAGAGGGCCAGCATATATACCAGGATTGAAGAGAGGGCCAGCATATATACCAGGATTGAAGGGAGGGCCAGCATATATACCAGGATTGAGGGGAGGGCCAGCATATATACCAGGATTGAAGGGAGGGCCAGCATATATACCAGGATTCAGGGGAGAGCCAGCATATATACCAGGATTGAGGGGGGGCAGCATATATACCAGGATTGAGGGGAGGGCCAGCATATATACCAGGATTGAGGGGAGGGCCAGCATATATACCAGGATTGAGGGGAGGGCCAGCATATATACCAGGGTTGAGGGGAGGGCCAGCATATATACCAGGATTGAGGGGAGGGCTAGCATATATACCAGGATTGAGGGGAGGGCCAGCATATATACCAGGATTGAGGGGAGGGCCAGCATATATACCAGGATTCAGGGGAGGGCCAGCATATATACCAGGATTGAGGGGAGGGCCAGCATATATACCAGGATTGAAGGGAGGGCCAGCATATATACCAGGATTGAGGGGAGGGCCAGCATATATACCAGGATTGAGGGGGGGCAGCATATATACCAGGATTGAGGGGAGGGCCAGCATATATACCAGGATGTGGGTGAGCACATTCTTTATTTCTGCAGTCTCTTACCCCTGCTCCTGTCTGTGGCTGCTCTATGCTGCCCTCGCCTGCTCTTTGTATCAGTTGTTTGTATCAGTAAAACCTCAATATTTAGGATAAATTGCCGTGTTGGCACTTGGCGATAAATAAGTGGGTTTTGGATTGCAGTTTGGGCACTCGGTCTCTAAAAGATTCGCCATCACTGTTTTAAACCAATCAATGTGCAAATATCAACATTTTTGAGAAAATACAATACATTTGATCAGATGTCAAAAAATATTCCAGAAAAAAAAATTGTGATCAGAAATCATAAAGAAAAATTAACTCTTTAATACCATTTTTACCAAAAATACATTGTAAAAAAAAAGAAGTGTAATTTTCTACAGTACAATATTTATTTCTATTTTTCTCAAATGAATTGTCATTTTAGGCCCCCCAAAAATTGAAAATCAATGTAAAAAGTGTATTTTAATACAATAAAAAAAATCAGGGTAATTGTTCAGTTGTATTGCCAGTTTTACAGCACGACCCGTAGCGATTTACGATCCCACAGGCCGATGAGCTACAATCTTCCTGAGAAAGGATTCATCAATGTATCAGATGCTTTCTTGCATGTTTCTACATGGAGCAATACACATATGTTCCATGTCCCTTCCTCTAAGAAACCTTCAATGAACCCTGATAGGATCTACAGAGAATAGACAAGACGTCCTTTACAGTGTTACACACTTACTCGATACTCAGTCTAATTTCATCATTCATTTTACTTTCTGCTTATAAATGCATTCATTAAAATAATGAATATCTGCATTGAGGACAGTAGAAGAACTAGTTTGTGTTTGTTCATCAAGATGCATTATCTTGGTTTCGTCTTGGCACTGTAACTGTTGGTAGGTAGGCAGAGTACTGGAGAGGTTGCTCCCGTCGTTCAGAGAGTTGCTCCGGTGCGGTGTTCTGTTGGTAGACTGACCGCTTTGTTGGTTTGCTATCAGGTGGTGAATCATATCGGTTATGAGATTGAGTTTATGATCCATTTGAGTTACCTACAAATATATAAAAAAAAATTCAAACAAAGAGAATAGCATAGATACAGACCACACTCCATACACATTTTACACTACCCGTGAGCGCTGCCTGATATTGTAGCTTATCCCTAACCAAATCAATGGGGCGCTGAGTTGCAATACCAGACACACCCCATGGACAAGAGAGGCACAGTTTTGGGGAGAAATAAAGTAGATAGATCCTTTAATGCAATATTGGTTAGCCATTTAGACATTGTTGTTTTAATTGAAAACTATAGTTGGTGCGATTCTTTTCGCAGCACTGGGTCCATCAGCCACGTCAGTAATCTTTGGATGCTGGACAGGAGCCTCAAGACCTGCCTTCTACCTTCCAAGATTCCCTGCTTCTCTTCTGATTAGCTGCATCTTTATGGTTACAGCATGATGCATATGTGACATTGCATCAGGCCGGCTAATCAGTAGAACAGCTGTGGATGCCGGGATGTAGGAGGTGGTTCTCAGGGCTCCGATGCAGCGGTCACAGATTATGGATGTGGCTGATGGACTGGGTCCTGCGAATTGACTCGCACCAACTCTATTGGAAACCTTTGTCAGATTGAACTACTTAATGAACTCAGAAAGAGCTTTCTGTCCACATCCATGAAAGTAGTAGCCAACACTTAAAGGGGTTTTCTACTACTCGGACATCTCCTTCTCCATATATATATTTTTGCCCTCAGTAAAATAATAACACCTATACTCCCTTCCAGTGTTCCAGCCGTGTCGGCATTGGCTCTCCTTGGGATCACGTGACATTGTTATGTCAAGTGATCCCTGCTGCCAATCAGCGCTGGCTTCACTCTTCCTGCCTCCAGTTATAGCACATACCTGTACATCCAGAGGAAGTAAGAGCAGCAACATCTCTCACTTCCTCTGGATGTATGCAAGTTGGCCAAAGGCGGGGAGAGTAAAGTCAGCACTGATTGCCCCTAGGAATCATGAGACATAATGTCATGCTGTCACGCAAGGTGTGGGAAAGACTAAGTGCAACACAAAGGGAAAACGGAAAGGGAACCCAGACTAGGGAAAGTGGGGAGTGGAGAACTCCTAGGCTGATCTAGTGTCACCCTGTCTCCACTAATGTCCCTTTATTGGTTCTTCACCAATCGCCGCACGCATACCTCAGCCTGTCTATCCCTGGCATTAGGCTCAGGCTAGGGAACAGAAAGGATGAGCACTAGTTGATCCCCACTGAACACTAAAGACAACAAGGGGGGACAAACAAGGGAAAATCGCTTAGCTTTACTCGACTCCAGACAAATGCGCACACGTTCTCTAGCACTAGAGAGATAGAAGTACTGCTCTTGCTCAAGCCTTCACAAGGGGCAATGAATATCGCTGGCACCTCCCTCTGGCTCACAACAGGTATTTATACATCCAGGCCAGGGTGTTAATTAGCCCGAGGAAGCTAACCCCTGGGTCCTAGAGATACATATTCTAAGAAGTTGTCTGTAAGGCCAAATGAAGAGATCTCCTGCAACCAACGGCAGGATGACTGTCTGTCACTTCTGACACACCCATGACACACGCAATCCCCAGGAGAGCCAGTGCAGACACCGCTGGAATAGTGCTGGCACTGGAGGTGAGTATAGGTGTTATTATTTTACTGGGGGACACACATATGGATTGAGAAGGAGTTGTCTGAGTAATGGAAAACCCCTTTAAGCCTCCATACACAATAGACTAAGCTAATAGTCTAAGGGGACATCCAGACTCTTCCCTGACAGATGAGGTCAGAGGAGGTAAAATTCAAACTGCCTGACCCTTAATGCCCGACCTTTTTGTTATTCAGGTGATAAGCTGCTGCCAGAGCCGTTTGGCAGTGATTTTCACAGTTCTCCACTTTGAAAACACATGAACATTTAACCAAGCCAAACCTTCTCGTGTATGAGAGTTGGGAGAGGTAGTGGACGGCCGAACCAGCAATCAACTTTGTTATTGTGTGTGGCCACCTTAACTTGTGTGTTGAAGTCACAGATGACCACAGGTATTTAGACTCTTTGCAGTGTATGAGCAGCACTGTAGAATTGGTGTCTGGATGCACCATTATGTATTTTACACTTTTTCAGAGAGTGAGAAATATTCTGTATGTAGTATGTGGTAATTGTCTGTATATCCTGTACTCCATGTGTGTATGTGTAAGTAGTAGCTGTGCATAATATAAATATATATGGTTTTATCTTATTTTCTTACCTTGTCCTCGACACGGTTCAATCTTGACCCAATTGTATTAGAGCCTCGATCTTTCACTTTATCTGGAAATAAATAAAAGTAAAAAAAAGTCATTTTTAAATTTACTATTAGAAATTAGCATTTTTTGGGTCCACTGGCATTCAACCAAATTTGTGAAACTTTATGATTTACAGTTCAGAGAATATAACATGAGAAACGATTTACCTATTTTTCCACAAAGCGATGAAATATGGCATCCTTATTCTGGACAACCTCTTAAAAAAAGGCTTTCCCATTGTTACAAATGACGGCATGTTGCTTGGATTTGCCATCATATGGTGTCAGATTATCACCATTACTATTGTTAATTTCTCTAAAACATAGCATTTATTCCATTTCATAGTGGTAGGAAGTGGAATCTATCCAGAAAGAAACAGCGAGGGCTTCCCCAATGACTGGTCCAGTCTGTAAGAAAGGAAAAAAATCACTGGTGTAATCAAAAAGTATTTTTATTGAAGAGAAATTCCACCTAAAACTTGCAAACTGTCTCTTCCAGTGCCACCTATTAGAAGTAGCAATCCTAAAAGTCAATATCAACCTTTTAACAAGCCTTTCCACATGATTTAGGATAAATGGCAAACTAGAATCTCAATTTGCAGCCATGGTGTTTCGGGGTGTTGCGTCTCAGCAGTGCAAAGCATGAGATCTGATTTAGCTGTGTGAGAGACTTCAGAAGGAAAAACTTTACCCCTTAGATCCTAGTGAGGAGAGTGAAATGCCAGAGTAAGGAGGCTTATAAACCATGCAATGGCTCCCCGGGGAGCTTACGAGCCTCCTTACACTGGCATTTTTTAGACAAATCATCTTACTTTTCCTCTAAGGATTCAATTTTCTTCCTTTTTTTCTATTATTTTATCACTGTTGATGACTCCCACTGATTTGCTATAGCAATGAGATGTGCACATATATACATATATACAGTTGAAACCAGAAGTTTACATACACTATATAAAAAGACACATATGCATGTTTTTCTCAAAATCTGACATGAAATAAGAATAAACCTTTCCCGTTTTAGGTCAATTAGGATTACCATAATTTTTAATATTTGCCAAATGTTAGAATAATAAGAAAGATAATGTTTTAACCACTTCGCACCAGAGCCTGTTTTTCCCTTCGTGACCGGGCCAATTTTTTCAATTCTGACCACTGTCACTTTATGAAGTAATTACTCTGGAACGCTTCAACGGATTCCCCTGATTCTGAGACTGTTTTTTCATGGCATATTGTACTTCATGATTGTGGTAAAATTTCTTTGATATCACTTGCGTTTATTTGTGAAAAAATCGGAAATTTGGCAAAAATTTGGAAAATTTTGCAATTTTCAAACTTTGAATTTTCATGCCCTTAAATCAGAGAGATATGTCAAACAAAATAGTTAATAAATAACATTTCCCACATGTCTACTTTACATCAGCACAATTTTGGAACCAAAATTTTTTTTTTGTTAGGGAGCTATAAGGGTTAAAAGTTGACCAGCGATTTCTCATTTTTCCAACAAAATTTACAAAAACATTTTTTTAGGGACCACATCATATTTGAAGTCACTTTGAGGGGTCTTTATGACAGAAAATACCCCAAAGTGACACCATTCTAAAAACTGCACCCCTCAAGGTGCTCAAAACCACATTCAAGAACTTTATTAACCCTTCAGGTGCTTCACAGGAATTTTTGGAATGTGGAAGAAAAAAATTAACATTTAACTTTTTTCACAAAAATGTTACTTTAGACCTAATTTTTTTTATTTTCACAGGGGTAACAGGAAAAAATGGACCCCAAAATTTTTTGTGCAATTTCTCTTGAGCGCGCTGATACCCCATATGTGAGGGAAAACCACTGTTTGGGCGCACTGCAGGGCTCGGAAGGGAAGGAGCGCCATTAGACTTTTTGAATGTAAAATTTGTCTGAATAATTAGCAGACGCCATGTTGCGTTTGGAGAGCCCCTGATGTTCCTAAACAGTGGAAACCTCCCACAAGTGACACCATTTTGGAAACTAGACCCCTTAGGGAACATATCTAGATGTGAGGTGAGCACCTTGAACCCCAAGGTGCTTCACAGAAGTTTATAATATTGAGCTGTAAAAATAAAATTTTCACATTTTTCCCACAAAAACGTTTTATATCCCTTAATTTTGCATTATCATAAGGGTAATAGGATAAATTGCACCATGAAATTTATTGTGCAGTTTCTCCTGAACACGCCGATACCCCATATGTGGGGGAAAACCACTGTTTGGGCGCACGGCAGGGTTTGAAAGGGAAGGAGCTCCATTTGACTTTTTGAATGTAAAATTTGTTTGAATAATTAGCGGACGCCATGTTGCATTTGGGGAGCCCCTGATGTGCCTAAACAGTGGAAACCCCCCACAAGTGACACCATTTTGGATACTAGACCCCTTAGGGAACTTATCTAGATGTGTGGTGAGCACCTTGAACCCCAAGGTGCTTCACAGAAGTTTATAATATTGAGCTGTAAAAATAAAATTTTCACATTTTTCCCACAAAACCGTTTTTCATCCCTTAATTTTGCATTATCATAAGGGTAATAGGATAAATTGCACCATGAAATTTGTTGTGCAATTTCTCCTGAACACGCCGATACCCCATATGTGGAGGCAAATTACTGTTTGGGCGCATGGCAGGGTTTGAAAGGGAAGGAGCGCCATTTGACTTTTTGAATGGAAAATTTGTTTGAATAATTAGCAGACGCCATGTCGCATTTGGGGGGCCCCTAATGTGCCTAAACAGTGGAAACCCCCCACAAGTGCCACCATTTTGGAAACTAGACCCCTTAGGAAACTTATCTAGATGTGTGGTGAGCACCTTGCACCCCAAGTGCTTCACAGAAGTTTATAATATTGAGCCGTAAAAATACAATTTTCACATTTTTCCCACAAAAAATGTTTTTCATTCCCTAATTTTGCATTATCATAAAGGTAACAGGATAAATTGCACCATGAAATTTGTTGTGCAATTTCTCCTGAGTACACCGATACACCATATGTGGGGGAAAAGCACTGCTTTGGTGTACGGCAGGGTTCGGAAGAGAAAGGAGCGCTATGTTGGCTGGGATAGGTGGCAGACACCATGTCACATTTGAAGAGTCGCTGACATGCCTAAACAGCAGAAACCCCCACAAGTGACCCCATTTTGTAAACTACATCTCTCAAGGAATTCATCTAGGGAAGTAGTGAGTATTTTTTAATTTTTAAATTTATACCATTGGGCAGTGAAAAAAGCATAATTATATTTTTACCACAAAAAAATGTTTTACCCTCAGATTTTACATTTTCACACAGGGCAATGGGTAAAAATGGTGCCGAAATGTGTCACACAATTTCTACTAAAAGTGGCAATACCCCATATGTGGCTGTATTGTACCGCTCAGCCATACGGCGAGATCTGGGGGGACGGAGTGCTATTTGACAATTGGAGAACAAATTATTGTAGAATAGGCATTTGAATTTGGGAGCACAACATTTTCTGAATTTCTTTTGGGGGGCAAGGGCCATTTCGCTTTTCCAGAGCCTTTCTGCTACCAGTAACTTGGAAGTCCCTTATATTTTTAACAGATGACGGACCTGAGTGGGGACTAGCTTTTTTTGAGGACTGAGTTGAAGCTTTTATTGGGAACATTTTACGTAACATTTATCCGGCGCTCTAGGCTGAGCACTTACATCGGGGTTTCCATCTAAATTTCCAAGTGATGTAATTCAGATGAAACCCCTGCGGGATCCATTCACTATAATGAGGCAGCAGAGTTACTCTGGACTCCGTCTGGCCTCTGTTTAGCGGTGTCCTTTTTTTCAGAAGTGCACAAAACTGTGGCCAACCGCACTTTTATGCACGCCTAAAACAAATGACACCGTGGGATCCCAGGCCAGACGGCATCCACAGTGGCCTATATCTGCCTCATTAGAGGGAATCTTCCGTCATGGGTTTTGTCTGAATCACGTATTTCAGAGATTTACACGGAAACTCTGGTGTAAGTGCTCAGCGCAGAGCGCAGGATAAATGTGGGCAGAGCCTTACTGCGATCTTTGGGAGACATAATAAACAAATCAGTAGCCGGTGAAGAATTGGTTTTATTTATTTTTTACTCCTTTCCTCGTGTGATATAACTGATTAGATTACTTTATTCTTCGGGTCGGTGTGATTACAGCGATACCAGAATCATATCGGGTTTTTATGATTGACAGCTGTCACAGACTAAAAGACGCTTTTTTTTGCAAAATCTAGTTTTTGCATCACCATATTTTGAGAGCTATAATTTTTCCATATTTTGGCTGACAGAGTCATGTGATGGCTTGTTTTTTGCGGGACGAGTTGACATTTTTATTGGTACCATTTTTGGGTACGTGACATTTTTTGATCGCTTTCTATTCCGTTTTTTGGGAGGTAAAATTAACAAAAACCAACAATTCAGGAATTGTTTTTTGAGGGGTTTTTTTTATGCCGTTCTGCGTGTGGTAAAAGTGATCAGGCAGCGTTATTCTTCGGGTCAGTACATTTACAGCGATGCTACACTTACTGTATTTTTTTTATTTTTTGGCGCTTTTACACAATAAAACAATTTTATAGAAAAAAATATTTTTTTTGCATTGCTTTATTCTGAGCGCTATAACTTTTTTATTTTTCGGCTGATGGAGCTGTATGGCGGCTTTTTTTTGCGGAACAAGATGACGTTTTCAGCGGTACCATTTTTATTTCTATTTTGCTTTTTGATCGCATTTTTTTCCACTTTTTGTTTGGCGATATGATGAAAAAGCATATTTTTTTGCCCCGTTTTTTATTTATTTTTATTACGGTGTGCACAGAAGGAGTTAATTAGTGTGACACTTTTATAGCTTGGGTTGTTTCGGACGCGGTGATACCAAATATGTGTACTTTTTTTGGTTTTGTAAAAATATACGGATTTATTGGTTTAATATTTTATTTATTTTTTATTTATTTTGTGATTTTTTTTTAACAGTTTAAAAACTTTTTTTTAACTTTTTTTTACATTTTTACTTAGTCCCTGTATGGGACATTAATTTTTATTTTTCTGATCACTGATCTCATGTAATGTAATAGACATGTATTACATTACATTAGATCTTTGCTGACTGTTTCACACCGTGTCTCCTGCCAGGCTTCAGCTGCAGGCTGAGCCAGGCAGGACACCATATATGGCAGATCTGGAGGTGGTCATGTGACCTCCAGCTGCCATAGCTACCCCAGGTCCTGGAAGGTATCAGGGGTCGTCGGAGAGGTAAGTAAGACGACCCCCTCTCCTCTGTCTATCTTCTATATGCCGCGATCACTATAGATCGCGGCATATAGAACATAGCAAAGGGTTAACATCACTGGGACCTGATCCAATCAGGTCCCGATGATGTCCCCTGTCAGAGCTAACGCTCTGCACCGGAATCGCAGCGCTTGCAGGACCCTGGGGGTCCTGAGCGCTGCGAGACCACCCACCGTTTTTAAACGTCGGCGCTGCACAGAGCCCAGCAAGCGCCGACGTTTATCTACAGTGGGCGGTCGGGAACCGGTTAAATAATTTGCCTGCTCCAGTGGTTTTGGGGTTACCTTGGTTAAAATTGCACAATCCTGTACTGGACTGGTCTACCAATGAAATTAAGTCTTGGAGTCCTAAGTGTTATGATAGATGTTGTAACGGTCGCATTGCTGCTGTGGAAAGAGGGGAATTACCTGTACCTATTCAGGATTTTTGGAAGGTTTTTTCAGAGGAGGAGTTGCAAGTTTTGCCTCCTCATAGGGACTATGATTGTACTATTGAGTTTGTCCCTGGAGCAACTCTTCCCAAGAGTCGCTTATTTAATCTTACTATCCCTGAGAGAAAGGCCTTGGAGGAATACATACAGACAAGCTTGGCCGCCGGTCACATTAGACCTTCTAAGTCACCTGTGGTTGTTGGATTTTTTTTTGGAAAAAAAAAGGACGGCGGTTTACGTCCATGTCTGGACTTTCGCAAAATTAATAAAATTACAGTACGCAATTCCTACCCACTGCCATTAATTCCTGACTTGTTCAACCAGTTAGTGGGGGCCAAGTGGTTCTCTAAGATTGATCTCCGGGGGGCATACAATTTGTTACGTATGAAGGAAGGTGATGAGTGGAAAACTGCTTTTAACACTCCAGTGGGTCATTTTGAGAATCTGGTTATGCCCTTTGGTCTTACCAACGCACCAGCTTTTTTTCAGAACCTTATTAATGACATCCTAAGACCGTTGATCGGTAAGAATGTGGTGTTGTATTTGGATGACATTTTGATTTTTGCGCCGGATCTGGAGTCTCATTGGCAGAGCGCACGTGAGGTATTGCAGTTGTTAAGCGACAATTCACTTTTTGCTAAGCTGGAGAAATGTGAGTTCGCTGTGCAGAGAATTAGTTTTTTGGGCTACATTATCTCCAGTGAGGGCTTTGAGATGGATCCGGTGAAGGTTCAGGCGGTGCAGGAATGGCCTAGGCCTATTAGTTTGAAACCAATACAGAGATTTTTGGGTTTCGCCAATTATTGCAGAAAATTCATTAAGAATTTTTCTATAATTGTTAAGCCGCTGACCGATCTCACCAGGAAAGGTGCGAATACGGTTCAGTGGACTACTGAGGCCATTGAAGCTTTTGTGTATCTCAAGGAGAGGTTCAGTTCTGCCCCCATCCTTATGCAGCCTGATGAGACCAAGCCTTTTTTGGTCGAGGTTGATGCTTCTTCGGTGGGGGTCGGTGCTGTTTTGTCTCAGGAAAACAAGGATGGAGTACATCCCTGTGCTTTTTTTTTCAAAAAAAATTTCTGAGACCGAACTTAATTACGATGTCGGTAATCGGGAATTGCTGGCGATTAAACTCGCATTTGAACATTGGCGTCATCTCTTGGAAGGTGCTAAATTTACCATTCAGGTTTTTACTGATCGTAAGAATCTGATCTATCTTGATGCTGCCAAGCGCTTGAATGCCCGTCAAGCTAGGTGGGCACTTTTTTTTTCGCGGTTTAATTTTTCTGTTACTTACATCCCGTGTACCAAGAATGTAAACGCTGATGCTTTATCTCGCAGTTTTTCTCCCATGGTTGGTACCGAGGAGGAGGAGAGCATTTTACAGGAAGGTGTTGTGATAGCAGCATTGGACTCCGTTTTGGAAGATGGGATTCTGAAAGCCCAGGAGGATGCCCCATCTAACACTCCCCATGGAAGGTTGTTTGTGCCTAGGAACTTTATGAGAGATTTGTTTGTGGAGTGTTATAAGTCTCGGTTGGCAGGTCATCCAGGAATTTCGGAGACTAAGAGACTTGTAGGTCGCAGTTTTTGGTGGCCTGGGTGGCAGAAGGAAGTCATTAAGTGGGTGCGTCAATGTACTGTGTGTGCTAGATCTAAGTCTTCACATGCTCCTGCTGCCGGGTTGCTTTGCCCTCTGGAGGTTCCTAGTGCTCCTTGGACGCATCTTGCTATGGATTTTATTACTGACCTTCCTGCCTCTGAGGGTTTCACTGTTATCTGGGTGGTCGTGGACCGTTTTAGCAAGATGTGTCACTTGGTTCCCTTCATCAAACTGCCCTGCGCCAGGACACTCGCTAAGGCTTTTGTTAAAGAAATTGTCAGGCTCCATGGCGTTCCTTCCGACATTGTTTCCGATAGGGGACCTCAGTTCGTGGCTCGTTTTTGGCGTGCCTTTTGTGACAGGTTGGGAGTCCATTTGTCATTTTCGTCTGGTTATCATCCTGAGTCTAATGGACAGACAGAAAGAAAGAACCAGGATGTTGAACAGTTTTTGCGTTGTTTTGTGGCTGACAATCAAGAGGGGTGGTCTGAGTTTCTGCCACTGGCTGAATTTGCTCTTAACAACCATACATCCTCTTCTGCTGGGTGTTCTCCTTTTTTTTGTTGTACTGGGAGACATCCGTCGTTTGGGTCATTCTCCAAATTGGTATCGGCTGTGCCGGAGGAGGAGAATTTTTCCGATGATTTGGAGAGAGTTTGGACTGATGTACGTCGTAACCTTCAAGAGGCCAACAAAAAATCCAAGAGGTACTTTGACAGGAAACGTCAAGAGGTTTTGTTTACTGTTGGTGACATGGTTTGGTTGTCTTCTAGGAATCTGCGGTTGAGGATTCCTTTTAAGAAATTGGGCCCGAAGTTTGTAGGTCCGTTTAAGGTGCTTCAGGTAGCTAACCAATCTGCTGTTAGGTTGGAGGTTCCTACCTCCTGGAAGATTAATCGGTGTTTCATGTTTCCTTATTGAAAAAAGCTGATGTTTCTGATAGGGACGCCACTGTCTCTGTTCCTCCGGTGGAGGAAGAAGGTGAATATGAAATTTCTCGCATTCTTAATTCTAGATGGCATAGAGGGAGATTGCAGTATCTCGTCGCTTGGAAGGGTTTCGGTCCCGAGGATAACTCCTGGGTAAGGGCGGATGATGTCTCTGCTCCTAGACTTGTCGGAGCGTTTCACAGGAGGTTTCCTGATAGACCTGGGCCTGGAGGATCCGGAGGATCCTCATTGAAGAGGGGGTACTGTTAGAACCCTCCTGTTAGTTTTTTCTATTTTGCTGGTCACATGACTTTTTGCCTATATAATCCAGCTCCGCCCTCCTGGCCTTGCAGGACTTCAGTGTTACATTTACTCTTAAGCTAGCCAGGTGCCTTGTACCTTACTCTGTAGTTTGCTTGGTCTTTTGACCACTAGTACTTCTGTTTGTTTGTTTGTCTTTGCTCTGTTACAATTTCTGCTAGGAGGTGTCCAACTATATCCCAGTCCTTAGTTCTTGTAGGGACCCCTCCCTTATATCTATAGGTCAGCGTTCGGACTAGCCGAGGACTTAGGCGGGTCTGTTCACAAGGAACAGGTCCTCCGCTGCATCGTAGGGAATCAGCTTAGTCCTATGGTAGGGACAGTTTTCCTTTCTTTCCTTAGTGTTTGTAGCAGTTCATAACAGCTCCCTGCATTCCACCGGTATGGGGCCACTCAATATTCCCACCGCGTGAAGGAGGAAGACTTAACAACCATCATGATCAATCCCCTACCTCACCACAGCTGGGCCAAGACCCAAGATAGTGACCCTGCAGTCCGCATGGTGAAAGACCTGCTGACCCGAGAAGACGTCCGTCTAGATCCGGATGCCCCAGAGGAAGCCAAGCAGCTATGGAAAGAGAAGAGCAGGCTGTTCCTCTATGAAGGTAAGCTGTGCAGAAGACTCGTCAACCACCGGACGCACGAGCTGACCTGGCAAGTCGTCCCATGGCGAGATGCAGCTATGGTCCTGGAGGCTTACCATGACAGAGCGGGGCACTTCGGCTGGAAGAAACTGGAGTTCCTGCTAAGAGGACGGTTCTTCTGGATCAGCATGAGAGGGGCTGTAGAGAAGTGGTGCAGAGACTGTGGCCCTTGTAATCTAAGGAGGAAGGACCGCACCAGCCAGAAGACACCCTTGAGGCCCATCGTCACCAAGCAGCCTCTTGAGCTGGTAGCTCTGGACCACGTCAAATTGGCTCCAAGCCGGTCAGGATACGTTTATGCCCTGACAATCATGGACCACTATTCCCGATTTCTAGTGGTGGTCCCGGTAAAAGACTTGACAGCTCAAACGGCGGCCAGAGCCTTCCAGCAAACCTTCTGCCACCCACACGGGTATCCAGAACAGGTCCTGACAGACCAAGGTCCTGCATTCGAGGAAAAAATCTTCCAAGAGTTCTGCAACCTCTATGGCTGTAAGAAGATTCGGACAACGCCTTACCACCCACAAACCAACGGGATGTGTGAGAAAATGAACAATATAGTCATTGATCTCATGAAGACGTTGCCCCTGGAGGAATGCAGCCTGTGGCCAGAAAAACTGCCGGACCTGATAGACTTATACAACCATATCCCGGTGAATGCTACAAACTGCACCCCGGCTTACCTGATGAGAGCTAGACCAGGTAAGCTGCCCATAGACCTGGAGATGGGAGTCCTAACACCCAAGGACACCTCCCCAGATGCGGACTGGGATACGGAAAGGCGACTGCAGTACAAGAAGGTACAGGAGAGTGTGGAGAAGAGCCTGGCCCAGGCGAGACAAAAGCAAGAGAGGCTCTTCAACCAACACGTCCCTGCTTGTCCCCTGGAACCTGGTGAGCAGGTTCTGAAGCGAAAGAGAAGGCTACACAAGCTGGATGAACAGTGGGAAAGGGAACCCTACACAGTACTGCAGTCTGATCACGACAACCCGAAGGTGTGCGTGGTCACTAAGGATGGAGAAGAAACCACTAGTACCGTCTCCAGAGACCACCTAAAAATGTGCCCCGAGCAACTCCGTAGTGCAGAAGAGGATCAAAGTGACCTTGAACCCGCAGAGGACAAGGAAGAAATGATCAGCACCATTCTCGGAGAATTCCCTCAGTCCTGGACTCGAATAAACGGTGCCATAGTGGTACCCGTCCTGCATTTCCTGCAACCGGCTCAGCAACAACCTACACCAGAGCAGGAAGGTGGAGAAGAACAAGCAGTTCCAGAGGCAGAAGGGCCTGTACCAGCAGCCCAGGAGAGTCAACCCTCTGCTGACAGTGAGCCTGCCATGCCTGCGGTAAGCCAGAGGACCCGCAGACAGCTGCCTGCCCTGCCTGTAAGTTTAGCCAGTGACTGCACCCCGAGCGCTAGTGAGAAAAACCAGATTAGACCACCACCAGACAGTGGGTTACGTAGGTCAACCCGAAGCACTAAGGGGCAAATGCCAGCTCGCTGGAATATCTAAGTGGATAATGTATGTATTTAATGTGTTATGTTGTACCCTGGTTATTAATTATGTTTTTCTAGTTTTTCTAGCTCATGGACTGACAGGTTATGGACGATGAATAACCGGAACTATCATGTAGATAGTTGCAGTTGGTGCCTCTTGCGAAGACGGCCACGGAAGAAAAACCTGTCTGGCGTGGCCCCGTGTGGTCCAAAGTAGGTAGTTTTGCCTTGCAGCCACGCCCAACGTTTGGGGTTTGCTTTGGACAGGTCCCCACATCGCTCAAAGACTTCGCCTTGTTGGGTGAAATGGACACCCGGTCGCGGAAGCGCCGTTTCCTTAAGGACAAAATGCACTTGTACATATGTTATGTTGTTGTTTATAACCTATATTTGTGTTTCCTGTTAGTCCCGGAGTACTAAGTTTTACTAGGGGGGAATGTGTCACCCTGGCCTGGATGCCACAAATGTATAATAAAGCTGTGTCTGAGAGCAAGGGGGAGGTTCTCTGGTCAGGGACCATTAGCATGCAGCACCTCCTGTCCCAAGTCAGTAGGGGGAGCAGGCTGACCCTATAAAAGCTGGAACTGGGGGCAGGGTTAGAGAGTTCTGGACGACCTGTCTCTGGAGTGAGAGGTGTCCCAGAGAAGGGAGAGCCAGTTCAGCTGAAGCTGAGGAGGTCGTGTGGCAGTAGAGGAGCCACGAGCCAGGGACGGAAGGCGAGGAGAGCCTGTCCTGGCTGAGAGAGAAACTGATCTACCGGACTTGGTGTCCGAGGCTGTTAGGAATCCAAGTCCTACAGCAAATAACCAGCCCGCAGGGGACTGTATGTTCCTTGGCCTAAGAAGCCCGGAGGTTCCGCCACAGTAGAAGGGACCAGCAAAGCTGCACCAGGCCAAGAGTAGAAAGGGACCCAAATTGCAAGCCATACGGGCGAGAAGACACGGTGAGCTCAGGAACGTGGGCTGTTACACCACAAGGAGGGAAATAGCCAGAAAGAGCGCAGAGAGCATGGTAGGCCTTCACCCTCACCCTGACCAGGGCCAGCTTCCCACTTGTTCTCAGACATCCAGGCCCCCTCCTAGCCGGGACTGTTTTTGGGTCGTCTCACCTGTTCTAATAAAGACCCTGAACTGTTTAAGAGGCCTCCGTTTCCTGGCTATTGCGGTCAGAATCATCCCCTCCATCATCCATCTATATACTGCCCTGGGGCCACACTCCTCCCGTGGGGAGTTATACTACTTAGTGCTGCACACCTACATCTGCCCCAGCGGTCTGCACTGTAGCGGCGGTTAACCCTGACCGCAATCCACGGGTGGCGTAGTCGGACATTTAAAACCCTACAAATAGACTGCCACAACATTTGGTATGACCACCCTGAGCCATGGACCGGGTTGCCACTACTACCCCCATTATTTCCCTATTGCCCGGTTCCGGGTAACCCACGGCCCAGGGGGCGAGTCATATCCATAAGATAGGGCATCAATGTATGATCGGCCGGGGTCCTGCACGCAGCACCCCTGCCGATCAGAAGTTATCGGTGCTGGCGGCGGAGGCCACCGGCCGGAAGTACTTGCCTGCGGTGTTTGGCCATCCATCTGTAGTGGCCGCCGCGGGGTACTGCACATCCGCCTCCCATTCAATTGAATGGCAGTTTGATGTGCACTAACAAGTGCCGACCACTACAACATGGCGACCAGTCACCGGAAGGTAAGCACTTCCGGCCGGCGGCCACCGCCGGCACCGATAACAGCTGATGGCGGGGGTGCTGTGTGCGGGACCCCGGGCAAACATAAATTGATGCCCTATCCTATGGATATGGCATCAATGTGAAAGTAGTGGACAACCCCTTTAAAGCACAGTGGCCATGAGGTTTCTATAAAATCCCATCCACTTTGCTTGAACTGCAAAACACTCTGTTTTTGCCACAGCAAATAAATATTGTCAAAAACAAACCGAAAGCTCATTGTGGGAACATAACCCACAAGAGTACTATGGGGCCTGTGACTTCCTCCTCTATCATTCTTCCTCAGCATCTGACGTCTCAGCACAGCGGGCCTGATGACATCACTACATTGCACCCACTGCCCTGAGATGTGCAGGCGCTTCAGAATGCTTGCTGCATAGACCGGAGCAGCGGGGAACAAGGAGGAGAGGTGAGTATTTTTTTTTTTAAATCAATGAGCACATTTTGGTAGTCATAGTAATGTATAGAGGACCATGGGGAATTCATTATACTGTATGGAGGACGATGGAGGTGCATTATACTATATGGAGGACTATGGGGAGTGTATTATACTATATGGAGGACTATGGGTAGTGCATTATACTGTATGGAGGGCTATGGGTAGTGCATTATACAATATGGAGGACTATGGAAGTGCATTATACTACATTGAGGACTATGGGGAGTGCATTACACTACGTGGAGGACTATGGGAGTGCATTATACTATGTGGAGGACTATGGGGAGTGCATTATACTATATGGCGGAATATGGGGTGCATTATACTATATAGAGGTCTATGTGGAGTGCATTATACAGTATGGAGGACTATGTGGATTGCACTATACTATATGCAGGACTATGTATGTGCGTTTTTACCTGCAGATTTTCGGCATCTAATGAAAATCTATGGGGAAAATCCACACATAAAACTCAGCATACTCACAAGAGAAATTGACATGATGTGGATTTGATACACACACCGCAGCTCAGTTTACGCTGAATAAAATTAAAGCACAGTGGCCATGAGGTTTCTATAAATTCCATCCACTTTGCTTGAATTGTAAAACACTCAGTTTTTGCCACAGAAAATAATTAGTGTCAAAAGCAAACCAAAAGCTCATTGTTGGAACATAGGCCACGCGAGTACTATGGGGCCTGTGACTTCCTACTTCGTCATTCTTCCTCAGCATCTGACGTCTCAGTACAGCGGGCCCTATGACATCATTACATGGCATCCACTGCCCTGAGATGTGCAGGCACTTCAGAATGCTTGCTGCATAGACCTGAGCAGCGGAGAACATGGAGGAGAGGTGAGTATTTTTTTTTTAAATCAATGAACACATTGTGGTGGTCATAGTACTGTATAGAGGACTATGAGGAGTGCATTATACTGTATGGACTATATAGGACCATGGGGAGTGCATTATACTATATGGAGGACTATGGGGAGTGTGTTATACTATATGGAGGACTATGGGAGTGCATTATACTATATGGCGGATTATGGGGAGTGCATTATACTACATGGAGGACTATCGGCAGTGCCATATACTGTATGGAGGACTATGGGGAGTGCATCTTACTGTATGGAGCACTATGAGGAGTGCATTTTACTATATGGAGGAGTGCATTATGCTATATGGAGGACTATGGAGAGTGCATTATGCTATATGGAGAACAATGGGGAGTGCATTATACTATATGGAGGATTATGGGAAGTGCATTATAGTATATGGAGGAATATGGGGTGCATTATACTGTATGGAGGACTATGTGGATTGCATTATACTATATGCAGGACTATGGGGAGTGCATTATACTATATGGAAGACTATGGGGAGTGCATGATACTATATGGAGGACTATAGGGTTCAGCACACTATATAAAAGATTATGATTTTGCATTATACAATATGGAGGAATATGGGGCCCATTATAGTATATAGAGGGCTATGTGGGGGCTATTATAATATTTCGAGGGCTATGTGGGAGCCTTTATACTTTGTGGAGGGCTATGTGAGGGCCAATATACTGTATGCAAGCAATTATACAGTGTGAAGGTTTGAGTGGGGACCATCATACCATGTGGAGGGCCGTGGGGGTCATTGCACTGTTTGGTTGTACTGTTTGGAGAGCTAGTGGGGGCCATTATACAGCATGGCGAGGTGTGGGGCCATTATACTGTATGATGACCTATTATACTTTATAGAGGGCTGTGTGGGGGCCAAAGCTGGGGGATCACACTGTGTCACGGTCACCATACTTTGCCGGGGGAGTTGAAGTCGAGTACAGTAGGGTCATCATAATGTGCATGTCCAGGGTACTGTGAAAGAATTCACATACTGTGTTTGTTGGGCACTTTTGTTGGTATCATACTTTAAACATGCAATGAAAGAGGAATCTGGGGCTTCAGTAGGAGGAAAATTACTTTCTAAAGGCTGGAAAGTTGTGAGATATGCTCTTCTGTGACCCCGTCGAATGTTATTTTTTTTGTTGGGTGGGGGGCAACTAGCACTTCTGCTATGGGATCCCATGATTTCTATGTACACCCATGTCTATGGGCCTGTTTACATGCCAGTGTATTTTCACAGTCTCGGGGCTCATTCACCTGTTAGTTTCTGTGCTATTTTTTATTTTTTTCACAGGTAGCATGTGTACCTATGACAGTCTATGGGGATGCTCACATGCCCATGATTTTTCATTGAGATATGTTTTATATTGATTCAAGTGTCAGATCAAATTCATCAATGAAAGTGTCCGGGTCTGTTAAAAGATGGGCCAGAACTCGGATGAAGTTTGTCCGTTTTTGACTGACCGATGGGAAAAGTACTGATGTAATTCTGACCAACCTAAGGTAAAAATCACTGATTAAACTCGCTCCATTTTTCTCGCACATGAAAAAACCTGATGTCTGAATGAGGCCTAAGTGGTCCACACAAAATTATATACAGTATCACCAATGCAAGTCTATTAGGCCGCAAAAAATGTGGACAGCATTTGGATGTCATCTGTGTGCCAGTCATGAAATGGACTGTTGGTTATGAGAAGGGGGAGAAACATTCATCAGTTTTATTTTCAGCTGAAAAAAGCTAATGAACCCTGACCAAACTGTGATGAAACTGATCAAAAACACTCATCACACTTACACCATTTTTGTGAGTAGAAGACATATCACTGTTGTATAATTCAGCACTTTACACACTACAGGGTTAACCCAACAGATTAGCTATGTAGCATCCAGAAGGCGGGAGGAGAAGAGTTAATATAAAGCTCAGTCCCAGGTTTTGCCTTTAGAGTAATTAGCTTGGAGGAGCAGAGCAACATGGAGCAGGGTGATGGCTCCACATTCCCTCTTATCCCTCAAGGAGGAGGATAGGAATTTGTCCTGATCCTCCTCCGCTGCAGCCGGCTGTGCAGGATGGGAAAGCATGAAGATGATGGGAATGTGCACTACACGGAAGGAAGATGTGTAAGGTAACTGGAACAATGAGGCCCACAGGGGAGTTACTGCCCTGTATGGAGGGGAACATACTATAGGTAAAACTGCCACCAATGGATAATGACCGATCAGTAAAGATGAGCAAGACTTTTGAAACTTACATTTGCAGAGTTTTCCCAGGAAATTCCAAAGCCTCTACTTGCCCCGAAAAACATGTATGACGCCATTCCCTTTTTTCCTTAACACACTAATCCCCTTCACTGCATTGATGTCGCCCTCTCTGTCTGTCTGTTTTCTATCATGTTTCATGGCTTTCTCTCCCTATTTCTATGGCTAGGCTGTGAGCTGTGATGTACTTTTCTCTATCCAGGTTCACCACAAAATGGCTGCTTCCTTTCCTGCTTCTGCTTTTATACTTGCTATAATAGTCCTTCTTAATTGTCTGAGCTATACTATGTTAGGCCTCATTCACATGTGCAGGGTTTAAACATGTACGTGAAAAAATGGTACCGGTGTCCTCAGTTTTCGATCAGTGTTTTTCACCGATGGATAAAGAAATTACAAAGCTTCTCCTATACAATGTTAAACTTGTACAGGACACTGATGGCACACTGACCGACCCATAGACCACTATTGGACCTCCGTGTCATCCGTGCTGCTGGAAAAAAAATGGACATGGCTCTGTGTGTTCTGTATGGACACAAGGGGTGTGTAAAAAAAACACTGGTGTGTGAATAGCACCATACATTGAGTACACGTTCTATCCATTAAAACTGCTACAACTCGTGCGTGCAATGCAGATGAGACCTAATATGATGGCAGCAAGGCATTCTGGGAAAGCCCGTCTTCTCTGACTGATGCAATCTTCTGCAATGTCTCAAAAGGTGACATTCATTTTAGGCACAAAAATTCAACATGAATTTGATTCCCGTTGAATGGATTCGCTCAGATCTAGTCATCAGAAAATGTTTAAATTAGTTTGTTTTCCATGTGTTTTTTTTAATGTTTTCATACTTTCTTCTCACAATCTTGCAGTTTTCACACTGGCCACCAGGGCTATTTTACACATTTACTTCTGTCCTTTCTGGAAGAATTTTCAGCAAAGCTTTTTATCAGAGGCCGGATTACAATGACCGGTAACATACAGCTGATAACGCAGGTTCCACCAATCACAGTTGATGTCACACCTGACCTTACTCCCCTTCACCCAATGATCTTTGTACAAGCTCATTGGACGCTTCAATGCAAAACAGAGGCCCTGACTTCAGACCGGTGGTGTTCATGCTAATCTTGATGAGGTCGGTGTGCTAGAGTCATGCAGAGGTCAATGAATCCGGACTATCAGAGAACTAGCGAGCGCCTTGTGTGTCTCCATGTGTGCCTTGCCAATAATCTTACTCCAGTCAGTGACTGGAGTAAGATATGTCGCACAGAGAATGCCACAGCTTATAAAATTTTGCTGGTGCCCACTTTATCAGGGCTGGGTGAAAATGGAGTGTGAACGCTAAAAAGTCACAATTTCAGCCCAGCTTTGAGTTGCGCTAAAACTTTGTGACTTTTCAAAGCTTTTTGCACTAGTATTCTGGCTTTGAATGAGGCTCATAGTGTCTAAGTGAGTTTATTGCTGTTAATGTAGATTTCCTGAAAGAACAGGACATATGAACATAGAATAGCCTCAGGGGTCAGTGTAAAAAATTCTAAGATTTCTAATTTTAAATATAAATTTTGATATGGGAAAATATTGCCAACTTTTTTGAATGCATTTAAAGAAAACTTTTTTTATGATGCCTCCCCTTTAATTTTGCTTATGAAAATTTGGAGCTCTGAATCTGAAAAACTGAGCACCAACTACTATGAGGATTTACTGTTAGAAATGAATGAAAGGCAGATAAATTCAGAATAACATTTAATGTTTTATATGAATTTGACCCCTTTGCATATATGGGCGTAACTGTACGTCCGCGCTGAGGTGAACGCATGTGGAGGCGGCTCAGGAGCTGAACTCCTTCCACACGTGTCTGATGCAGACTGAAATAAAGGGGTTGTCCATTACTCAGACAACCCCTTCTTAATTACGGTTTCAATCATGTGAAATAGCAGCTATGCTCTCCTCTGGTGCGGGTGCCATTCCAGTGATGTCGGCGTCTGGTCTCCTGGAGCATGCATGACATATCACGGGAACCCTGCAGCCGACGCCATTCCAGTGATGTCTATGTCTGGTCTCCTGGAGCATGCATGACATATCACGGGAACCCTGCAGCCAACGCCATTCCAGTGATGTCTGTGTCTGGTCTCCTGGGGCATGTGTAGCACCCCGAGGGTTCGGTTGCTACAGGGGTATTGCACCTCAACCAGAGGTGTGATATTCCACTCCCAGGTAAGGATGGAGTGTGGACCAGGGCTCAGTTAGCTGCACACGCACACACTCCCCATTTCCGGGGGAAAGCTCGATGGTGCTCCCATTTTTGCAGGGACAACTGACCATGTCCCTGGCTGGAGTGGGGAGGGGGTAGAGAACCCAGTGGTGTAGGAGCAGAAGGGGACGGTTTCTGGAGCATAGGAAGGAGCGCATTGGGTGCAGGTCACCTGAGCTCAGCACAGAGAAGCAGATATAAGGTGGGAGCCATCTCCAGTCTAGGAGAATAGTAGGAGTAGTAAGAGAGAGAGCTGACAGGGAGCAGCAGCTCAGCCTGAGCTCAGCTCCATGAGGCAGGCCTAGAGAGAAGGCCGGGGCCAGAGAGAAGAAGAGAAGAAGGAAGGAAGGAGAAGAGACAGAGGAGTGGAAGGGCTCCAGAAACAAGAAGGCAGGAGGGATCCTAAGAGTGCAGAACGGCCAGCAACCATTGCAAACCCCATTATACCGGGTGAAAGGGTCAGGCCGTGGAAAGGTACCGGATCCCTAAGTTGGTGGAGGCGAATCTACCCTCAGCCAAGAACCGGAGGTTGTGACCATTTATTGGTGCGACCCCCCGCTAAACCTGCTAGGGAGGCACCATATAGGATAGCGGGAAGTGAAGGCCAATGCTTACCCGACACGGTCCGCGGTAGCCGGACAGAAGTCAGGACACTGGTGGGGCATGAGAGGCCAGAGAAAGGACAGAAGGGGGTCCTGTGCCATACTCCTGAATTGCCTGGGGGTTGACCGAGCTCCTCACCTGGTGGACACAGCACGGCTCGGGCAGTCCTTGCTGACAGAAGTGACTTGGATATCAACTGTGAGTAAAACACCCTGGACTGCATCATTGGACTCTGTGTCATTTATGCTGCGCCTGCACCATCACCCCCAGCATTCACTTTCACTGCCCTGAGGCTACACTTTTCCCATGGGGAGTTATCCTATCCCTGTGCTGCACACTAATACCAGCCTCAGCGGTCTGCCTCGCAGCGGCGGTTATCTCTGACCGCAATCCACGGGTGGCGTAGTCGGACATTCACAAAACTATAAATAGACTGCCACAGCATTTGGTCTGACCACCCTGAGCCACGGGATCGGGTTGCCACTACTACCCCCATCAGCACCGTACACTAGAAGGCCTAGTTCCGGGTACCCCACGGCTCAGGGGGCGAGTCACATGCATGACTAATCATAGGATCCCTGCAGCCAATCAGTGACTGTGACTCACCCCCTGGGCCGTGGGGCACTTGGAACCGGGCTTCAGTGTGATGATGGGGGTAGTAGTGGCAACCTGATCCCGTGGCTCAGGGTGGTCAGACCAAATGTTGTGACAATCTATTTGTAGGGTTTTGAATGTCAGACTACGCCACCTGTGGATTGCGGTCAGGGAGGACCGCCGCTGCAAGGCAGACCGCTGAGGCTGATGTACATATGCAGCACAGGGATAGGATAACTCCCCACGGGAAGAGTGTAGCCTCAGAGCAGGTAATAGGATGCTGGGGGTGATGGTGCAGGCCGCAATAATAAAGGTCCAGAGTCTACTTCAAACAGTCCAGGGTCTTTATTGTAGGTGGTACTTATGACCCAACAGGAGTACAGGGTAGGAATGGGCCTGGGTGTCTGAGAACATTCAGGCGAGCCCCACTGGTCAGGGTGAGTGGGTAGGCCTACCGTTCTCTCTGCCCTTGCTGACTATCTCCCCCTTTAGTGGTGTGATAGCCCACGTCCCTGAGCTGGCCGTGTACTACGCCTGTATGGCTTGCGACTCGGGCCTTAGGTACCTGTTGCTTCTCTGTGCTGTACCAGTCCCTCTGTGTGGCGGAGCCTCCAGGCTTCTCAGGCCCAGGGATCTAAAATCCCTCGCAGGTAGGTTATCTGCTGCCGGGCTTGCAACCCTGACAGCCTCGGATCCCAGTGTCCGGTTATGTAGTTCTCTCTCTCAGGGTCCCTTCTGCCTTCTTGTTTCTGGAGCCTTTCTACTCCTCTTTCTCTCCACCTTTCTTCCTTCCTTCTCCTTCTCCTCTTCCCCTTCCTGGCCCCGGCCTCTTCTCTAGGCCTGCCTCGTGGAGCTGAGCCCAAGCTGAGCCTCAGCTCCCTGTCAGCCCTCTCTGGCTGAACTTCTTCCCTCTCTGAACTAACCGACTGAACACTCTCCTAAGATGGCCCCCACCTTTTATCTGCTTCACTGTGTCTGAGCTCAGGTGACCTGCAACCAATGAGCTCCTTCCTATGCTCCAGAAACCGTCCCCTTCTGCTCCTGCATCACCGGGTTCTCTCCCCCCTCCCCACTCCAGCCAGGGACATGGTCAGTTGTGCCTGCAATAAATGGGAGCATCTGCGAACTGTCCCCCGGAAATGAGGAGTGTGTGTATGCAGCTAACTGAGCCTTGGTCCATACTCCATCCTTACCTGGGAGTGGAATATCACACCTCTGGTTAAGGTGCAATACCCCTGTAGCGACCGAACCCTCTGGGCGCTACAACTGCATCACTCTCTCATCCTTTGAACAGAACTGACAGCCAGAGAGCAGCAGCAGATTACACTTCTTTAGGGTGTCCCTTTCGTCTGAAGGAAGTGAGCGTGAAATGGCTACTGACTGCGTGATATGAGGTCACTCGAGTCCTGGGAGACTAAGCGCAGACTTGGGTAGAACAGCAACAGCACAAAAGGTGATTATAGCTGTTTTATATGTAGGAAATATTGTGATTGAGAGCTGTTTGAGTAGTGGACAACCCTTTCTATATAGCTGACATTTTATCTCTAACAGTCGCAGTCAGAGCTTCGTTTCGGCCGCAGCTGTTAACCATTTAAATGCCGCTGGCTCCCATTGGCGCTCTGGGATGAGGCCGATGAGTTAAAATGAAAGCTGGTGGCATGCTGAAGGTCCCTGTCTCGACTATATTTGAACTGATCTGAATCAGAGCTTTGAAGGAAACTGGTATTTTCACTATATAGCATAATAATGTGGTATTGCACCGTGTCATAGAAAATATTGCAATTTCTGAAGCCACTAGTAAAGGAGTATTCCTTCACCCCTCTCACCTCCTCTTTTGCAATAGGACAAAAGAGGGCAATCTAAGCAGCCCATATGCAGAATGCCCAGTTGACAAGTAGGAAAATTAGATGTAGCTGGATAGTGAACTATGGGGGAAGGCATCGGCGAGATCTTACAATATCCCACCGCTGCCACCAATTTGTCAGGGATTTGCACACACAGACTATCCTGATTACTCACTATGTAGTTACCGGCAAGCAAGCCGTGAGCGTATGGCGTACACGCCTCCGAATTTCAACGCATTGAATGTGTATATGCCCCCATACGATCATTGCCAGCTTCACGATAACCCAATTAATAGTATTCACTGCCACCACCGATCAGTTCTAAATACAGGCCTGATCGGACTCCTGCTTTCTGGTAGCGTATGGCTTTGGAGGAGGAACGATTACAGAACAGAAGAAACAGGACTAATACATTTTATATTTAATCCAAAGGGAGGCAGGGTTTATGAAAAAATATACAAAGGATTTTACAAAGAGGGACAGTACAATACATATACAGTTACACAAAATAAAAGGTATTAATGGAAGAACTTACTAGACAGATCAGAGACTATTCAATTTACCTGGAGGAGAGGTGCTCCAATGGACTGTTATGGAGCAGGACCTGTGGTTACAAATATGTATCTCACGGCATGAGTATAGACCCATATTCAGCTGGATCTTTTATGCTGAAGGGGTGGCCCTGCCCACACACTCCCCTGTGATGACCTCACGTGGGCTCATCTCTGTCCATCATGGTTTTATGAAATCTATAATTTCTGCAATAACTTCTCACTGGTTGATCACAGAAGTTAGCAAGTGCTGCCATCTTTTTTTAATGTGATTTTGCCTTGAGAAGAATATTGAAAATTTAACCCCATGTCAATCATTGTGCCCTGTTTGGCGGGATTATAGAGGTCTACAGCATACAGTTGTAACTGGACACTTCTGCAGCTAAGAAGGGAGGGGGCAGAGAGGCAGCGAGTGACAAGAAGCTGCCACAGCAAGACCCCCTTTGGACCCCAGCCATGCAGCATGCCCTTTGTGTCAGATACAGTATTCCCATAACTCGGTATTGAATTATAGCATGTCCTAGTTATTCATAATCTAGATTTTCGAGATCCCAAGAGAATGGGAAATGTCACGGTCATAGAAATATTGAGAATCTTTCTCCCCCTCCGAAATCCCACTCACTCTTCCCTCCTCCCCTATCTACCATTTGTCAAAGGAGCAAGAGCTTACACTCTTCCCAATTGCCCATATGCAAATAGCGGGATCCACCAAGTGTTCAGGCTAATCACCATATAAAATGGAGACAGGAGTGATGAATTGACACCTGGTTGAAAAGGATACAGCTCCTAGAATTCCTTTGAAGCTTAGCTCATCTCCATTTGCACATGTATTCAAGCTGCAGTCTGGTAGGCACTGAAATGAAATATGGAATATCAGAGTTTCTATAACGCTGATTGTGATACGATACATATTTTTAGTGGCAAGGTTAGCTAAGGAACAATATACATATTTTTCCTTATCTGAGAACAGTACGGGTGCGCTATGATGCAAGAAGGCAGGAATGACCAACCGAAGATATGTCATGTCTAGTCTCTAAAGAAAGGTAAATTTGTAATAAGAAATGTGATATTACATGGAAACTTCTGCGATCAACCAGCGAGGAGTTATTGTGGAAGTTAGAGATCTTAATAAAACCATGAAGTGGTGCCAAGCCCACAGTGAAGTCATGACAGGGGAATGTGTGGGCAGGGCCCCTTTCAGCATAAAAGTTCCAGCTGTAGTTGAGAATATAGTCATGCCGGGAATGATATATTTTATAAGCAGAGGTCCCATTGTCTGTGTAGAACTGTACCAATCTGACCTTACACGTCCTCGAGGGGGTGCGGAATGTCACGATGGTGCAAATGACAGATCCGTACCACGTGCTCCGTCTCACGTAATTGTGACGTCAGGCAGGTGGTGGGGTGTGGATTCATCAGTTCCGACAGTGGTAGGATTCTGTGGGGTCCCTCCTGCTGCCAATTTCTTTGCATTGGTGGCAAGCGGTGGGATCAAGATAATAGTGTGTGTGTGTGTAACGCATACTCAGACACTTAAGATCAGCTCAGCACTAGACAGTCTGAGTGCAAATACTGTAAGGCGTGTGTGGGTGCATCAGGTGGCAGTTTGGTGTCACTGACCATAGAGTGCAAGGATGGCCAGTGGCACCAGGGCCAAAACCAAGGAGATGGCCAATGCACCATATGGTGTTGAGGAGGTGGAAGACCACGTTACTCTAAGAGAAGGGGAGTCCAACTTAGGCCCCCCAGAGAGAGATTCACCAGTGGTCGGTCCCGCAGTGGGCTACCCACCACCTGACCCCCTCATACAAGTTTCCCTAGCGAGTCTCCAGGTTGGAGACAGGGCCACCTATGAGACCCTCATGGCAGAATGTCAGCGGGAGCACGAGCACCAGAAAGATGTGTTCCAGCTCCAACTGCAGGCCCCAGCCAGTCGCAAGTCCCCTGAGATCCGAGTCCCGAAGCTATGGACGAATGACTTCTCCCTTCTGCACAAAGGAGGGGGCTTGGACACTTTCTTGCTGGCATTTGAAAAAAACTGCCATCAGTACCATCTGCCTGAGGAACAGTGGGTCCGGTTCCTAACCCCTCAGCTTAGGGGTAAGGCCCTGGAAATCTTTGGGTACTTGCACAGTGAGACCACCCTGAGCTATGAGGACTTCAAGCAGGCTCTGGTCTGGCAGTACAACTTGACTCCTGAGTCATACCGGAAGAAGCTCCAGAGTATGCAGTGGTGTCCTGCAGACTGCTGGGTTGATCACATGTGGGCCCTAATGAGAGCAGTTGATCCTCGTCCCAGAATCTGTCCACTGTTTTGTGTGTGAGTGGGGGTGGTGGGAGGTCCCTTGACAACTTTCAGACTGTTACCATAGGCCACGCCAGAGCAATGGGACTGTGAGACACCGGTGCTGAGATGACCCTTGTGCGGCCCAAACTGGTGTCACCCTAGGATTTGATACCTGATTAAACTTTCGCCGGCTCCGGGATTGGAGGCATCAAGCCGGCGCTGTCCATCGCCAAGGTGTATGTGATCAATGCTGCATGCTGTATGAAGTTGTATTCAAACGTTCAAGTAAAGTTCTTTTTTATAAAATGGAGTGGAAGTTCCCTAATGTGTGTGCGGTGGTTCCTGAGGTGGAAGAACCGAAGACAGCAGAGATCTGCGACCAAAACGTGAGTGTTACACACCACATACAGAGCACAGGAGAATTGGGACATGTGTCTTTATCAGGGAGCCAGAGTGTGGGAACACAGCAGCCCCTCACCACAACTACCACCCTGAGCCCCTAACACCTCTCTCCCCATGGGGGACGAGATCAATCAAGTCAGCTGTGATGAGGCCTCAGAATGTGGCCATACGGCAGGCTGGAGAAATTTGTCCTGTGAGGTTGTTGCAGAGGGGGCAGACAAGGGGCAAACAGCTGCAGAGGGGGAGCATGCCATGGAGGGCGGGGCAGTTCCAGGAGAGATGGGGCTCCCAGGTAAGGCCGCATGGTAGGGTTCCTCCACAACCAGGATGTTAGAGGGCCAGGGTAGTCCTTTTAGACCAGATGCTTGGTCAGAAGCAGAGGAGAAACGGGCGCTACCCGCGGTCTCAGCGGCCGTAGCCACTGTTGCTTGCAGTGGCGGCACCCGGGCCCTAGTGGCCCCTCGGGAGTCCGACGGCTTCTCCCCTTCCGACCAAGTGGCTGCCGGGTCAGACGGAGGCCAGGAGACGTGGCAGGTTTGTCTATTCTGGCCATGTCCAGTCAGGGGTTTCAGGTGGCGTTAGAGACTGACAGCCTGAAGCCTCGTGAGGAGCGGGCGGCACAGCCTCCCTCGAACTCTGTCCTCCAGTGGGTGGTCTGGGACCAAGGATGGCTATACCGGGTAGCAGTCCAGCGAGGCTCACCAGAGGCGTGGCCCAGGGATCGACAGTTAGTGGTACCCTATCCGTTCAGGGTGGAGTTTGTTGCAGATGGCACACGAAATTCCGATGGCTGGACATCTAGGGATCCATAAGACCAAGGCCAGGCTAGCCCAGCATTTCTAATGGCCAAGGTTGGGGGCTGAGGTAACTGTCTACTGCCATTCGTGTTACACCTGTCAGAGGGTGGGGAAGGTGGGGCGGTGGCCCAAAGCCCCACTGGTAACTCTGCCCATCATCGAAGAGCCTTTCAGGAGGGTGGCTGTGGATTTGGCTGGCCCGATGGCCACTCCCAGCAGCTCAAGGAAACGCTTCATACTGATGGTAGTAGACTATGCCACCCGGTACCCGGAAGCGGTAGCCTTGTCATCCATTCGGGCAGACAAGGTGGCTATCGCCTTACTGAAGATGTTCTCCCGAGTGTGTTTTCCCCAGGAAATGCTCACCGACCGGGGAACCCAGTTCATGTCGCAGCTGATGGAGACCCTCTGTAAGCAAATACAGGTGCAAAATCTGGTGACCAGCCCATACCACCCACAGACCAATGGCCTGTGCGAACTGGCACTCTGAAGCAGATGCTTAAGATGTTGGTTGACTCCTAGGGGCACGACTGGGCGCGGTACCTCCCACACCTGCTTCTTGCCTACCGGGAGGTTCCACGGGCCTCAACGGGGTTCTCCCTTTTGAGCTCCTGTACGACCGGCGTGCGCGGGGCACCTGGCTCTGGTGAAGGAGGTCTGGGAAGGGGACTTGGCCTCCCCTGGAGTGTCAGTCATTGAATGTCTTACGCTTCCATGACAAAATGCAGGCCTTGGCACAGCTGGTGCACGACAATGACGTGAGCCCAGGCCGACCAGAAGTGATAGTACGACCAAAATGCTTGTGAAAGGACCTACCAGCCCTCCATGTGCTTGCCAGAGGTAGCCTGACCGCCATTAGGTACCGAGATGAGATCCTCAGACCCCTTGTGAGACCTTATGCTGGTGCCCTGGGTGAAACCTAATGCAGGACAATGCCAGACCTCATGTGGCTGGAGTGTCAGCAGTTCCTGTAAGATGAAGGCATTGAAGCTATGGACTGGCCCGCTCATTCCCCAGACCGGAATCAGATTGAGCACATCTGGGACATCATGTCTGGCTCCATCCACCAACGTCACGTTGCACCACAGACTGTCCAGGAGTTGGAGGATGCTTTAGTCCAGGTCTGGGAGGAGATCCCACAGGAGACCATCCACAACCTCATCAGTAGCATGCCCAGGCGTTGTAGGGAGGTCATACAGGCACGTGGAGGCCACACACAATACTGAGCCTCATTTTGACTTGTTTTAAGGACATTACATCAAAGTTGGATCAGCCTGTAGTGTGTTTTTCCACTTTAATTTTGGGGGTGACTCCATATCCAGGCCTCCATTGGTTAATAAATTTGATTTCCATTGATGATTTTTGTGTGATTTTGTTGTCAACTTTGTACAGAACTAAGTATTCAATGAGAATATTTCATTCATTCAGATCTAGGAGGTGTTATTTGAGTGTCTCCTTTATTTTTTTGAGCAGTGTAGTATAAATATGCTCCAAGATAATTCTGCAGTATTTCACAGTCAAATCCAATGGTAGTAAAATATAAAAAATAACCTTTATTCAATATTTTAAAAAGATTTTAAGTGTCCAAAATCCGTCACAAATTTCCTAAAATTATCCTAAACATAGGACTATTGTGTATGGTTTTAATTTATCTCACCGGCTAACCATTTATATATATTGTCTTGGGAGGCCAGGGATTAGTCAAAATTCCTAGGGGTATCTCTTTATTTATATTTATAACTCCCTTTTCAATTTGGCCTCTGGCTATTAGAAATCATGCCATCTCATCTCTCCTCATTGTGAGTCTGCAGTCTGATAATGGCATTAATAATATTCATTTTACCATGTCCTGTGCTATTCTCTTCAGAACGGCTTTATAGTGCTGCCGTCATATACCGGTGCGGTGCTTGTTAATCCTGATCTAGGAGCTTTATATTGAGGTAGCCTGGCTAATCATCTCTTGTAGGACTTTCTATAGAAATGCTCAGCCCTACGCGTTTCATCATTCTTATATGAGACTCTCATGGTCATCAGGGGCTCACAGTCTATGATCTTTTTTTGGTTTGATAGTACGATAAGTTTATTACAAAACTATCGGCAGGGTTGCCGGCAGCGTCTGGCGGCTAAACCAGCGTGACTTTATAGGAAAGTTGGTGCCCCCTCTTGTGCGCCCCCCCTTCTGTCATCCAATCGAGTGACTCGGGTGCGTTGCAGGCGTATTATGTTGGGATCATATAATCATGCAGGGACTCGTCTCATTCTTCCAGTAGGATCTTTTTCTCACAGAGATGTCTTGGCTGCACTGCGATCTCACAGTATTAATATGTCTTTTATATCTAGGGAAGGAGACTGGTATATTGCATTGCATCTTATAATGTAGTCTCTACGAGTTTGTTGCTATATGAGTTGTTAATAGTGTTTGTTCGTAGTTTGTCATTTGTTTGGTTTACAGACAGATCTGCCTGTTTCATGTGCTACCTCGTCCCACCTACACTTAGATCGATGCAGAACTTCCTTTCATCGTGACAAATGCCATCTGGCTATGTCACTGCTTCCGCACCAGCAAACGCTTGCGGACGTCTATTTCCTCAAAGTTCATTTCATTTGATCGTATCAATATGTCCATAATAATAGACATTGGGATGACTTTTATTCTGATTGTATCGATGTATCTGTATTAAGTCTTCAGATGAGTATTTTATAATATAAAAACAAAGGAAGAAATTCTGATGAAATTTGTCCTATTGTTATTAAACTTCAATTTGTTCAAGAGGTCATTTTTAGTGTTGAGCGAGCATGCTCGACACTGCTCAGTACTCGCCCGAGCATCTCACTACTCGGGATGTTCGGCGAGCACCGAGCATTTCCGGGTTACTCGGGCGGGAGCTCGGGTCTCCGCCCTGTATGTTTGGTGCTCTTTACAGAGCCAATGAACATGCAGGGATTGCCAGCCAGTCACTGTAATGCCGCAGCCATGTTTGTGGGCATTACAGTGATTGGTTGGCCGCACAGCGTCACCTCGAGTATTTAAAACCGGGCGCCGCTGACGCGCCCCTGGGCCTGTGTCGCGCTGCGGTGCGCACGCGGGAGCTTACCCGGAGCCGGATCCGTGGAGGGTTGTAGTCTCGTGGCGGTGACCCGGTCCGTGCCCAGGGAGTCAAACTGGACGGCAGTCTACTAGTAGTAAATAGTTGATGACTACGCCACCCGTTGAGTGCAGCCAGGGAGCTGCTGCTGCGGGGCAGACCGCTGAGGCCGATGGTAGGATTATGCAGCGTGATAGTATAACCCCCAACGGGAGGGGTATGGTCTCAGGGCAGCCGACGTGGATGATGGGGGTAGCAGGAACCACTCAGAGACGGTACAGTGTAGTTCAGGGTCTTTACTGGTAACAATGATAGACCCTCCCGGAGTACTTGCTAGCGAACGTCAGTCCTTGAGCAGATGGGATCTCCCCTGGCCAGGCGTAGTTGTAGGCCTCCCAAACTGACTGTACTCTTCTGGCTACCTTGCTAGAAGCTGATGTAAGTAGCCCACGTCCCTGAGTGTACCGTGTGGTGCTCACCCGTATGGCCGGTGACTCGGGGCCTTCTAATGGCTTCCGCTCCACGATGGCGGTGCTGGTCCCACGCGTGTGACCGTGCCTTCGGGCTTCTGGGCCAGAGGACCTGAAATCCCCTGCCTGACGGATTCTGCTGCTGGGTAGGAGTTAGTCCCCACAGCCTCGGACTCCGGGTCCGGAAAGAAGTCTTCTTAGTCAGGGCGAGCTCTGCAGCTGCCAGCCCCTGACTCCTTGTAACTCTGCTGTTTCCTATGCTGCTTCTTGTCTCTACTCCACTTGTCTGACCCACCCTGCCTCAGCCCCGGGTTTATACAGGGGAAGTTCTTCCCCTCCCAAGACTGGGCAGGAGGTGTGGCATGCACAGGATCCCTGACCAAAGGACCTCCCACCTGCTCTCAGACATAACATTACATTACTGTGGAAAACCAGACCCCTGGGGTGCCACATTCCCCCCTAGTGAAATTTAGTACTCCGGGACTAAACACATTTAGAAAAACATAAGGCAAAAACATTAATAATACAATAAGAAAACATATAAAGATGGTTACGGCGTGTCCGCAACCGGGTGCAGTCTCTGAAGAGAGCAAGGTGTCCATTTCACCAACACAGGGAGACGTAACCAGGTAGGGGTCTGTCCTACCCCGAGTCCTTAACAGTCTCTAGTCCATCCTGGGTTACGCTCCAACTACGTACAAGGATTCCCGGTAAATCCACCAAGGATTCCTAAAAATAACTAGAAACACAAAATTATACACAAGCAACAAGACACAGAAAAACATAAATAAAACAATTTATACACTTTAAATTCTCCAGCGTGCGGGTAACTGGCCTCTAGTGGCCCGAGTGGACCTACGGAGCTGACTGTCTGGCCCTGAACTACAGGGTGTAGGAGCTGTCAAGGGTAAACTGGGCAGCTGTCTACCGGCTCTTTGTCTCACTAGGGGTACGGCAGGCTCACTATAAGCAGAGGGTTGATTCTCCTGTTCTGCTTGTGTGGAGTCTTCTGCCTCCTGGACCGGCTGTTCTTCCAGCTCTACCCGTTGCTCCGTAGGTTCTTGGGATGATGGTTGGAGGAAGGTGAGTACGGGTACCACAACTGCACCATTGACTTGAGTCCAAGACCGAGGTAAGTCCCCGAGCACGGTACTAACCATATCTTCCCTTTCTTCCACGGGTCGATGGTCTTCTTGTTCCTCTTCAGGGTTCCTCAGTTGTTCGGGACACTTCTTCAGGTGGTCCCGGGATACAATGGCTGTGGTTTCCCCTCCGTCTTTACTGATGGTACAGACCTTCGGGTTCTCGTGGCTTGAGGGCAGTATGGTGTACGGGTCCTTCTCCCACTGGTCGTCCAACTTGTGGAGCCGTCTCTTCCTCTTCAAGACCTGCTCTCCGGGTACCAGGGGAACAGCGGGAGCATACTGGTTGTAAGTTTTCTCTGGTCTTTCCCTAGCCTGACAGAGACTTCGCTCCACGCTCTCCTGTACTCTCCGGTACTGCTGCTGCCTCTCTGTGTCCCAGTCTGTTTCTGGTGAAGTGTCCTCGGGGGTCAGGACTCCCATTTCCAGGTCAACAGGTAACTTACCAGGTCTTGCCCTCATTAGGTAAGCCGGGGTACAGTTGGTGGAACCTACCGGGATGTGGTTGTATAGGTCCACCAGATCGGGCAACTTTTCAGGCCACAGACTGCGTTCTTCCAGGGGCAACGTTTTTAGAAGATCCATTACCACCTGGTTCATTTTTTCACAAAGTCCATTAGTCTGCGGATGGTAGGGTGTCGTCCTTGTCTTCCGGCAGCCATACAGATTGCAGAATTCCTGAAAGACCTCCGCTTCAAAGGCAGGTCCCTGGTCCGTCAGCACTTGGTCCGGGTACCCGTGTGGACGGCAGAAGTGCTGCTGGAAGGCTCTAGCTGCTGTTTGAGCCGTTAAGTCCTTGACGGGGACGACAACCAAGAACCGGGAGTAATGATCCACGATGGTTAACGTGTAGACGTAGCCACTTCTGCTTGGGGTCAGTTTTACATGATCCAAGGCTACCAGTTCCAACGGTTGCCGGGTGACGATGGACTGCAGGGGAGTCTTCTGGCTGGCTCGGTCCTTCCTTCTCAGGTTGCACGGGCCACAATCTCTGCACCACTTCTCGATGGTTCCCCTCATGCCTACCCAGTGGAACCGCTCGCGCAGCAGGAACTCCAGCTTTTTCCACCCAAAGTGTCCAGCTCCGTCGTGGTATGCCTCCATCACCATGGCTGCGTCTCTTCGTGGCACCACTACTTGCCAGAGTAATTCATGCGTCCGGGAGTTAACCATTCTGCGGCACAACTTCCCTTTGTAAAGGAACAGTCGACTCTTCTCTGCCCATAGTTGTTTGGCTTCCTCCGGAGCGTCTGGTTCAAGGCGAGCCTCCGGCCGAGTCAGCATCTCCTTCACCAGTCGGACGGCAGGGTCGCTGTCTTGCGTTTCCGCCCAGTTGTAGTGGGGTAAGGGGTTCAACGTAGCAGCCTGCTTACTCCTTACCCGGTGGGAATACTGAATAGTCCCATGACGGTGGAACGCAGGGAGTTCAACTTCTTCCAGTCCCTCCGGATCTTCTCCTCCGTCCGGCAGGTTGGGCATCCTGGACAGGGCGTCCGCATTGGTATTGGAGCGTCCTGCCCGGTATTTAATTGTGAACTCGTAGTTGGACAGACGGGCCATCCACCTCTGCTCCAGGGCACCGAGTCTTGCCGTGTCCAGGTGTGTCAGCGGGTTGTTATCCGTGTACACGGTGAACCGGGAAGAAGCGAGGTAATGCTTAAAGCGCTCAGTGATTGCCCATACTACGGCCAGGAACTCTAACTTAAATGAGCTGTAATTCTCGGGGTTCCTTTCGGTGGGTCGCAGTTTTCGGCTGGCGTAGGCGATTACTCGTTCCTTCCCCTGCTGGATCTGGGACAGTACGGCTCCTAGCCCGATGTTACTGGCGTCGGTGTAGAGGATAAAGGGCTGGCTATAATCAGGGTACGCCAGGATTTCGTCCCCCGTGAGGGCCATCTTCAGCTGGCGGAAGGACTCTTCTTCCAGCTCTTCCCATTTGAAGGGCGGCTTCTGGTTCTTGGCCTTCCGGGACTGGCCTATCAGGAGGTCCTGCATAGGTGCTGCCTTTTTGGTGAAACCGGGAATAAACCTTCGGTAGTAGCCTACCAACCCGAGGAACTGCCGCACTTCTTTTACGCTGGAGGGGCTTGGCCATTCCTTAATTGCGGTGATTTTATCAGGGTCGGGAGCCACTCCGTCAGCGCTCACTACGTGTCCCAGGTACTGCACCTTTGGTTTCAGGAGGTGACACTTGGAGGGTTTCACCTTTAGGCCGTAACTCGCCAGAGCCTCGAACACTTCCGCCAGGTAGGTGTTTCAGGTGGTCCTCATACGTCTTGGAATATACGATGACATCGTCCAGGTACAACAGGACCGTCTCGAAGTTTCTGTGGCCCAGACAACACTCCATTAGGCGTTGGAAGGTTCCTGGTGCGTTGCAGAGTCCGAACGGCATGCAAGTGAACTCGCTAAGTCCCATCGGGGTGGTGAATGCGGTCTTCTCCCGGTCCGCCTCTGCTACAGGAACCTGCCAGTACCCGCTAGTGAGATCCAAGGTAGAGAAGAAGTTAGCAGATCTTAAAGCAGCCAATGACTCCTCTATCCTTGGTAAGGGGTACGCATCCTTGTGTGTGATACGGTTGATTTTCCGGTAATCTACACACATCCTCATGGTGTTGTCTTTCTTTTTGACTAAAACTAATGGGGCTGCCCAGGGGCTACAACTATCCCGTATTACCCCAGCCTCCTTCATGTCTCTAAGCATCCCCTTGGCGTGTTGGTAATGTGCAGGGGGTACGGGTCGATACCTCTCTTTTATGGGAGGATGATCTCCTGTGGGGATGCGATGTTCTACCCCCTTGACTCGCCCGAAGTCTAACGGGTGTTTACTAAACACTCTCTCATACTCTTGAACCACCCGATAGACTCCTTGTTTCTGATGTGAGGGAGTGGAGTCAGTACCCAGATGTAGTTGCTGACACCAGTCCTCCATGTCTTTCTTAGAGCCGTTACCTTCCTCCGGGTGAGATGGAGGCAAGGGTTCCACAGATTGTATAGAATTTTGATTAGTGATATATAATTTGGCTAGCGTGGCATACCGGGGCAGGTACACTTCCCTCTCCCCGATATTTATTATGCGAACGGGCACCCTCCCATGGCGTACATTGACGACCCCCCGTGCTGTCAAAATGGTGGGCCTACTGTCTGAGTAAACTGGTTCTACCATTGCCTGGTAATCTCTACCTCTCAGACCAATAGCTGCCCGGCACCAAATCATCATTTCACTTTTTGGGGGCATGGCAATAGGAAAAGGGTCACACATTCTTACGCTACCAATCTCACCGCCGGAGAGTTCCACTTGTTGCCGTTGCATCAGTGCCCGGATCTCTTTCTGGAGCACCCGCTGCTCGCCGGAGCTGGCATTCTTGGCAACCTGCTGTAAAAGGAAAATCACCTCTGCAAGACAATTTTCAATTACATTAGTTCCTAGAGTTATTTTTGGGTGACTCTCATGTTTATCAATATCTACAATGATCAGTCCCTGTGCGGCCAGTTCGACTCTACCAATTTTGATGGTCACCTCTTTAAATCCGATCTGTGGCACGGGCTGACCATTGCTGGCGATGATACTCAAGTCGTCGTCGGGGTAGCGGGTAATATCCGAGTCATTCCAGTACTGCTTGAAGAGCACGTACGGGATGGTGGTGACCTGTGACCCGGTGTCCAGTAGGGCACTCATGGGAATGCCATCCAGTACCACAGGCAAGACTGGACGTCCTCCCACATATCTGTCGCGCCAGTTCGATGGGCCTGGTGATCTTTTTCCTGGGGGTTGGCCCTCTACCCCAGGTTGTGCCCGTTTAAAGAACAGTACCTTGCCATATGTCCGGGTTGATTGCAGCGGCGGCAGATGGGTCGTCCGTCCTCACTGTATCGGTCACTGGGTCTTCCTCTGGCCGGTGGGGTCCTCCTTGGTCGACGCCACGGGATGTCCTCCGGTCCGGATGCCAGCTGGATCTTCCCTGGGGTGTAAACCTGTAAAGACTGCACAGTTCGGGTTAGCGCAGCAACGCTCTTAGCTAGCTCTTGGACCTGATGGTGTAGGTCTGGAGCCGGGTCATTGTCCAAAGCCTGCGCATCAGCTCCCACAGGCCCTGCTGACAAGGGCGCCGCCTCCTGGTAGTAAGTGGTAGTGGGGTGTCTGTGGGTCACAACGCCACCTGGTGCCGGTTCTCGGAGCACCCGGATGGCTCTGTCCTTGAACTGTGCAAAGTCCAGATGGGGATCCTGTAAGGCCATTGCCCGCAACTGGGTTCGGTGGGCATTGCAATATAAACCCTCTATAAATTGTTCAGTCAACAGCCTGTCCTCGTTTCCCACCCCATCAGGGTTGGTCTGCTTTATGGCCCTCAGGGCCTCTTGTAGGTTTAGTGCATAGTCCCTTATACTCTCATGCGCTCGCTGCTTGCACCCGTAGAATCTAAGCTTAATCTCGGCTGAGGTGCGGGTATCAAAGGTGTCCTTCAGCCGGGTTAGTATCCCTGCGACAGTCTTCCTCCCAGGTGGCCAGGATTTTACTTCCCTTTTGGCTGCCCCTGTTAGTTGGGCCACCAGGATGCTCACTTTTTGCTCTTCTGTGAGGGGGTACACCTGGAAGAGGCTATCCAGCTTTTCTCTAAAGTCATGCAGGGTATGTGACTCCCCTGAGTACTGGGGTAGCCAAGCTGCTCCCGGGATATAGGGCATGGTGAAGGGCATAACTGCAGCAGCGGTAGCGCTGGCGGGGGTTGAGGCAGTGAAGCTCTCCTCCGTATCCGACATCTTCCTCCCCCCTAGTGGACCGTGGCCTACCTTGCGATGATCCTCTTCCGTAGGCCGCGGCTCCGCAGTGGATCGTCAGGGTTGAGGACCTTCCGTCGCGCTCCTGTGACGTCGGCGTCTGCTGGGCTCCTTCCAGGACCTTACGCAACGTCCGGACGTGAGGCGGGGCTTCAGTTCTCGCGCGCTTTCGGAGTCCACGCCCCTCTTCTTCCCGCGCGGCGTCCTCAAGATGGCGTCCAATGGCAGGAAAACTCCACGGATGGCGGGAAGAAGGTCGAAGATGGCGCCGGATGGCAGGAAAACTTCGCGGATGGCGGGAAGAAGGTAGAAGATGGCGCCGGATGGCGGGGAACCTCCACGGATAGCGGGAATCTTCACCACTGGTAAGTTTGAACAGTCTTTGCTATTCAGGCACGCAGTACCCGGTGGTTGCGGGCACGAAATCCTGCCGACTACGCCAAAGTTGACGCGCCCCTGGGCCTGTGTCGCGCTGCGGTGCGCACGCGGGAGCTTACCCGGAGCCGGATCCGTGGAGGGTTGTAGTCTCGTGGCGGTGACCCGGTCCGTGCCCAGGGAGTCAAACTGGACGGCAGTCTACTAGTAGTAAATAGTTGATGACTACGCCACCCGTTGAGTGCAGCCAGGGAGCTGCTGCTGCGGGGCAGACCGCTGAGGCCGATGGTAGGATTATGCAGCGTGATAGTATAACCCCCAACGGGAGGGGTATGGTCTCAGGGCAGCCGACGTGGATGATGGGGGTAGCAGGAACCACTCAGAGACGGTACAGTGTAGTTCAGGGTCTTTACTGGTAACAACGATAGACCCTCCCGGAGTACTTGCTAGCGAACGGGGCCTGGTCAGTCCTTGAGCAGATGGGATCTCCCCTGGCCAGGCGTAGTTGTAGGCCTCCCAAACTGACTGTACTCTTCTGGCTACCTTGCTAGAAGCTGATGTAAGTAGCCCACGTCCCTGAGTGTACCGTGTGGTGCTCACCCGTATGGCCGGTGACTCGGGGCCTTCTAATGGCTTCCGCTCCACGATGGCGGTGCTGGTCCCACGCGTGTGACCGTGCCTTCGGGCTTCTGGGCCAGAGGACCTGAAATCCCCTGCCTGACGGATTCTGCTGCTGGGTAGGAGTTAGTCCCCACAGCCTCGGACTCCGGGTCCGGAAAGAAGTCTTCTTAGTCAGGGCGAGCTCTGCAGCTGCCAGCCCCTGACTCCTTGTAACTCTGCTGTTTCCTATGCTGCTTCTTGTCTCTACTCCACTTGTCTGACCCACCCTGCCTCAGCCCCGGGTTTATACAGGGGAAGTTCTTCCCCTTCCAAGACTGGGCAGGAGGTGTGGCATGCACAGGATCCCTGACCAAAGGACCTCCCACCTGCTCTCAGACATAACATTACATTACTGTGGAAAACCAGACCCCTGGGGTGCCACACCGCCATCTTGGACACAGTCGCTCCGGATCAGACAGTGCAGAGACAGCGCTGCTGATTTAGGGAGAGATATAAACTGCGAAATAGTTAGTGTAGGGTCTGTAAAGCCAGCAAAAGCAAACAAACAGTCCTTCTCAGGACTAATATCCATCCCAGATACCAGGCAGGCAGGCTGTATAGGAGACGCAGTGGTTATACCAGCAAACGCTGCATTACAGTCCTGTGTGCTCCTGTTGCTGAAATTGCTGGACTTAGCTCCAGGTCTCAGGGGACAGGAAAAATCCTTTTTTTTTTTTTTTTTTTTCCCTCCTTCACACTGTACAAATACCCATCTTATTAACCTTTTGTCCCCCCCCCCCCCCAAAAAAAAAGCGTGTCTGATTTTTCAGACACAAATATATCTGTTGAAAATAGTCAGGTGTAGGCTAGAGAAACAGAAGTGTTTTGCACTTCCACGGTTCAAACCTCTGTATTATCCACTTTGGCCCATTTGTATCTAAAAAAAAAACATGGTTTGAGTGTGTCGCTCACTGTTCAGCCGCAATTATATCTATTTAAAAAAGTCTGGTATACCCCAGTAAACAATAACTGTGGTTTTGCCATCCCACGGTAAAAAATCTCTATTATTCAGGTTTTAGTAGTTTTTACGTAAAGAAAAACAGTAATAGTTTCTCCCTGATTGTTCAGATTGTTTAAAAGAGTCGGGTGTAGGCCAGAGAAATAGAACTGTGGTTTTCCTCTTCCACGGATCTAATCTACTTTTTATTACCCTTTTTCCATTGATAGTGTGAGTGTAAGCTATTTTACTTCCTTTACAATGGGCAAGGCGCGTGGCAAGGGACGTGGAACTGGACGTTCTGGAGATGGTTTGTGCAGAGGACGGGGCCGTGGCCAAGGTGAAAACGTGCCACAACCAACGCCACATCTTCTCGCTCCCACTTCTTGACCGAATTATTAGGGAAGCACAGAACAACACCAGTATTGAGAACTGATCAGTGTGCACAGGTTATTAATTGGATAGCAGATAATACTTCCAGTTACATGGGCACCACCACCTCCGCTCTGTCTTCCACAGTCAGCTCTTAGTAGCCGTGAGTCTCGACCGCATACTCCTCCTCACCCTGATGCTCCTTCCTCCCACCATGCTGAGTGTCGTCAGACAGCAATTGATCCCACACTTGGACACTCTGAAGAGCTGTTCACTGGTCCATTTCCATATTTGTGCCCCTCGCCTGATACGCTTGTGGTGGAAGAGGAGATCCCATGTAGCGATGCCCAAATATTTGAACAGCCACGGCCAGAGGAAGTCGACACTGCCAATTTGTCACAAGAGGTGGGCGATGGCGAGACACAATTGCCAGGAAGTGAGGAGGAGCATCGTGGTGCGCAAGTGGAAGAGGAGGAGGTGGTGGATGATCTAGTAACGGACCCAACGTGGCAGGAGGACATGCAGAGTGAGGCCAGCAGCACACAGGGGGAGGGAGGCAGAGTACCTCAACAGGCAGGAAGAAGCAGTGTGGTGGCCGCAGACAGAAGGCGGGCAACCGTTCCCCGTAACACCAACACGAGGGACGTTGCCAGTACAAGCGGTAGGTCTTCCAGAGTCTGGAATTTTTTTAAAGACTCTGCTGATAGCCCCAAAAAGGTCATATGTTCCACCTGCCATGCCAGCATCAGCAGGGGTGACAAAACTACCAGCCTGACCACCACCAGCATGATCAGGCACATGGCAGCAAAGCACCCGACTTTGTGGGGCGAAACCCAGGGTCCACGACCAGTGTCAGCGGGTGTCACCACTGCTTCTTCTACTGTTGTGCGTGCAATAGAACCCCCTGTTGTGTGTGCAAGGCAATCCCTTGTCCATACTGCATGTAAAGATTCCCCCTCCTCTCAGTCTTCACTTGTTATGGCAGTTTCTCAAGAAACAGCATCCACGTCCACGTCCCACCGCAGCGTTCAGTTGTCCATATCCCAGACCTTTGAACGAAAGCAGAAATTCGCAGCTAACGCCCCACAGGCCACAGTCCTAAATTCGCACATTTCACGACTGCTTGCGTTGGAAATGCTGCCTTTTAGGCTGGTGGAGACGGAATCCTTCCACAATCTTATGGCGGTGGCCGTCCCTCGGTACTCGGTCCCCAGCCGACACTATTTTGCCCGGTGTGCCATCCCCGCACTACACAAGCGCGTGTCCCAAAGCATCTGCCGTGCCCTCAACAATGCAGTTACTGGGAGAGTCCACCTGACAACAGACACATGAACAAGTGCTTGTGGCCAGGGACAGTACATCTCTCTGACGGCACACTGGGTAAACATAGTGGAAGCCGGGACCCAGTCGGACCTTGGGACGGAACACATCCTCCCCACACCGAGGATTGCGGGCCCTATGTCAGTCATAGTTGCCCCCATAGTGTATAGCTCCTCCTCCTCCTCCATCTCCGCCTCCACCTCCTCCTCCATCTCCATCTCCTCCATCTCCATCTCCTCCTCCTCCATCTCCTCCTCCTGTTCAGCCTCCTCCTCCATCTCCTCCATCTCCATCTCCTCCTCCTGTTCAGCCTCCTCCTCCATCTCCTCCTCTTCCATCTCCATCTCCTCCTCCTGTTCAGCCTCCTCCTCCTCCTCCATCTCCTCCTCCTGTTCAGCCTCCTCCTCCTCCTCCATCTCCTCCTCCTGTTCAGCCTCCTCCTCCATCTCCATCTCCTCCTCCTGTTCAGCCTCCTCCTCCATCTCCATCTCCTCCTCCTGTTCAGCCTCCTCCTCCTCCTCCTCCATCTCCTCCTCCTGTTCAGCCTCCTCCTCCATCTCCATCTCCATCTCCTCCTTCATCTCCATCTCCTCCTCCTGTTCAGCCTCCTCCTCCATCTCCAGCTCCTCCTCCTGTTCAGCCTCCATCTCCTCCTCCATCTCCTCCTCCTGTTCAGCCTCCTCCTCCATCTCCATCTCCTCCTCCTGTTCAGCCTCCATCTCCATCTCCATCTCCTCCTTCATCTCCGTCTCCTCCTCCTGTTCAGCCTCCGTCTCCGTCTCCTCCTCCTGTTCAGCCTCCGTCTCCGTCTCCGTCTCCTCCTCCTGTTCAGCTTCCGTCTCCGTCTCCGTCTCCTCCTCCTGTTCAGCCTCCGTCTCCGTCTCCTCCTCCTGTTCAGCCTCCGTCTCCGTCTCCATCTCCTCCTCCTGTTCAGCCTCCGTCTCCATCTCCTCCTCCTGTTCAGCCTCCGTCTCCATCTCCTCCTCCTGTTCAGCCTCCGTCTCCATCTCCTCCTCCTGTTCAGCCTCCGTCTCCATCTCCTCCTCCTGTTCAGCCTCCGTCTCCATCTCCTCCTCCTGTTCAGCCTCCGTCTCCATCTCCTCCTCCTGTTCAGCCTCCGTCTCCATCTCCTCCTCCTGTTCAGCCTCCGTCTCCATCTCCTCCTCCTGTTCAGCCTCCGTCTCCATCTCCTCCTCCTGTTCAGCCTCCGTCTCCATCTCCTCCTCCTGTTCAGCCTCCATCTCCATCTCCTCCTTCTGTTCAGCCTCCATCTCCATCTCAGATATCACCACATCAGTTACAAGCTGGAAGCACTGCAGTACTGCCTCCGCCAAGTGGCAACAGGCTGTGCTGAAACTCATAAGCTCAGGTGATAAACCTCACACTGCTTGTGAGTTGTGGACAGCTGTGAAAGAGCAGGCAGATCTGTGGCTGAGACTGCTGAACCTACATCCTGGCATGGTCGTGTGTGACAATGGCCGTAACCTGGTGGCGGCTCTGAGGTGAGATCACACACGAACCATGCCTGGCTCATGTGCTTAACCTCGTGGTTCAGCGGTTTCTTAAATCATACCCAGAGTTGCCAGATCTGCTCGTGAAAGTACGCCGCCTGTCAGCTCATTTTCGCAAGTCTGCTACAGCTTCCGCCGCCCTTGCTGTGTTGCAGCAGCGTTTGCAGCTTCCAGCACACCGACTGGTGTGTGATGTCCCCACACGTTGGAACTCTACCCTCCACATGTTGCAAAGGATTTGTGAGCAGAAGAGAGCAGTTGTGGTGTACCAGATACAACAAGGCCGTCGATGTTCAGGTCCGACTCCACACATAAGACCTCAGGAGTGGAACTGGATGTCTGACATATGTACCATCCTGACAAACTTTGAGGAGGCCACTAAGATGGTGAGTGGCGATGACACCATCATTAGTGTCAGCATCCCACTTGTCTGTCTTTTGCAACGCTCTCTGCAGAGAATTAAAGAGGAGGCATTGCAGCCAGAGTATGATGAGATGGATCAAGAAGCCGTAGTGGGCGATTACACACAGCCCAGCCTCATCTCATCCCAACGTGCATTGGGGGACAGAGGGAGAGGAGGAACAGGAGCTGCTATCAAGCGCTGTAGATGGTAGTACCTGTACAAGTGTTATACCGTCGGTTCAGCGTGGGTGGCCTGAGGACAGGGGGGAGGAGGAGAGCATGGTCCGTCGTCATCTTGGTGAGGACAAGGAAATCTTGCCCTTTACCAGTCTAGCACGCATGGCTGACTTTATGTTGCGCTGCCTTAACTGTGACCCTCGCGTTGTCAAAATGTTGGGTGACAGTCATTACTGGTTGGTGACACTTGTAGACCCCCGCTACAAGGAGAACTTTCACGGTCTTATTTCTGAGGTGGAGAGGTCTACAAAAATGGGCCTGTACCAGAAGGCCCTTGCTGCAGAACTGTTAAAAAAAAATTCCCATCTGAACACGCTAGCGGCAGAGGTCACAGTTCGTTGACCAACCAAAGCGTACAAGCGAGAGAGAGGCAACTCCAATCTAGTAGAGGCAGGGGAACACTGTCAACGTTCTGGGACAGTTTTCTCAGACCCTGAGGCGTGGGGTACTCTCACAAGGAGTGGAAAGTTTCAAAAGATGGTGAGGGAGTACCTTGCCGACCGTACCAGCGTCCTTCGTGCCTTTAAATTATTGGGTATCCAAGCTGGACACTTGGAATGAACTCGCTCTGTACGCCTTGGAGGTCCTGGCCTGCCCTGCCGCTAGCATGTTATTGGAGCTTGTTTTTAGTGCCGCTGGGGGAATTATAACTGATGAGCACACTCTCCTGTCAACTGACAATGCTGACAAGCTGACCCTTATCAAAATGAACAAGGGCTAGATTGGGCCAGACTTCTCATCACCACCAAATGACAGCAGAGTAACATAAAGTCAAATCCACGGTGTTATTTCGGGAGGTGTATTCCCATGCACCACTTCACACCCACACATGGGTATACGCTTCCTCATTTCGGCTGTTTTATGTTCTCCTTATCCTCAGCCTCCACCACCACTATACCACCAGGGTGACCGTGGTCCGTGTTGCCATTATTGAAAGTTCCTCCGTCCTTATTTTTGTCAGCTTTTGCTTGGAAGGCATAAGCAAATACTATGGGAGACCCACTCCCCAATAATGGGACTTATGTTTGTAATATGCTGTGCTGCATGGCTCTTGTAAGGGGCATTGCAAGTTCCTCATAATTTTTGGAAAGCCTTCCATTCACTGCTTAGGCTAACAGTGTACAGGAGACCCAGTTGGTATAAATGGAAAAAACTGTTTAGTTAAGGCCCTCTGACCTCCATGTCATTTCCAAGGGGCATTGGAGTGCCTCAAAATTTTTGGTAGGCATTGCACTCACTGTATGCCCTATAACTGTGTAGCCGAACTGCTCCTTTTTGTTACAGAAACATATCCTACAAGACATATGTGGTTGACTGGCCTGATATTGATGTGAATGGTCCCTGTTCCTCCTTCTCCTTTGCCACTACCTCATCCATCATTTTTCACCTGAAGCTTTGTTTTATTGGGAGTCATAGAACTGATAGTAGCAGGAAAACATCCAGAAATCCTCGGAGGAGGTAGGATATGCGCCAAAACGCTGACCACCTCAGGCCTAGCCGCTACTACATACATGCGCTTGCATTCCAAGAAAACAAAGCAGATGCTAACTTGTATCATCATCATCATGGTCCTCACCTTGGCACTCTCAACTCCCCTGATGGAGAAGCCAGGGCCCACCAGAGGAGTCTGGTTCTCTGGTGGTCTCGTCCAATGCTGCCCTAAAGCAGGCCGGGCTAAGAAAAGTGTGTGGGGTAAGTTGACAGGAGAAATGGGGGCGGCTGGGGACCGTTTATGCAAGCAAGCAGTATGGTATTGCAGCCTGGGGGGGGGTGGGTGTCAGGCTGCATACTTGCGCTTGCATTGCAAGGAATGGGAGAGGTACAATTGAACACTGCCCTGGGACAAGGACTTGAACGGGTATAGTTGCAAGTCTGCAATGACAGGTGCAGGGTGGGAGGCATCTTCGCATGTACCATGAACAGGGGTTTGGCATGCACACACTACAGCGGAATAGGCTGTCCTTCCCACTAAATGCACTGGGGAGGGCACAGGTAATGTTTTGGTATACGCGCTTAATCTTATGTATAAGGCACAGAGGGACAAATAGGGGCGGCTGGGGGCTGAGTTTGAATACCTCGCTGCCGAAGCAGCCATGAGGTAGTGGCCAGCTTCGGCCTCCTCCAAACTAAAAGGCCCCATTTCAAGTGCAAGCTAGCAGTATGGCATTGCAGCCTGGGGGTGGGTGGGTGGCAGGCTGCACACTTATGCTTGCATTCCAAGAAAACAAAGCAGATGCTAACTTTCATCATCATCATCATGCTCCTCACCTTGGCACTCTCAACTCCCCTGATGGAGAAGCCAGGGCCTACCAGAGGAGTCTGGTTCTCTGGTGGTCTCGTCCAATGCTGCCCTAAAGCAGGCTGGGCTAAGAAAAGTGTGTGGGGGGAAGTTGACAGGAGAAATAGGGGCGGCTGGGGAACGTTTATGGACACCCGGCTGCCCCCAGGCGGCTGGGGACCGTGTGTGGACACCCGGCCGCGGGGCGGCTGGGGACCCAGTGTGGATGCCCGGCTACCTGGCGGCTGGGGACTGAGTATGGATTCCAGGCCGCCAACGCAGCCATGACGTGGTGGCCAGATTTCGCCTCCATATGCCTAAAAGGCCCAATTTCAAGTGAAAGCAAGCAAGCAGTATGGTATTGCAGCCTGGGGGTGGGTGGGTGGCAGGCTGCATACTTGCGCTTGCATTGCAAGGAATGGGGGAGGTACAATTGAACAATACCCTGGGACAAGAACTTGCACGGGGATAGTTGCAAGTCTGCATCTTCTGACGCGGCAAGGATCATTTCTGATGGGCACACTTTTAGGCAGTGACCTGGGTGTCAGAGATGCTTCCAGGGGTATTCCCCATGCTGTTCCCATGTATTTTCAGCACTGTATGCATGTGTCACACAGCACATGGTCAGATAAGGTTGTAAAATGTTAAAATGACATTTCCCGGTGAATGCATTTGTCACGGTTGAAAGCAATACAAAAATGCAAAAACGTCTAAAAAATGCTACTTGTTAACATAGCCCAAGGTGTGGAGGAGTATTTTTTTGGGGGGGTTATTTATTTTACCTTATACACAAGTCTTTACCCTGGAAAGGAAGTTCCTTAACATATTTCACAGGAAAGCAGTTTCAGTTTCATTTTTGAATGTTTTATTGTGAGCCCTTAAAAGTGGCTTAATACCTCTGACCACGTTGTTGACAGCAGTGACCTGGGCATCAGAAATGCTTCCTGGGGCGATCCCCATGCTGTCCCCATGTCATTTGAGCACTGTCACTATCGTTTTGGGCACTTGTTAGGCTTTTAAAAGACGGCCGGGAGTGCCATGCCAAAAATGCTCAGGTCTCCCATAGACTAACATTGGGCTCGTTGCTCGGGTCGAGCACCCGAGTATCACGGCGAGCTCGGCCCGAGATTTGAGCACCCGAGCATTTTAGTGCTCGATCAACACTAGCGTGCACGGCTGCTGGTCCTCAAACCGGGTTGACCAATCGAAGCCCGGCGCGCCGTACACCCACTCAGGTGCCGGAGGTGGAGGCTCCGCGAGGGAACCCAGCAGAAGGTTCCTGACTTCAGTGCCCGGGAGTGGAGGTTCCGGGAGGGCAACAAATGGAAGGTCCTCAGTCAGTGCCCTGGGGTGGAGGTTCCGGGCTGAGCAGCTGCTCCAGGAAGGGCTTTTGGTGCCATTCTGGGACCCGGCCCACGATGGGAGGTTCCATACTGTTGTCTTTGATCACGCACATAATGGCACCCGTTCTTCTGGGGCGGGCACCACATCAGTATCATTACACAGTTCTTTAGGCACACTTCACCCACCGATAACGGGTTGGTCACTTATCTTGTTCATGACTCCAGAGCTGACGCGCCCCCTGGCAGCTGGGCCTATGGATGCCGGTATAGGGGATATCACCGTGGCTGGCCCGGTCTGTGACCCAGGGCGGTCAGTAAAAAGGGGAAGATATTGGAGGATCTGGGGAAAGTGTTTGTGACGCCACCTGTGGAATGCAGCCAAAGGGAGCTGCCGCTGCGGAGCAGTCCTCTGGAGCTGATGTTACGGCAGCAGGGATGGTGTGGCTCTCCACAGGTAGAGCTTGCGCCTGGGCAGTGTAAGGTAGTGAAAGTTGCACTGGGCGTTGTAGTGCAGGGAGGGAAAGATGGCGCAGATAAAGAATGGACTGAGGCAGTGCGATGCAGTCATCCGAGTCTTTTCTCACAGGTCTTATGACAGTTCCATTGGTGCACTGTACAGTTGTTAGCCTCCCCACGTCGCGCTGCGTTCACCAGACAGGGGTTCAGCACTTCCTCAGGTAGATTAGGAGCACCTGACAGAACTCCACTTTCTGTGTTCCTAGCTAGACAGTCTTCACACTGGGTCTGTCTCCCTCCTGCCCTGTGCTTCCCACTCTCAATCCCATTTGGGTGCTCTGAAGCCCCTCCTGTACGTTGGAGTTCCTGGACCTGCTTGTCCCTCACGGGGATTAGAATGAGGCTTCAGCAACTGACTATATAAGCCAGAAGCCTCCCAGCCAAGACCTGGAGTTACATGGCTGGACCAGGGGTCCGTCCCCTTCCTGCGGCTTACGATCCCTGTCTTCTGACAGATGCGGGGCATACGGGTGCCGTCCTGCACTCGCCGTACCCCCTAGGATCCCTTCCTTAGATCGGAGCCTACTCTTCTGCTCCCCTCCTGGGCCTCTAGCACTGGGCCCCGCTTGTGGAGCAGAGCTCCTAAAGAGACTCTGATCCCTGACTGTTCTCCACTGACTCCTCTACCGAACTCTCCTGCCATCCTAAAATGGCTCCCCTTTATATACCTACTACTATAGTGCTCCCTTAAACTACTTCCTCCACCCACACCCACTACTGGTTCCCCCTACCTCTGGGTTCCCCCTACTCCAGCCTGGGACAGGGCTCAGCAGTTGCGCTCATGCATGTTGCCCCTCCAGCCGGCCTGGAGCAGTGTAGTGTTGAATGCGGGTGTTGGGGTTCTGGGCAGCACTCCCTCCTCACCTGAGAGAAGGAGACTCCACACCTCTGGGTGAGGTGCACTATCTCTGTGGTGACTGAACCATCAGGAGCACCACAATTACAAGTCCCATTGTTTTCTGTTTGATTAAAGTGGGCTAATATCTGGCTAATCTAGCTGCCCTAACAAATGTTCAGTTCAAATACCCGCTCCTTGTTCTCTAGGCACAAATTGCTTAGAGGCAGGCGATTACCCTCCTCCCCACAGAACACATGAGAACTCATCTGTATGTTGGGAGAGATGGCTGCTAGCCAAATAGTGTATGGCCAGGCCACAGCTATGCCACAAGGACTTGGCTGACTCCTTTTCAGTAGAGAGGAGCGGTGTTCGACTCGAACTGTTCGCCAATCTCAACTTCGAGCTGTTTTGGGCGGTGTTCGAGCCGTTCGGCGAACACGAACAATTTGAGAAAAATTCGGCTGTTCGAGGTTATGTTCGATAACTGTTCGTGCACCAAAATCATAACTGGATTTTTTCTCAGTAATGCTGAAAATTAATGTTAATACGCAGTTTGAGTGTACAGCGGGGTGGGGGGAGGGGCAGGGGATGGATCTCTGCATAAATAATGAAGATCTCCATTTTTTTTTCTTTCCCGCATTTACAGTGGGGAGGTGCAATCTGTCAGCCTATCAGCAGCGCACACACGGAGCGAACTGCTTTTTTTCACACAAGCAAGGGCATGTGTCATTGGCAGTGTATGTCACATGTCCTTGCCCTATAAGACCCAGCCATTTTCCCCGTCACCACCATTTTCTCACTGCTGCAGCTGCGTGTTAGACTGCACTGCTGTTGCTGTGTGCGCTATACTTTGTGTTAATTTCAAGCCAATTTTCGCACAAATCTACAGATAGCTTGGGAGTAGGGAATAGTTGTGATTGCAGTCCTTTTGAGGACTAGGTTACATCAGTTCCTATCACTTTTTGCCAGGCAGGTCTGTACTAGTGCTGTGCAAGTTTTTTTCACAGCATTTGGCTAAATCTAGCAAAGCAAATCCTTTTTGGCCTCTTGCAGTGTGTGTTAGTCAGTGGAGTAGCCTATCTGTGTTGTAAGCTACACCACCTGTGTATAGAATGCAAATTTTTTTACTGCACCTAGTGAAGGAAAACCTTTTGGGCATAGCATCATTCTATTAGTCCATCTATACTTGCCTACACCAGGTTGGAAATTCAAAATAATTTTTATCTGCATCTTGCTCTGAAAAAATATTTTGGCTTGTAGCAGTGTGTGGGACTTGTTCTATTAGTCCATCTATACTAACCTCCACCAGGTTGCAAATTGAAAATAATTTTTTTCTGCATCTAACCCAGCCAATACTTTTGGGCTAATACCACAGTTTGGCCACTCAGCTCTGCTCGGTTCCCATTCATTGTTTTTGTGCAAACAACTCCAGAGTTGTCAATTAGTTAACCACCAAAATGAGTGGAAAAAGGCCTGCTGCTTGTGGAAAGGGGAATAGGCAGGTTGGGAAGGGAAAGAAAGGTTGTATCCATGGGGTAGGTGTTAAAGCAACAGTAACATCTGCTGAAGAAAGACCATCTTCCAGCCAAACTAAGATGTCTACTTCTTTTAGCGGACAATGTGAGAAGATCCCTTTCTTACGGCCATGCCAATCGCTACAAATTCCAGATGAGGCACAAAAACAGCATGTGCTTCAACGGATATCAAGTGCTCCTTTAAGTGGGCTCTCCTCCACCTCAACTTCAACATCACAAATACTCCAGTCCTCAGAGGTGTCACCCCAATCGCACTTGCTTCCTCACAGCTCCCAAGTCTCCAGCTGCCCGTCTTAGTATGGGGTAACACAGATGGTGGAGTCTGCAGAGCTGTTTACTCATACTATAGCCTGGGAATCAGGGGTCGGCTCCAGAGCTTCTGTGAATCCAGACGAGGAAATGATCTGCACTGATGCCCAGAATCTTTGAGTCTGATCCAGGACCAGAGGCAGAAGGTTCTGACCATAATGTAGACCCTCGTTCCCAAACTGTAACTCCTGTTGGTGGAGACAATGAGGAAGATGATGATGAGACTCATATACCTGATTGGAGCGACAACTTTAGTTTTTTGTCAGGGCAGGAAGAGGTTGGCTCTGAGGACGACAGGTGTGATAACACACAGGGTGATGATGATGAGGTTGGAGATCCCACTTACTGTCAACCCACAGTTAGCCAGTCGATGAGGTCAGCAGAGGAGGTGGAGGAGGATGCTAGTGACGACGAGGTCAGGTTGCGCCTTCCTGGACAGACGTAGTACTGGAAGCACGTCAACAACTGCATCCTCAAACACAACTCTGCCTCTGACCACAAGTCGTGGTGGCTCTTCAGGTCGCATGGGTGCTAAGCCTTGCATAGCCTGGGCATTTTTTCAGATCGATGAGGATGACCCAACTTGTGTTATCTGTAACATTTGTCAGCAAAAGCTAAGTAGAGGCCAAAAAATACATAGTTTGAGCACTTCATGCATGAACCGGCACATGGATATGAAGCATAAATTGCAGTGGGAAGCTCACTGTGCTACAATGCGGCCTAGCCGGCCGGGCCAACCGCCGTCTGCCACATCTTGTGCATCCGCGGCCTCTTCATCCTCTGTGACTGGGGGGACAGCAGTCACACCTGTTTTGGGACGCAGACCTGCCACCTCTTTACCTGCAACAGCCAGCGTGATTGGCAGGTCATCATTTTCTTTGGAGGTGGAAACACCAGCTGGTGTTCAGCGCTGTCCGACATCGATTGCACCACCTTTGGATCAAGGCAACCTAACATGTCCGCCTGCATCTTCCTCACGGACTGGCAGTTTGCCGGGGACACCCTTCTCAACCTCGTCTAAGCACAACAGCCAGCCCTCGGTCCCTCAGATGTGGACAAGTAAAAGACCATTTCCTCCTAGCCATGAGAAAGCTAAGAGGTTGAATTTCACCATCTGCAAACTTTTGGCTACAGAAATGCTGCCTTTCCGCCTGGTGGACACAGAGGATTTTCGAGACCTTATGTCTGTCGCAGTGACCCAGTACCAGATGCCCAGTCGGCACTACTTCTCAAAGAAAGGTGTGCCTGCGCTCCTCCACCAGCATGTCGCACACAACATCACCGCTTCTTTGAGAAACTGTGTGTGACAGGGTGCATTTCACCATAGACACTTGGACGAGTAGGCAGGGACAGGGGCGTTACATGTCGCTGACTGGGCTCTGGGTAACTATGGTGACAGCAGGACAAGGGGCTGCTGTCCAAGTCTTGCCGTCCCCATGAGTTGTGCGTCAATCCTCTTTATCTCGAAGTTCCTCCACTGCTTCTGCCTCCTCAACCTCCTCTCGGTCCTCCACCTGCACCCAAAGCCTGTCTGGTCATTCCACAAGCTTTCTAACTGCGCAGAAGGGATCCTGCACACCTCCTTACTATGCTGGCAGCAGGGCTTAACGTCATCAGGCGGTTTTTACTTTGAAATGTCTGGGGAAATGTGAGTCACACAGCTGAGGAGTTGTGGTCAGCTCTGGAGAACCAATTTCATGAATGGTTGTCTCCACTGGACCTGAAACCAGGGAAAGTCGTGTGCGACAATGCTGCAAACCTGGGTGCGGCCCTTTGCCGAGGCAATGTCACACGCGTGCCTTGTATGGCTCACATGTTGAACCTGGTTGTCGAGCAACTTTTAGCCCACTATCCCGGACTAGATGGCCTTCTGCAGAGGGCACGGTCGCTGTGTGCTCACTTCCGCCATTCGCATCCCGCAGCTCAGCGACTTACATCTCTACAGAAGTCGTTGGGCCTGCCACTTCACCGGCTAAAATGCGATGTGCCTACCCGGTGGAATTCAACTCTGCACATGTTGCAGCGACTGTGGCAGCACCGACAAGCCCTGGTGCAATACGTTCTGACGTATAGCCTGGGCCAACGAGATCCAGAGGTGGGGCAAATCACGCTGGAGGAGTGGTCTCAGATCAGGGACCTATGCACCCTTCTGCACAGTTTTGAAATGGCGACGAAGATGTTTAGTGCTGACGATGCCATTATCAGCATGACTATTCTGGTGATTTACATGCTGGAGCACATGTTAAACAGAATTCGGAGTCAGGTGGTGGCAGAAGAGGAGGTGGAGGAAGTAGAGGAGGAGGAGTTGCATGAGGAAGGGCTAACATCTGCAAGGTCCAGATGGTCGGCAGCACCAAGGCGGCAGGCATGTGAGGGTGGGGGAGATGGTTTTACCAGGGCGCATGGTAGCAGCCAAACTAGTGAGGAAGGTGCAGGAGTGGAGGACGAACTGATGGAAGACTCATCAGATGAGGGAGACCTTGATCACATTTCTGTTGTGCGAGGTTGGGGGGGGAGAGGGCAGAGGAAGGAAGCATGATTGTTACCTCGCCACCAACACAACAGGGACTTGGTGCTCCTGGATGCGCAACACACATGAGTGCCTTCTTGCTGCACTACCTGCAACATGACCCTCGAATTGTGAGAATTAGAAATAATCCTGACTACTGGGTTGCCACACTCTTAGATCCCCGGTTCAAAAGTAAATTTGCAGAAATTATTCCTGCCATAGAAAGAGATGCACGCATGCAGGAGTATCAGCAGAGACTGTTGCAGAATCTTACATGTGCTTTTCCTCAAAACACTAGTGGTGCACGTAGTGAGTCTCACAGTTCCAACTTGCCAACCGTGGGACCGTCGAGTGTTCAGCACTCAAAACTTAACATAAACACAGTATCTGCTGGTAACATCAATTTTGCGGAATCATTTCACCACTTTTTTAGCCCATCCTTTGCAAGGCCACAGGAGACAAGAAGTCTGACATAGTCAACGCCTAGAGACGATGGTACAGGAGTATATCCAAGTAAACATTGAAGCCATGACTGTGTCACTGGACCCTTGCTCTTTTTGGGCTTCCAATCTTGATAAATAGCCGGAGCTTGCCACTTACGCCTTGGAGATCTTGTCATGCCCCGCAGCCAGCGTTCTGTCTGAACGTGTGTTCAGCGCTGCTGGTGGTGTGCTGACAGATAAGCGCACGGGGCTCTCCACTGATAATGTAGACAGACTCACGTTCATAAAGATGAACAAATCATGGATCCGAAACGACTTTTCTACCCCTGTGTCATGCTGGGGAGAGTAAAAGCTTGATGATTTGTTAAAATCACCTCACCAACCGTTTTAAGCTTTCAAATTACTAATCATGTTTATCTGTATCTTGGCTGGAAAATAATTTGGGCCTTGTAGCAGTTTGCAGTACTGATTCTATTAGGCCATCTATACTAAACTCCACCAGCTTTCAAATTAATAATAATTTTTTGCTGCATCTAGCCCGGAAAATAATTTTGGGGCTCCGAGATGCGCAAGACACGAGTGCCTTCTTGCTGCACTACCTGCAACATGACCCTCAGATTGTCAGAATTCGAAATAATCCTGACTACTGGGTTGCCACACTCTTAGATCCCCCACACTCTACGATCAACCTTTTCATTTTAATAAAGAGCAAAAAAATGGTCATTTTTGAAATTATAAGCATTAGCCGGTTATTACAAACTGTAATCAAACAGTTTTCAGCTCAAAACTTTATTCTAGGTGATGTTACATTTGCACATAGGACCCCTTGTTCGAAAGGAGCTTCTGAACTCTCTCGTCCATTGAATTTGTCAGGTTTTGGATGGTTTCTGCTTCAATTGTTTTGCATGAGGACAGAATACCCTCCCAGAGCTGTTGCTTAGATGTGAACTGCCTCCCGCCATCATAGACACTCCTTTTGATGATGCTCCAGAGGTTCTCAATGGGGTTGAGGTCAGGGGAGCATGGGGGTCACACCATAAGTTTGTCCCCTTTTATGCCCATATCAGCCAGAGATGCAGATGTGTTATGTGCAGCATGAGACGGTGCATTATCATGCATGAAAATGATCTTGCTGCGGAATACACGGTTCTTCTTCTTGAACCATGGCAGGAAGTGCTGTTTGAGAAAGTCCACATACATTATGGAGTTCATATTTACCCCTTCAGGGATCCTAAAGGGGCCGACAATCTCTCTCCCCATGATTCCAGCCCAAAACATTACTCCACCTCCTCCTTGTTGGCGCCGTAGCCGTGTTTGCATGGGGTGTCCATCAACCAGCCATCCTCCACTCCATCCATCTGGACCATCGAGCGTTGCACGGCACTCATCGGTGAACAAAACCGTTTTGAAGTCAGTCTTCATGTATTGTTTGGCCCACTGTAGCCCTTTCTGCTTGTGTACATTAGATAGAGGAGGTCGACAGGATAACTTACGCACAGCTGCAAACCTCTGAAGGACCCTGCATCTTGTTGTTCGGGGGACGTTGGAGGCACCAGCAGCTTCAAAAACTTGTCTGCTGCTATGACGAGGCTTTTTTGCCGCTGTTCTTTTAACCTGACGTAATTGCCTGTAGGAAAGAGTCCTCAATTTTCCCTTATCAGCACGCACACATGTGTACTGTGAATCAGCTACATACTTCTTGATTATGCGATGATCAGGATGAAGTGTCTTGGCAATGTTGATTGTAGTCATGCCTTGACCTAAACAATCCACAATTTGTTGCTTCTCAGCAGCCGACACATCCTTTTTCTTTCCCATTTTGGCAGAAAATGTAGGCTGCTTAATAATGTGGGACAGCCTTCTTAAGAAGTCTTGCCTTTCATTGGACACCCCTGCCGAACTAATTAGCACAGGTGTCTGCAATTGCTTACAGTGATATAAAGAGCCCTGACACACATCACCATCAATGAGTTTAACTGACAAACAAACAAATTCTTCCCTTATCACTCCTAAACACTTTTTGCATAATAATTTGGAACACAGTGTGCATGTGGTTTTCCACAAAACACCAGTGGTTCACGTAGTGAATCTTACAGTTCTAACTTGCCAACCGTGGTCTGTATGGAGTTGTTCAATAAAGGGCCCAAAATTAAGATAACATAGACGGGAGAGGTCTCTATGAATACTAATTCCTAAGTATTTGATACCCTGTGAGGGACAGGCAAAGGGAAAGTTGGACTGGATGGAATCCTGTATGGATTTGAGGAGGGAGACATCGAGGGCCTCAGACTTTGCTGCATTGATTTTAAAATTTGACCATGTAACAAAGTGATCTATTTCAGCCATAACAGCAGGGATGGATATATGTGATTGAGTGCTATATACTAGGACATCATGAGCAAATGCAGAGCACTTGTACTCTGTGCCTGCCACCTCAATCCACCTAATATTGGGGTTATGGCGAATTGATGAGAGCAGGTGCTCCATCACTAGAATGTATAAGAGAGGGGACAGAGGACATCCCTGCCTTGTCCCATTGGTGATTATGAAAGGTGATGAAAATGTTCCATTCATCTTCAGCCTAGGTGACGTATTGCGATCCCGGGCTGTGATTTTGCCTATGAAAGGGTCCCCTAGATCCCTACCCCAAGCTTTTTAAGAGAATAATATATGGCGTGCCAGGAGACTCTATGGAATGCTTTCTCAGCATCCAACGAGAGTATCTAATTACCAATTTTTAACTGTATCTAGCCCAGGAAATACTTTGGACCTAGTAGCAATGTCTGCTAGTCAGCTTATTATCCCAACTGTTAAGCAAGCTGCACCACCTGTAGTTTGGACACTTAATTTTTTCAAAGGAAATGCTTCGGGCCCCCGGGACACTCAGTGAAAAGCATCGGGGAGGCACCCCAAGGCATAGGGGCTGGGACTGGCGGTAGGACGCTTTGCGGTGGACCGCCAAGCTCAATCCTTATAAAAGCTTTTTAACTGCAGCAGCTTTAGTGGACGCTACTGGAGCTGGAATTACGCGGCTGCTGGCATCAGACTTGCCCTCCAATAGATCCTTGTAAAAGGATTTAAAGTGTACTCATTCAAATTACAGAGACAATTTAAATTAAAAAGCTTAGACCTGCCTCCACCGCAGGGGGGCTCGCTCGAGCCACCAGAGGACAGGCACCAGTATTGGGAGAGGGGGGGCTGGCCGTCAGGTTCCACCGCAGCTCTGGCGCAAACCCCGCGACACGGAGGTCGCACGGGCAGGAACGGACTGGCCGTGTTAGCTTCGCATTTTTGGGGTTTTAGAAGTGCATGACATGCCTATATCTGTGTCTCCCCCTCCTTTTACTCCTCCACCTCTTTTCTTTTCGCATGACTATATGTACTTGTCGCTTTTACATGTGTGTGTTGTGTCCTCTGAGCAGTTTGTCAGCTTTTGGACACCTTTGAAGGTGTTTTCTACGTGTTTCTATGTGTTTTTGTTTGCCTGCCATTGGTTTTAACGGTGTTCGAAGGTGTTCGGCGAACATACAGGTGTTCGACGAACCGAACTCGAACACTACGGGGGTGGCTCAACACTACTTTTCAGATCATATATGGAGAACCTAATGGTAAACCCTGGATAAATGAAGCTTGTGACCTGGTTCCTGTTCCCCACTAGGTTTCTGGCACTTCTGATAAGACAGACGAGCAGCAGTACCCCGACACTGAGAAGTTTGTTCCCTACAATCCTGCAGGTAACTTTTCCACACTTTGCTGTACCTATTGCCTGCCATTAGCCACTTGCCTTTACATTTAATTTTGAGCATCAGAATCAATTCTAATACTTGCATCTGAAGCTGGAGGGGGTTAGTGAATTTGTCACCAGGATTTTGCTGCCCCATCTGAGAGCAGGGTGATTTAGGAGCAGAGACCCTGATTAGTGATGGATCGCTTGGTGCAGTTCAGAGTAAGGCTATGCTCCCATGCTGTGGAAATGAAGCAGAAATTTTCTGCTTCATTTCTGCATGTCCTGTCCCGGATAAACGCATGTGGAATTCCGCACGCGTTTATCATGCGTTTATCGTGCAATTTCCACATGCGGAATTGCCTTGAGTTTTTAATTGTACTGCAAAGGCAATTCCGCTTGCGGAAACGCAAAATGAATGAACATGCTGCGGATTTTTCCCCGCAGCAAAATCGCTGCGGAAAAAACGCAGCATGGGCATTGAACTTGCGTAATCACATTGGGGACCATGGGGGGCGGATAACATAGCGTTAAACAAGCCTTTACGCTGCGGAAATTCTGCAGCATATCCGCTTGAAAAACGCTACGTGGGCACATACCCTAACTGTGTCTGCTGCAGATCTACAAATTCTCTGAATGCTGGGCTCTGTATAACCCCACCCACACCACTGATATGCAGAAAGATACCAATGCACAGTGTACAGAGCTATTCATCAGTTGTGGGGACAGGGTTGGACTACATGGCAGCAGCTTTACTAGTCCTCTGGTGGCAGTCTCCTGCTGGTGGAGGATCACTTATCAAAACTACATCAGTCAGCCCAGAGAGCAACACGTCGCTGGAATTGGGGATCTTTGTCCCCACGTTGTGCTGTGCTCAGATCAGGTGGCAATAAACCTGGTGACATTCCCTTTGTCAGGCAAAATGTATTTTTGTCCTAGTTTTAAAAATGTTGAAAGGACAGCCAGAGATGTCTTAAATCTCCGCCCCCTGTTCACTTGGAAGGGACCTCCATAGAACTCTACTCTTGCTTCCCCCAAACAAGGAATTTTTATAACCGCCATAAACCTCAGTCCAGGGCAAGCATACTGGTATACACTGGATTTCCCCTCCAAAGCCCTATTGTGTAACTGTACAAACTTTTAATGTCAAGTTTAATAATGCACATGACGGTCAAACACATGGACCACATTTTTGGGATGCTCGCCTTTTTCCAGTTATGATGGTGTATCTTTCATAACTGGGAAACCACCAGAAACCTAGGAAATGGTTTCTGAGCTTCTGAACGTCATAGAAATATCATATTTGATATCAATCTACGTCAATATTGGTGACGGCAAACTTTCCTTTGGAAGTGCATTGAGGTGAAGGGTGCATTGCTGGAAAAGGGGAAAAAAACAGAACAAAACCTCTTTAAATCTCTTAATTTGCAAGTGTGAACGAGCTGAGTGTGACCAGAGCGTAAGTGCGAACGAAAGTAAGTGTGTGACTTATTTTTCAGTGACTTGCATTCAGGAAGTTTGGAAGGGAGGACTTTGGACTGAATTGCTGTCTGCATTTCATTAATTCTTTGCTTTTCTTTTTACTTAACATTCTGTCTATTGCAATCCCCATTAGGAAATGAGCTCCATTATTGACAATGCTATCCAGTGTACATCTTGCCACATGTATGCAATCCTTGAACAGCCGGTCGGGGTTGCTTACTGCTGCGTGAGATGTGAGCACGTTGTGCTTTTGGAAGCCCAGATACTGGATCTAAATGAGCAGCTGGCAACACTGAGATCCATTGACAACATGGAAAGGAGTCTGCTGCTCACTGAGCAGCAGCTCACTGGGGTAGATGTGGGGGAGGGTGGTAGTCTGGAGCTGCAGGACAGTGAGGCCGTTAGTTGGGTGACAGTTAGAAGGGGGGGTAGAGGGAAGAGTGCAAGGGAGGCTAGTCCTGATCTGGCACACCCCAATTGTTATGCACACGCCCGGACTGACTGGCGAGTGCGGGTGTTGTGGTTCCACTGGACCATGGACCGGAGAGTGCCTGGAGGGGCGTGACTAAGTATCTGGCCGATCCGACCAAGGTGGCACGACGGCATACGACGCCAGTGCACCAGGGAGAAACCGGGCAGAGGGACCAGGTGCTACTCCAGGTCAAACTCCGGACACGGGGGTTGACCCACACTGGGATTACTGGAACAGGCAGGTTAGGCTGGCACAGACTGGTGGATGTAAGCAAACACGGCAGGTATGCAGATGGGTGGATACAGGCGAGTATGCAGGCAGGGAGGTACTGGCCGAAAGGACGGGCTGGAGCACAGAGAGGTTAAGACCCAGTACAGACTGGGTCACAGAACCGCAGATGCGGTAGACAACCACAGCAGAGAGGGAACGCCTGAAGCGGTGGGCAAGAACAGAGCAGGACGGGGCTGCAGGAGCAGCGAGCACATGCAGGGCAGGGCAGGACAGGACTGCCGGAGCAGCGGGCAGAAGCAGGGCAGGGCGGAAACCGCAGAAGCAGTAAGCAAGATAAGAGCAGAGCAGAAACCGCAGGAGCGGCAAGCAAGGCAGGAGCAGAGCGGACACCGCAGAGCGGTAAACAAGGCAGGAGCAGAGCAGAAACCGCAAGAGCGGCAACCAAGGCAGGAGCAGAGCGGACACCGCAGAGCGGTAAACAAGGCAGGAGCAGAGGAGAAATCGCAAGAGCGGCAAGCTAAGCAGGAGCAGAGCGGACACCGCAGAGCGGTAAACAAGGCAGGAGCAGAGCAGAAACCGCAAGAGCGGCAAGCTAAGCAGGAGCAGAGCGGACACCGCAGAGCGGTAAACAAGGCAGGAGCAGAGCAGAAACCGCAAGAGCGGCAAGCTAAGCAGGAGCAGAGCGGACACCGCAGAGCGGTAAACAAGGCAAGGGGATAGGACTCTGTTCACAAAGAACAGACTGAGAAGGAAAGGCAGAACCAGAAGCACGCACAGTACTTACATAGAAGTAGCGAGCGTACACTAAATTCACAACCGAGGTACAGAGACGACGAGAAGGAATTTAGGAGCGGGTTCAGACTCTGCAGAAAGACGCAGAAAACAGACATAGAGGGAAAAGGGAGACAAGGTTAAAGTAGAAACGAGGCACAGACAACAGGGAACAGAGGAACGGGAACAGAGACAGCAAGGCAGGAACACAAACAGGACTCTGTTCAGACGGGAACAGATACCGCAAGGCAGGAACACAAACAGGACTCTGTTCAAACGGGAACAGATACCGCAAGGCACAGACAGGCAGATCTAGGAATACGGCCCCTAGAAGGCGAAAGAACAGGCAAGAAGCGTGTTCACAAGAACAGACCACAGTTCAGACACAGAACTGGAAAACAGGCAGGAAAACAGGATAGGACCTGGCATGTCAGAGACAAAAAGCCAACTGACAAGAAACAATGCTCAGGCGCCATCTTGAGGAAGAAGGTGGTATAAATACCCAAAGATGGACCGCAATAGGCTGAAGGTGCAACAGGGGCGTGTCCGCAGCAGGTACAAGAAACAGGAAGTTCAGCGGGCGTCGCCCTATGCAGCCAAAGTGGAGCAGAGCAGAGCACAAGGAAAGAAGCCAGACCAGGAAGCTGGGCAGGAGATGAAGTTTGCGATCTTGCATGATGAGAGATGGAACACCATGCAAGAACGCCGCCAGGTATGCTACACCAATAAGTTTGCAAAGTTGGCAGATGAGGGGAGTGACGGTACAGGGGTAGCACTGCTGCAGCAAGGCATGTCCCCTGAAAGCCGGAGGAGTGTTTGCTCCAGTAAAGAGGGAAATAGGAGAGTAGGGCAGGCCAGGCAGGTGCTGGTAGTGGGGGACTCAATTATTAGGGGAACAGATAGGGCAATCTGTCACAAAGACAGGGATCATCAAACAGTGTGCTGCCTACCTGGCGCTCAAGTCCGGCACATCGCTGATCGGGTTGACAGATTACTGGGAGGGGCTGGTGAGGACCCAGCGGTCATGGTGCACATTGGCAGAAATGACAAAGTTAGAGGTAGGTGGAAGGTCCTTAAAGATGATTTCAGGGAATTAGGCTGCAAGCTGAAAGCAAGGACCTCCAAGGTGGTATTCTCTGAAATACTTCCGGTACCGCGTGCCACGCCAGAGAGGCAATGGGAGATTAGGGAGATAAATAAGTGGCTCAAGAACTGGTGTAGGAAGGAGGGATTTGGGTTCCTGGAGAACTGGGCCGACTTCTCAGTTGGCTACAGACTCTATACTAGGGACCGGCTGCACCTTAATGGGGAGGGTGCAGCTGTGCTGGGGGAGAAAATGGGTAGAAGGTTGGAGGAGTGTTTAAACTGGGGATTGGGGGGGAGGGTATTCATTTTATAGGTGGGGAAGATAGTGCAGATAGTGACCTGGGCACAAATAAAGAAATTGGGGGTGGGGTTAGAACAGTCAATAAAGTAAGAAGGAATAGAGGTACAGAGAGATACATAAAATGCATGTACACTAATGCCAGAAGCCTCACCAACAAAATGGAGGAATTAGAATTAATTTTGTTGGAAAATAATTATGACCTGGTAGGAATATCTGATACGTGGCTGGACGAGAGCCATGACTGGGCAGTTAATTTACAGGGCTATAGTCTGTTCAGAAATGACCGTACAAACAAGCGAGGGGTGGTGTGTTTATATGTAAAATCATCCTTAAAACCTGTCTTGCGGGAGGATATATGTGAATCTAATGAAAATGTAGAGTCCCTGTGGGTGGAGATAAGGGGAGGGGGAAAAAATAAAAAATTACTGATAGGGGTTGGTCTCCAAAATTAATGGAAGTAGCAGAGAATATCCTCGTAAAGCAAATAGATGAAGCAGCGACTCAAGGAGAAGTCATTATTATGGGAGACTTCAACTACCCTGAAATACATTGGGGGACAGAAACATGTAGTTCAAGCAAAGGTAATAGGTTTTTGACAACTATGAGAGAAAATTACCTTTCACAACTGGTTCAGGACCCAACAAGAAGGGGGGCACTGCTAGACCTAATATTAACCAATAGGCCAGACCGCATATCAAATATACGAGTTGGGGGTCACTTGGGTAATAGTGATCACAAAATAATACGTTTTCATGTAACCTTTAATAAGATGTGTAGTAGAGGGGTTACAAGGACACTAAACTTCAGGAAGGCTAATTTCCAACGGTTGAGAGATGATCTTAGTGCAATAAACTGGGACGATATCCTGAGACATAAAGCTACACAAAGCAAATGGGAGACGTTTATTAACATCCTGAATAGTACATGTGCACAATATATACCCTTTGGGAATAAACATGCTAGAAATAGGAGGAAACCACTATGGCTAAATAGAGCTGTAAGGGGCGCAATAAGTGACAAAAAGAAAGCATTTAGAGAACTAAAGCAAGTAGGTGGTGATGAGGCATTAAATAAATATAGAAAATTAAATAAATTATGTAAAAAGCAAATCAAGGCAGCAAAGATTGAGGCAGAGAGAATCATTGCCAGAGAAAGTAAAAATAACCCCAAAATATTCTTTAACTACATAAATAGTAAAAAACTAAAAAATAATAATGTTGGCCCCCTTAAAAATAGTCTGGGTGAAATGGTGGATGAGGAAAAAGCCAATATGCTAAATGATTTTTTTTTCAACCGTATTTACACAAGAAAATCGCATGACAGAAAACATGATTAGTGATAACAAAAATTCTCCATTAAATGTCACTTGCTTAACCCAGCAGGAAGAACGGCGGCGTCTAAAAATCACTAAAGTTGACAAATCCCCGGGCCCAGATGGGATACACCCGCGAGTACTGCAGGAATTAAGTAACGTCATAGATAGACCATTATTTTTAATCTTTAAAGATTCAATAATAACAGGGTCCACACGACTGGCGTATAGCAAATGTGGTGCCAATATTCAAAAAGGGGACAAAAACTGAACTTGGAAATTATAGGCCAGTAAGCTTAACCTCTACTGTGTGTAAAATCCTGGAGGGTTTCCTAAGAGATGCTATAATAGAGTATCTGAAGAAGAATAACCTCATGACCCAATATCAACATGGGTTTACGAGGGACCGTTCCTGTCAAACTAATCTGATCAGTTTTTATGAGGAGGCAAGTTCGGGACTGGACCAAGGAAATGCAGTGGATGTTGTGTATATGGACTCTTCAAAAGCTTTTGATACGGTTCCACACAAAAGGTTGATACATAAAATGAGAACAATGGGGATAGGGGAAAATATATGTATGTGGGTTAAGAATTGGCTCAGTGATAGGAAACAAAGGGTGGTTATTAATGGAAAACACTCAGACTGGGTCTCAGTTAACAGTGGGGTACCACAGGGGTCAGTATTGGGCCCCCTTCTTTTTAACATTTATTAATGACCTTGTAGGGGGCATACAGAGGAATATTTCAATATTTGCAGATGACACTAAACTCTGCAGGGTAATCAATACAGAGGAGGACAATTTTATATTACAGGAGGATCTATGTAAACTAGAAGCTTGGGCTGATAAATGACAAATGAGCTTTAATGGGGATAAATGTAAGGTAATGCACTTGGGCAGAGGAAATACAATGTATAATTATATGCTTAATTGTAAAACACTGGGCAAAACTGTAACTGAAAAAGACCTGGGTGTATTGGTGGACGACAAGCTCACGTTTAGTGGCCAGTGTCAGGCAGCTGCTGCAAAGGCAAATAAAATAATGGGATGCATTAAAAGAGGCATAGATGCTCACGAGGAGAACATAATTTTACCTCTATACAAGCCACTAGTACGACCACACTTAGAATACTGTGTACAGTTCTGGTCTCCGGTGTATAAGAAAGACATAGCTGAACTAGAGCGAGTGCAGAGAAGAGCGACCAGGGTTATTAGAGGACTGGGGGGTCTGCAATACCAAGACAGGTTATTACACTTGGGGTTATTTACTGTGGAAAAAAGAAATGCTTAGAGGTGATCTTATTACTATGTACAAGTATATGAGGGGACAGTACAAAGACCTTTCTACTGATCTTTTTACTCTGAGGCCTGAGACGTGGACAAGGGGGCATCTTCTACGTCTGGAGGAAAGAAGGTTTAATCATAATCACAGACGGGGATTCTTTACTGTAAGAGCAGTGAGACTATGGAACTCTCTGCCGCATGATGTTGAAACGAGTGATTCACTTTTTAAATTTAAGAAGGGCATGGATGCCTTTCTTGAAAAGTATAATATTATAGGTTATAAATACTAGATTCCTTGATAGGGCGTTGATCCAGGGAACTAGTCTGATTGTCGTATGGAGTCGGGAAGGAAATTTTTTTCCCCAATGTGGAGCTTAGTGTTTTCCACATGGGTTTTTTTTGCCTTCCTCTGGATCAACATGTTAGGCTATGGGTTGAACTAGATGGACTTAGTCTTCCTTCAACCTTAAAAAAAAAATAAAAAAATGATGTATTCATCTTGGATGTGGGCCCCCCCCCCCCATACCAAGATATGGAAGATGAAGGATTTTTATGTCTTGTGCAGCTGGGTGGGTTCACAAAACAGAGCCCCGTGTGAGGTAAACAACATGGGTGTGTCCTAGTGTTTTGCCTCCTTACTAAAAACCAGAACGTCCATGTTGGCTCATTCCAACCCAGGGACGTCAGATGCAAGCACTCCTCGTTGCGTGGAGGAATCACACCTAATTTCCGGGGAGCCGTCCCCGCCACAGAATCTGAGACCATCACCTCGTGGCGCAGGTTTTGCTATTATTTACCCCTTTTATTTTAATAACTGTTTTATGCATATATGTAAATTGTCTCTTTTATAATATCTTGTATATCTTTTGTAAACACTGCCAACTTTCGGGAGTAAATTATTATTTACCAGCTTCGTTCTTCTTGTCCTATGTCGAGCAAACACGTTCCTCACCCGCTAATTCACGTTACCTAACGGGTACCCAATCCACCTGTTAAGAGATCGGTGGTGGCAGCATACGGTGTATTTATGTGATATTGTGGTTGAGGGTGGTGGGATTTGGGTATATATACGTTCCTGGACTGAACTGGTGGTATATATACGTCCTGTCACATCACGAGCCACAATAGTCAACATAAATGAGAGCAGCTGCGCCCTGTTGCTTATCCTCAGTCAATACCGTGTTTGACCAGCAGGATAAGGGGGCGCCAGAGGGCTGCAAAGTCTGACTAAGTTTTCCTGACACCCTTTAAATGCAGTTTAGGGCCATCTCTGTTGCACTCTTACTCTCTATTAGCTGCATTGTCCCATCTGCCTAATGCTGCCACAGATCTCATGGCTGCAGTATCCAGATCTTCAGCAACTTGCTGACATCGTGTCAGTTAATCCAATGAGTGTTTGCAGTGACAGCATTGTCTGTTAGCTGGGTTTCTGATGTTGCTCAGTTGTGGAGGAGACAAGACAGATGTCAGTGTGGTGTTCGGAGGCTCCTGAGGCCCCTGCACATGACCTCACGAGTGCCAGAGATCCAGCATGTGATCTTGTGATCTTGTGGTCTTGGGCTCCAGTATACAGGTGGGACTTTGCAGCTATTTGGGGGGGCGGGGGAGAAGGGCACAACACTGACGTGTGCAGTGAAGGTGGTTAAAGTTCATTGACGCTAGATGACTCATTTTGGTGCATTGACCCCATAGGCAAACTAGGAATGTCAAAGAACCAATCAAGAACAACCGAACAAAATTGTCAAATTATGCATAAATAGGAAATTAAAAAACCTATAATAAATACACGGTTAAGTAAGACACCATAGAGACAGGCACTCACACCAATGTACATACAATAGTTAAAATAGAAAAATATAGAATAGATGTATACTACCAGGAGTAGTTCTAGAACCGCCCACCAGGGGTAGTTCTAGAAGCGCCCACCAGGAGCAGTATTAGAACCGCACACTAGAAGAAGTTCTAGAACCAATCATGGCACCAGGGGTAGTTCTAGAACCGCCCTCCAGGGGGTAGTTATAGAAGCGCATAACGGCATCAGGGGTAGTTCTAGTACTGCACACTAGGAGGACTGCTAGAACCGCCCACCAAGGGTAGTTCTAAAAGCGCCCACCGGAAGTTCTAGAATCGCTCACGGCACTGGGGGTGGTTCTAGAACTGGACACTAGGAGTAGTTCTAGTAGCGCCCACGAGGGTAGTTCTAGTAGCGCCCACGAGGGTAGTTCTAGTAGCGCCCACAAGGGGAAGTTCTAGAAGCGCCCATCGGCACCAGGGGTAGTCCTAGAAGCGCCCATCGGCACCAGAGGTATTTCTAGAACCGTACACCAGCAACGAGGGTAGTTCTAGAAGCGCCCACCGGCACCAGGGGTAGTTCTGGAACTGCCCACCGGGGGTAGTTCTGGAACTGCCCACCGGGGGTAGTTCTGGAAGTGCCCACCGGGGGTAGTTCTGGAAGTGCCCACCGGGGGTAGTTCTGGAAGTGCCCGCCGGGGGTAGTTCTGGAAGTGCCCGCCGGGGGTAGTTCTGGAAGTGCCCGCCGGGGGTAGTTCTGGAAGTGCCCGCCGGGGGTAGTTCTGGAAGTGCCCGCCGGGGGTAGTTCTGGAAGTGCCCGCCGGGGGTAGTTCTGGAAGTGCCCGCCGGGGGTAGTTCTGGAAGTGCCCGCCGGGGGTAGTTCTGGAAGTGCCCGCCGGGGGTAGTTCTGGAAGTGCCCGCCGGGGGTAGTTCTGGAAGTGCCCGCCGGGGGTAGTTCTGGAAGTGCCCGCCGGGGGTAGTTCTGGAAGTGCCCGCCGGGGGTAGTTCTGGAAGTGCCCGCCGGGGGTAGTTCTGGAAGCGCCCGCCGGGGGTAGTTCTTCTGGAAGCGCCCGCCGGGGGTAGTTCTTCTGGAAGCGCCCGCCGGGGGTAGTTCTTCTGGAAGCGCCCGCCGGGGGTAGTTCTTCTGGAAGCGCCCGCCGGGGGTAGTTCTTCTGGAAGCGCCCGCCAGGGATATGACGCGCCCCCTGGGCCTGTGTTGTGCATGGGAACCCGGAACCCGGCCTGTTGTAGAATGCTGGGGGTTGTAGTGTCCGTGTGGCGGTGACCCGGTCCGTGCCCACGGTGGTCAAACCAGTGGCAGTCTTAATGTATAGCAAATGTCCGACTACGCCACCCGTGGATTGCGGTCAGTGGGGACCGCCGCTGCGCTGCCGACCGCTGAGGCTGATGTTGTTTGCGCAGCCGAGTATGGGATAACTCCTCACGGGAGAAGTATTGCCTCAGGGCAGCTAATGTGAGAGATGATGGGAGTGATGGTGTGAGGGTCCCAGTGCTAATGGTGCTGGTGCGGCAAGGAATCACAGAGACGTGAGGTGCAGTTCAGGGTCTTTACTGATGGTACAAGGCAGACCCTCCTGGGAGTACTGGCTAGTATAAGGGGCCTGGTCAGTCTGCGAGCAAGCAGGAGTTCCCCTGGCCAGGTGGAGTTGTAGGCCTCCCCGTTTATCTGCACTCTTCCTGGCTACCTTGCTGTCAGCGGTTACAAGTAGCCCACGTCCCTGAGTATACCGTGTGGTGCTCACCCGTATGGCTGGTGACTTGGGGCCTTCTGTTAGCCTCCGCTCCTGGATGGCGGCGCTGGTCCCTTCTTTGTGACTGAGCCTCCGGGCTTCTATGGCCAGAGGACCTGGAATCCCCTGCCGGCTGGTTTCTGCTGCTGGGTATATATCAGTCCCCACAGCCTCGGACTCCTGTGTCCGGTTTTAGTAACTTCAGCCAGGGCGAGCTATATCTCTGCTCACAGCCCCTGGCCTTCAGCTGCTGCTCCTACAGAGCTCCTGGTTCTTACTTCCCCTCTCCAGGCTCTGACTCCTCTGCTTGTTCTGCAGGCTCTGTCTCTGTCTTCACTCACTAATCTCGCCCCAGACCCAGTTTATAAGGGAAGATTCCTCCCCTCCCAGATCTGGGCGGACCGTGTTGCATGCTTAGGGCTCCTGACCAGAGAAACCTCCCACTTGCTCTCAGACATATCTCTATTACTGTGGCAACCAGACCCCTGGGGTGTCACATTCCCCCCTAGTAAATTTTAGTACTCCGGGACTAAACACATTTTTAAAGAAACATAAATACAGGGTATAAACAATAATACGATAACATATTTACAAGAAGCTTTAGTTCTTTAAAGGTCACGGCGTGTCCGCAACCGGTTGTCCATGTCACCCAAAGTGAAACTTTAAGCGAAGTAGGGGACCTGTCCAAAGCAAACCCCTTGCGTTGGCCCTGGGCGTGGCTGCAAGGCTGGAGCTAGCTACTTTGGGCCGCAAGTAGGCCACGCCAGACAGGTTTTCTCTTCCGCGGCCGTCTTCACAAGAGGCACCAAGGTGCAACTATCTACAAGAATGTTTCGGTTATCCAGTGTCTATAACCTGTTAGTCCAAATAAATCTGCAGGGTAACTGAGAAACATAATTAATAACAGGCAACAAACATAAACCATAAACAGTTAACAGATAAATTCACAGTGCATTAGTTTAGATTATCCAGCGAGCGGGCATCTGACCTCTAGTGACTCTAGTGGACCTACGGAGCTCACTAACTGGTTCTGCACTACAGGGTGTAGGAGGTGTTATGGGTAAGCTGGGCAGCTGTCTGCGCACTCTTTGGCTCACTAGGGGCACGGCAGGCTCACTACTAGCAGAGGGTTGATCCTCCTGTACTGCTGGTGTGGACTCTTCTGCCTCTTGGGCCAGCTGCTCTTCCAGCTCTACCGGTTCCTCTGTAGGCACTTGCGGGGCTGGCTGGAGAAAGGTGAGGACGGGTACCACGACAGCGCCGTTTACTTGTGTCCAAGACCGGGGGAAGTCTCCGAGTACGGTACTGATCATTTCTTCCCTTTCCTCTGCGGGTTGAGGATTTTCTTGATCTTCTTCAGGGCTTTGCAGCTGCTCGGGACACTTCTTCAGGTGGTCTCTGGAGACAATGGCTGTGGTTTCTCGATCCTTACTGATTACGCAGATTTTTGGGTTCTCATGGCTTGATGGCAGTACGGTGTACGGGTCCTTCTCCCACTGGTCGTCCAACTTGTGGAGCCGCCTCTTCCTCTTCAAGACCTGCTCTCCAGGTACCAGGGGAACAGCGGGAGCATACTGGTTATAAGCCTTCTCTTGCCTTTCTCTAGCTTGAGACAGACTTCGCTCGACGCTCTCCTGTACTTTCCGATACTGCTGCTGCCGTTCTGTATCCCAGTCTGCCTCTGGCGAGGTGTCCTCAGGCGTCAGGACTCCCATATCCAGGTCAATAGGCAGCTTACCAGGTCTTGCTCTCAGTAGGTAAGCCGGGGTACAGTTGGTGGAACCTACAGGGATGTGGTTATACAGGTCCACCAGATCGGGCAGTTTCTCAGGCCACAGACTGCGTTCTTCCAGGGGCAACGTTTTTAGCAGATCTATCACCACCTGGTTCATCTTCTCACAGAGTCCATTGGTTTGAGGGTGATAGGGCGTTGTTCTTATCTTCTTGCAGCCATACAGGTTGCAGAACTCCTGGAAGACCTCCGCTTCGAAGGCTGGTCCTTGGTCTGTCAACACTTGGTCCGGGTACCCGTGTGGACGGCAGAAGTGCTGCTGGAAGGCTCTAGCTGCTGTTTGAGCCGTTAAGTCCTTGACCGGGACCACCACCAGGAACCGGGAGTAATGATCTACGATTGTGAGGGCGTAGACATACCCAGATCTGCTTGGAGCCAGTTTCACATGGTCCAGGGCTACCAGTTCCAGTGGCTGTCTGGTGATGATGGGCTGCAGGGGAGTCTTCTGGCTGGCTCGATCTTTTCTTCTCAGGTGGCACGGGCCACAGTCTCTGCACCACCTCTCGATGGCTCCTCTCATGCCTACCCAGTAGAACCGTTCACGCAACAAGAACTCCAGCTTCTTCCATCCGAAATGCCCTGCTCCATTGTGGTATGCCTCCAGAACCATAGCCGCGTCTCGTCTTGGGACCACTACCTGCCAGGTCAACTCATGTGTTCGAGAATTAACCATTCTTCGGCACAGCTTCTCCCTGTAGAGGAACAGCTTACTTTTCTCCTTCCACAGTTGCTTGGTCTCCTCCGGAGCATCTGGGTCAAGACGGGCATCGGCCTGGGTCAGCATTTCCTTCACCAAATGGACTGCGGGATCACTGTCTTGCGTCTCCGCCCAGTTGTAGTGGGGCAAGGGATTGAACGTCACGGAGCGCCTGTCCTTCACACGGTGGGAATACAGGGTAATCCCATGACGGTGGAACGCAGGGAGCTCAACTTCTTCCAGATCTTCTGGATCTTCCCCTACGTCCGGTAAGTTTGGCATTCTAGACAGGGCATCCGCGTTGGCATTTGAGCGTCCTGCCCGGTATTTGATGGTGAATTCAAAGTTGGACAGGCGGGCAATCCTTCTCTGTTCCAGGGCACCGAGCCTTGCAGTGTCCAGGTGTGTCAACGGGTTGTTATCCGTGTACACGGTGAATTTGGAGGAGGCAAGGTAATGCTTGAAACGTTCGGTCACTGCCCACACTACTGCCAGGAACTCCAGCTTGAATGAGCTATAATTCTCAGGGTTCCTCTCCGTGGGCCGTAGCTTTCGGCTGGCGTAAGCGATTACCCGTTCTTTCCCATTCTGGATCTGGGACAGTACGGCTCCTAGCCCGATGTTGCTTGCGTTCGTGTGGAGGATAAAGGGCTGGCTGTAGTCTGGATATGCCAGGATTTCATCCCCCGTGAGGGCCATCTTCAGCTGGCAGAAGGACTCCTCTTCCAGCTTTTCCCACCTGAAGGGCGGCTTCTGTTTTTTAGCTTTCCGAGATTGACCTATCAGGAGGTCCTGCATAGGGGCTGCCATTTTGGTGAAACCGGGAATGAATCTTCGGTAGTAGCCTACCAACCCGAGGAACTGCCGCACTTCCTTTATGCTGGAGGGTCTTGGCCAGTCCTTAATCACGGTGATCTTATCAGTGTCAGGAGTCACTCCGTCAGCACTCACCACGTGTCCCAGGTATTGCACCTTTGGTTTCAGGAGGTGACACTTGGAGGGTTTCACCTTTAGGCCGTAGTTTGCCAGAGCTTCAAACACTTCTGGCAGGTGTTTCAGGTGGTCCTCGTAGGTCTTGGAATAGACGATGACATCGTCCAGGTATAACAGGACCGTCTCGAAGTTCCGGTGTCCCAGACAGCATTCCATCAACCGTTGGAAAGTTCCTGGTGCGTTGCAGAGCCCGAACGGCATACAGTTAAATTCGCTGAGACCCATCGGGGTGGTGAATGCGGTCTTCTCCCGGTCCGCCTCTGCTACAGGAACCTGCCAGTACCCGCTAGTGAGATCCAAAGTAGAGAAGAAGTTAGCAGATTTTAATGCAGCTAAGGACTCTTCTATCCTTGGTAACGGGTACGCATCTTTGTGTGTGATACGGTTGACCTTCCTGTAGTCTACACACATTCTCATGGTGTTGTCTTTCTTTTTCACTAAGACTAGTGGAGCTGCCCAGGGGCTACAGCTGTCCCTGATTACCCCAGCCTCCTTCATGTCTCTAAGCATCCCCTTGGCGTGTTGGTAGTGTGCCGGGGGTACGGGTCGGTATCTCTCCTTTATGGGAGGATGGTCTCCCGTGGGGATGTGGTGTTCTACCCCCTTTACTCGCCCGAAGTCTAGCGGGTGTTTACTAAACACTCTCTCGTACTCTCGAACCACCCGATAGACTCCCTGTTTCTGGTGTGAGGGAGTGGAGTCAGTACCCAAATGCAGTTGCTGACACCAGTCCTCCATTGGTTTCTTAGAGCCGTTACCTTCCTCTGGTTGAGATGGAGGCAAGGGTTCCACGGCCTGTACAGAGTTCTGGTTGATGGTGAACAATTTGGCTAGCGTGGCATACCGGGGCAGGTGTACTTCTTTCTCCCCGATATTTATGATGCGGACGGGCACCCTCCCATGGCGTACATCGACCACCCCCCGTGCTGTCAAAATGGTGGGCCTACTTTCTGAGTAGACGGGTTCTACCATTGCTTGGTAGTCTCTACCTCTTAGACGAATAGCTGCCCGGCACCAAATCATCATCTCACTTTTTGGGGGCATGGCAATAGGGAACGGGTCGAACATTCTCACGCTACCTATCTCACCACCAGATAGTTCCACCTGTTGCCGCTTCATTAGTGCCCGGATCTCTTTTTGGAGCACACGCTGCTGGCCGGAACTGGCGTTCTTGGCAACCTGCTGTAAAATGAGAATCACCTCTGCAAGACAATTTTCAATCACATTACTTCCCAAGGTTATTCTAGGGTGACTCTCATGACGGTCTATGTCCACTATAATCAGTCCTTGTGCCGCCAGTTCGACTTTACCGATCTTAATGGTCACCTCTTTGAATCCCACCTGCGGCACGGGCTGACCATTGCTGGCGATGATACTCAGGTCGTCATCTGGGTAGCGGGTTATGTCCGAGTCATTCCAGTACTGTTTAAAGAGCACGTACGGGATGGTGGTCACCTGTGACCCAGTGTCTAGTAGGGCACTCATAGGAATGCCATCCAGTACCACAGGCAAGATTGGACGTCCCCCTACATATTTATCACGCCAGTTTGATGGGCCTGATGGTCTTATGCCTGGGGGTTGGCCCTCTACCCCAGGTTGTGCCCGTTTAAATGACAGTACCTTGCCACATGTCCGGGTTGATTGCAGCGACGGCAGATGGGTCGTCCGTCCTCGTTGTATCTGTCGCTGGGTCTTCCTCTGGCCGGTGGGGTCCTCCTCAGTCGGCGCCACGGGACGTCCTCCAGTCCGGATGCCAGCTGGATCTTTCCTGGAGAAGAGACCTGTAAAGACTGCACAGTTCTGGTTAGCGCGGCAACGCTCTTAGTCAGCTCTTGGACCTGATGGTGCAGGTCTGTAGCCGGGTCACTGTTTAAAGCCTGCGCATCAGCTTCCACAGGCCCTGCAGACAAGGGCGCCGTCTCCTGGTGGTAAGTGATAGCAGGGCGCCTGTGGGTCACAGCGCCACCTGGTGCCGGTTCTCGGAGCACCCGGATGGCTCTGTCCTTGAACTGTGCAAAGTCCAGGTCAGGGTCCTGTAAGGCCATTGCCCGCAACTGGGTTCGGTGGGCATTGCACAGTAGACCCTCAATAAATTGTTCAGTCAACAGCTTATCTTCATTTCCCACGCTGTCAGGGTCTGCCTGCTTAATGGCTCTCAGGGCCTCTTGTAGGTTTAGAGCATAGTCTCTTATACTCTCATGTGCCCGCTGTTTACACCCGTAAAATCTGAGCTTTATTTCGGCTGAGGTGCGGGTATCAAATGTGTCTTTCAGCCGGGCTAGTATTTCTCTGACAGTCCTCTTCCTCCCAGGTGGCCAGGACTTTACCTCCCTTTGGGCTGCCCCGATTAATTGGGCCACCAGGATGCTCACTTTTTGCTCTTCTGTGAGGGGGTACACCTGGAAGAGGCTATCCAGTCTTTCTCTAAAGTCATTTAGAGTATGTGACTCCCCTGAGTACTGGGGTAGCCAGGTTGCCCCCGGGATATAGGGCATGGTGAATGGCATGACTGCTGCAGCGGTTGCGCTGGCGGTGGCTGTGGCAGTGGAGCTCCCCTCGGTATCCGGCATCCTCCTCCCCCCTAGTGGACCGTGGCCTACCTTGCGATGCTCTTCTTCCGTAGGCCGCGGCTCCGCAGTCGATCGTCGGGGTTGAGGACCTGGCGTCGCGCTCCGATGACGTCAGCGTCGCTCTTCCTCCCTTCCAGGACCTTGCGCAGCGTCAGAGCGTGGGGCGGAGCTTCGGCGTCCACGCCCCTCTTCATCCCGTGCGGCGTCCCGAAGATGGCGTCCGAAGGCGGGAAGCAGCTGCGGATGGTGGGAAGAAGGCAGAAGACGGCGGGAAACGGTCCAAGATGGCGTCTGATGGCGGGAATCTGCTCCGGACGGCGGGAAACTTAACCACAGGTAAGTATAAAAGTCTCTTTTTCAGGCACGCAGTATCCGGTGGTTGCGGGCACGAAATCCTGCTGACTACGCCAAAGTTGACGCGCCCCCTGGGCCTGGGTTGTGCATGGGAACCCGGAACCGGGCCTGTTGTAGAATGCTGGGGGTTGTAGTGTCCGTGTGGCTGTGACCCGGTCCGTGCCCAGGGTGGTCAAACCAGTGGCAGTCTTAATGTATAGCAAATGTCCGACTACGCCACCCGTGGATTGCGGTCAGTGGGGACCGCCGCTGCGCTGCCGACCGCTGAGGCTGATGTTGTTTGCGCAGCCGAGTATGGGATAATTCCTCACGGGAGAAGTATTGCCTCAGGGCAGCTAATGTGAGAGATGATGGGAGTGATGGTGTGAGGGTCCCAGTGCTAATGGTGCTGGTGCGGCAAGGAATCACAGAGACGTGAGGTGCAGTTCAGGGTCTTTACTGATGGTACAAGGCAGACCCTCCTGGGAGTACTGGCTAGTATAAGGGGCCTGGTCAGTCTGCGAGCAAGCAGGAGTTCCCCTGGCCAGGTGGAGTTGTAGGCCTCCCCGTTTATCTGCACTCTTCCTGGCTACCTTGCTGTCAGCGGTTACAAGTAGCCCACGTCCCTGAGTATACCGTGTGGTGCTCACCCGTATGGCTGGTGACTTGGGGCCTTCTGTTAGCCTCCGCTCCTGGATGGCGGCGCTGGTCCCTTCTTTGTGACTGAGCCTCCGGGCTTCTATGGCCAGAGGACCTGGAATCCCCTGCCGGCTGGTTTCTGCTGCTGGGTATATATCAGTCCCCACAGCCTCGGACTCCTGTGTCCGGTTTTAGTAACTTCAGCCAGGGCGAGCTATATCTCTGCTCACAGCCCCTGGCCTTCAGCTGCTGCTCCTACAGAGCTCCTGGTTCTTACTTCCCCTCTCCAGGCTCTGACTCCTCTGCTTGTTCTGCAGGCTCTGTCTCTGTCTTCACTCACTAATCTCGCCCCAGACCCAGTTTATAAGGGAAGATTCCTCCCCTCCCAGGTCTGGGCGGACCATGTTGCATGCTTAGGGCTCCTGACCAGAGAAACCTCCCACTTGCTCTCAGACATAATATCTCTATTACTGTGGCAACCAGACCCCTGGGGTGTCACAGATACTTCTGGAAGCGCCCGGCAGGGGTAGTTCTAGGAGCGCCCACCAGGGGTAGTTCTAGAAGCACCCACCAGGAGTAGTTCTAGAACTGCAAACTAGGAGTAGTTCTAGAAGCGCCCCCTGGCACCAGGGGTAGTTCTAGAACTGCTCACTAGGAGTACTTCTAGAACCACCCACAAAGTGTAGTTCTAGAAGGCTCAAGTCAACAGGGGTAGTTCTAGAACCGCCCATCGGAGTAGTGCTAGAACTGCACACCAAGGGTTGTTCTACAAGTGCACACGAGGGGTAGTTCTACAAGCGCCCACCAGCACCAGTAGTTTCAGAACCACCCACCATGGGTAGTACTAGAACTGCCCACCAGAGGTAGTATTAGAAGCGCCCACAATGGGTAGTTCAAGAACTGCATACTAGGAGTACTAATAGAACCGCCCACCATGGGTAGTTCTAGAAGCGTCCACCAGGAGCAGTATTAGAACCGCACACTAGAAGAAGTTCTAGAACTGATCATGGCACCAGGGGTAGTTCTAGAACCGCCCACCAGGGGTAGTTCTAGAAGCACACACCGGCACCAGGGGTAGTTCTAGTAGCGCCCACGAGGGGTAGTTCTAGTAGCGCCCACGAGGGGTAGTTCTAGTAGCGCCCACGAGGGGTAGTTCTAGAAGCACCCACGGGGGGTAGTTCTAGGAGCGCCTGCCACGGGTAGTTCTACAACCGCGCACCGGCACCAGGGGGTAGTTCTAGGAGCGCCCACCAGGGGTAGTTCTAGAACTGCAAACTAGGAGTAGTTCTAGAAGCGCCCACCGGCACCAGGGGTAGTTCTAGAACTGCTCACTAGGAGTACTTATAGAACCACCCACAATCGGTAGTACTAGAAGCGTCCACCAGGGGTAGTTCTAGAAGCCTCCACCGTCAACAGGGGTAGTTATAGAACTGCACACCAAAGGTTGTTATACAAGCGCACACGAGGGGTAGTTCTACAAGCGCCCATCAGCACCAGTAGTTTCAGAACCACCCACCATGGGTAGTACTAGAACTGCCCACCAGAGGTAGTTTTAGAAGCGTCCACCAGGAGCAGTATTAGAACCGCGCACTAGAAGAAGTTCTAGAACTGATCATGGCACCAGGGGTAGTTCTAGAACCGCCCACCAGGGGTAGTTCTAGAAGCACACACCGGCACCAGGGGTAGTTCTAGTAGCGCCCACGAGGGGTAGTTCTAGTAGCGCCCACGAGGGGTAGTTCTAGTAGCGCCCACGAGGGGTAGTTCTAGAAGCACCCACGGGGGGTAGTTCTAGGAGCGCCTGCCACGGGTAGTTCTACAACCGCGCACCGGCACCAGGGGGTAGTTCTAGGAGCGCCCACCAGGGGTAGTTCTAGAACTGCAAACTAGGAGTAGTTCTAGAAGCGCCCACCGGCACCAGGGGTAGTTCTAGAACTGCTCACTAGGAGTACTTATAGAACCACCCACAATCGGTAGTACTAGAAGCGTCCACCAGGGGTAGTTCTAGAAGCCTCCACCGTCAACAGGGGTAGTTATAGAACTGCACACCAAAGGTTGTTATACAAGCGCACACGAGGGGTAGTTCTACAAGCGCCCATCAGCACCAGTAGTTTCAGAACCACCCACCATGGGTAGTACTAGAACTGCCCACCAGAGGTAGTTTTAGAAGCGTCCACCAGGAGCAGTATTAGAACCGCGCACTAGAAGAAGTTCTAGAACTGATCATGGCACCAGGGGTAGTTCTAGAACCGCCCACCAGGGGTAGTTCTAGAAGCACACACCGGCACCAGGGGTAGTTCTAGTACTGCACACGAGGGGTAGTTCTAGAAGCGCACACTAGGAGAACTAATAGAACCGCCCACAATTGGTAGCTCAAGAACAGCAAACTTGGAGTACTAATAAAACCGCCCATGAGGGGTAGTTCTAGAAGCTCCCACCTGACGTAGTTACCGCTCACGGCATCGGGGTAGTTCTGTCCCGGTGGGCAGAGGCGGGCCCCGATCACCTGTCCCGGTGGGCAGAGGCGGGCCCCGATCACCTGTCCCGGTGGGCAGAGGCGGGCCCCGATCACCTGTCCCGGTGGGCAGAGGCGGGCCCCGATCACCTGTCCCGGTGGGCAGAGGCGGGCCCCGATCACCTGTCCCGGTGGGCAGAGGCGGGCCCCGATCACCTGTCCCGGTGGGCAGAGGCGGGCCCCGATCACCTGTCCCGGTGGGCAGAGGCGGGCCCCGATCACCTGTCCCGGTGGGCAGAGGCGGGCCCCGATCACCTGTCCCGGTGGGCAGAGGCGGGCCCCGATCACCTGTCCCGGTGGGCAGAGGCGGGCCCCGATCACCTGTCCCGGTGGGCAGAGGCGGGCCCCGATCACCTGTCCCGGTGGGCAGAGGCGGGCCCCGATCACCTGTCCCGGTGGGCAGAGGCGGGCCCCGATCACCTGTCCCGGTGGGCAGAGGCGGGCCCCGATCACCTGTCCCGGTGGGCAGAGGCGGGCCCCGATCACCTGTCCCGGTGGGCAGAGGCGGGCCCCGATCACCTGTCCCGGTGGGCAGAGGCGGGCCCCGATCACCTGTCCCGGTGGGCAGAGGCGGGCCCCGATCACCTGTCCCGGTGGGCAGAGGCGGGCCCCGATCACCTGTCCCGGTGGGCAGAGGCGGGCCCCGATCACCTGTCCCGGTGGGCAGAGGCGGGCCCCGATCACCTGTCCCGGTGGGCAGAGGCGGGCCCCGATCACCTGTCCCGGTGGGCAGAGGCGGGCCCCGATCACCTGTCCCGGTGGGCAGAGGCGGGCCCCGATCACCTGTCCCGGTGGGCAGAGGCGGGCCCCGATCACCTGTCCCGGTGGGCAGAGGCGGGCCCCGATCACCTGTCCCGGTGGGCAGAGGCGGGCCCCGATCACCTGTCCCGGTGGGCAGAGGCGGGCCCCGATCACCTGTCCCGGTGGGCAGAGGCGGGCCCCGATCACCTGTCCCGGTGGGCAGAGGCGGGCCCCGATCACCTGTCCCGGTGGGCAGAGGCGGGCCCCGATCACCTGTCCCGGTGGGCAGAGGCGGGCCCCGATCACCTGTCCCGGTGGGCAGAGGCGGGCCCCGATCACCTGTCCCGGTGGGCAGAGGCGGGCCCCGATCACCTGTCCCGGTGGGCAGAGGCGGGCCCCGATCACCTGTCCCGGTGGGCAGAGGCGGGCCCCGATCACCTGTCCCGGTGGGCAGAGGCGGGCCCCGATCACCTGTCCCGGTGGGCAGAGGCGGGCCCCGATCACCTGTCCCGGTGGGCAGAGGCGGGCCCCGATCACCTGTCCCGGTGGGCAGAGGCGGGCCCCGATCACCTGTCCCGGTGGGCAGAGGCGGGCCCCGATCACCTGTCCCGGTGGGCAGAGGCGGGCCCCGATCACCTGTCCCGGTGGGCAGAGGCGGGCCCCGATCACCTGTCCCGGTGGGCAGAGGCGGGCCCCGATCACCTGTCCCGGTGGGCAGAGGCGGGCCCCGATCACCTGTCCCGGTGGGCAGAGGCGGGCCCCGATCACCTGTCCCGGTGGGCAGAGGCGGGCCCCGATCACCTGTCCCGGTGGGCAGAGGCGGGCCCCGATCACCTGTCCCGGTGGGCAGAGGCGGGCCCCGATCACCTGTCCCGGTGGGCAGAGGCGGGCCCCGATCACCTGTCCCGGTGGGCAGAGGCGGGCCCCGATCACCTGTCCCGGTGGGCAGAGGCGGGCCCCGATCACCTGTCCCGGTGGGCAGAGGCGGGCCCCGATCACCTGTCCCGGTGGGCAGAGGCGGGCCCCGATCACCTGTCCCGGTGGGCAGAGGCGGGCCCCGATCACCTGTCCCGGTGGGCAGAGGCGGGCCCCGATCACCTGTCCCGGTGGGCAGAGGCGGGCCCCGATCACCTGTCCCGGTGGGCAGAGGCGGGCCCCGATCACCTGTCCCGGTGGGCAGAGGCGGGCCCCGATCACCTGTCCCGGTGGGCAGAGGCGGGCCCCGATCACCTGTCCCGGTGGGCAGAGGCGGGCCCCGATCACCTGTCCCGGTGGGCAGAGGCGGGCCCCGATCACCTGTCCCGGTGGGCAGAGGCGGGCCCCGATCACCTGTCCCGGTGGGCAGAGGCGGGCCCCGATCACCTGTCCCGGTGGGCAGAGGCGGGCCCCGATCACCTGTCCCGGTGGGCAGAGGCGGGCCCCGATCACCTGTCCCGGTGGGCAGAGGCGGGCCCCGATCACCTGTCCCGGTGGGCAGAGGCGGGCCCCGATCACCTGTCCCGGTGGGCAGAGGCGGGCCCCGATCACCTGTCCCGGTGGGCAGAGGCGGGCCCCGATCACCTGTCCCGGTGGGCAGAGGCGGGCCCCGATCACCTGTCCCGGTGGGCAGAGGCGGGCCCCGATCACCTGTCCCGGTGGGCAGAGGCGGGCCCCGATCACCTGTCCCGGTGGGCAGAGGCGGGCCCCGATCACCTGTCCCGGTGGGCAGAGGCGGGCCCCGATCACCTGTCCCGGTGGGCAGAGGCGGGCCCCGATCACCTGTCCCGGTGGGCAGAGGCGGGCCCCGATCACCTGTCCCGGTGGGCAGAGGCGGGCCCCGATCACCTGTCCCGGTGGGCAGAGGCGGGCCCCGATCACCTGTCCCGGTGGGCAGAGGCGGGCCCCGATCACCTGTCCCGGTGGGCAGAGGCGGGCCCCGATCACCTGTCCCGGTGGGCAGAGGCGGGCCCCGATCACCTGTCCCGGTGGGCAGAGGCGGGCCCCGATCACCTGTCCCGGTGGGCAGAGGCGGGCCCCGATCACCTGTCCCGGTGGGCAGAGGCGGGCCCCGATCACCTGTCCCGGTGGGCAGAGGCGGGCCCCGATCCGATTTCAAAGGTATAAAAATTTAAGACGCGGAAGTAGCATTTAATCATTTCGCCATATAAAAATGTTAAATTATTGAACCCATAATATTAGCTCCATAGCAATTATTTACCCCTTTAATAACCATATAACATACCAAAATAATGATTTTAAAAAATAATCAAAATCTTCTTTGTTCTCAACTTTTGTCAATAAAAACATGAGCTTCACTCGCACAAACTAAATCCTCATTTTGCTTTACCAATAGGAAAATATTTGGCCACAGGAAATAATGGGAAACGAGTAATTTTCTTTGTTGCAAAATGAAATAAAATAAAATGTTTTCACCACTAAGATAAAAACAAACTATACAACTATATATTTATCATATGTCTGAAATGTGGAGAGAAAAAAAATCTGTGTTGGGATGAAATAATGAGATAAAAGCAATTCCACTATTGTCTTTTAAGGATTTGTTTTTAGATTATAATATAATTCTCCAGGTCATTGAGATAACCGCAATACCAAACTCAAGGTGTTGTTTTATCTCCCATGGTGGTTAAACAACTATGTAACAACACTAAAGAAATTGGTTTGGGTCACCATATTCTGAGACCTTTTACATTTTTTTTTCTGTTGATGGACCTTTGTGACGGTGTGATTTTGCGTAGCTTTTATTGATACAATTTTGGGGTATATTAAAAGGTTTGCCCAGGTTTGGGGCGCCATCTGCAGTCAGACTTGTGGCTCCTTAAAGTGCACAGTGTGCGAGCGGACAGAATTTCTCTAGTACTGGCGCCGCAAGATTGCAATTTGCATACACGCTATCACGTGCCGACTGGATGTGTTCGGCCTCTCTCAATACAAGTGAATTGATCCGTTTTTGATACCTTTTTGGGTTGCATTAAATGTCATTGCTTTTGATTGTTTTTTTGTGAATAAGAGCATTTCATTTTTTGTTTTGGGGGGTATTTTAACATAACGGTTGAAGTATAATTTAAACGTTCATATTTTTCAAAACTTTTTCAATTTTTACTTTATTTTTAAGTTAACTTAGTGGACTTATGTGATCATTTAACCCCTTATACTATATTTTGTATTATTGCAGTATATACATGTAGTTTAATTGACATTCTCTTGTGAAGCCGAGCTTTATAGGAGTACTAAGATGGCAGTGATTGAATCCTTCTTTAAGGCCCCTGACTGCCATGGTAAATCTTCGGCAATCACTTCTATGGGGCGATGGGAAGAGGTACATGAGTGAAGTAGCTACCAGGACACTTAAATGCCCCTGTTAGTGATTAACCATGGTATTGACTGAACGGCAGCATTTAATGCTCCCTCCCTCCTGCATCTGACACAGCGGGCATGATGACGACACTTCATCGCACTCCATGCTGTGTCAGATAGTGTAGCTGCTGAGGTGAGTATATGCGCTGCAGAGACTGAAGCAGTGGGGGAACAAGGAGCGGTGAGTATTGTATTTTTCTTAAAAATAAAATCAGTGAGTACGTGGTGCCCATAATACTGGAAAACTGTGGGCTGCATTTTACCCTATGGGGGGTGGGGGGGGGGTGGGGTTGCGTTTTACCCTATGGGCGGGTGCATATTACTGTGAGGAGGACCATGGGGAAGTGAATTATGCTCTGTGGAGGACTATAGTGAGTATTTTATTGTATGGAGGATTATGGTGGCATGTTATACTATGGGGGACCATTATAATATGTGAAGGGTTATGTGTGGGGCCATTATACAGTATGCAAGCAATTATACAGTGTTAAGGTTTGTGTGGGGTCCATCATGCATGGATTGAAGTGAATATCCAGCTCCAGTAAAAAAAACAAATGGATTGCTGTGACACCATTTAGCTGTAGTTGGGGGTTTGGAAGGTGTAGAAAATGTGCAACACCGAACGCATTTTGAACACTCTGCATGTTCTTAGACTCCTCTTTTGTGCATCTTCCAAACCCCCAACTACACCTAAATGGTGTGTCACAACAATGCCATTGTTTCAATCGTTCTTATAAAGACTTTTTTTGTACTGGATTTGGATGCACCTTGCTTCTACATCTGGCAGAGACTGGATCCTGTGCTTCGTTATATGGAACCCGCTGGGAATCCTTCAAGGGTGAGCTGAATATTACTCTGACCTATGTGGTGTCCATCATACTGTTTGGAGGGCTAATGTGGCACCCCAGGGGTCTGGTTTCCACAGTAATAACAATATTATGTCTGAGAGCAGGTGGGAGGTCTCTTGGTCAGGAATCCTAGGCATGCCACACCTCCTGCCCAGTCCTGGGAGGGGAAGAACTTCCCCTATATAAAACTGGGGCTGAGGCAGGGTTTGTGAGAAGAGTAGAGAAGAAGAGGAGCAGCTTAGGAAAGAAAGATCAGGAGCTCAGTGGGAGCAGTGCTAAAAGGAATCAGGGGCTGGCAGCTGTAGAGCTCGCCCTGATTGAAGAATTATCACCGGACCCGGAGTCCGAGGCTGTGGGGACTAATCCTTACCCAGCAGCAGAAACCGACCGGCAGGGGATTTCAGGTCCTCTGGCCAAGAAACCCGAAGGCACGGTCACACGCGTGGGACCAGCACCGCCGTCGTGGAGCGGAAGCCACTAGAAGGCCCCGAGTCACCGGCCATACGGGTGAGCACCACACGGTACACTCAGGGACGTGGGCTACTTTTACCCGCCTCTAGCAAGGTAGCCAGAAGAGTACAATTAGTTGGGGAGGCCTACAGCTCCACCTGGCCAGGGGAGATCCCATCTGCTCAAGGACTGACCAGGCCCCAATCGCTAGCCAGTACTCCGGGAGGGTCTATCTTTGTCACCAGTAAAGACCCTGAACTACACCGCATCGTCTGAGTGGTTCCTGCTACCCCCATCATCCACGTCGGCTGCCCTGAGGCCATACCCCTCCCGTTGGGGGTTATACCATCTACGCTGCACAATCCTTCCACCGGCCTCAGCGGTCTGCCCTGCAGTGGCAGCTCCATAGCTGCATTCAACGGGTGGCGTAGTCGTCCAACATCTACTGCTAATACTCAGCCACACAGTTTGACTCCCTGGGCACGGACCGGGTCACCGCCACGAGACTACTACCCTCAACAGGCCCGGCTCCGGGTAGTCCCCGCATGCGCAACGCTACACCAAGTAGGCCCAGGGGCGCGTCAACTTTTGGCATAGTCGGCAGGATTTCGTGCCCGCAACCACCGGGTACTGCGTGCCTGAAAAAGACTGTTCAAACTTACCAGTGGTGAAGATTCCCGCCATCCGGCGCCATCTTCTACCTTCTTCCCGCCATCCGCGAAGTTTTCCCGCCATCTTCTGCCTTCTTCCCGCCATCCGTGGAGTTTTCCCGCCGTTGGACGCCATCTTGAAGACGCCGCGCGGGAAGAAGAGGGGTGTGGACTCCGAAAGCGCGCGAGAACTGAAGCCCCGCCTCACGTCCGGACGTTGCGTAAGGTCCTGGAAGGAGCCCAGCAGACGCCGACGTCACAGGAGCGCGACGGAAGGTCCTCAACCCTGACTATCCACTGCAGAGCCGCGGCCTACGGAAGAGGATCATCGCAAGGTAAGCCACGGTCCACTAGGGGGGGGAGAAAGATGTCAGATACGGAGGAGAGCTTCACTGCCTCAACCCCCGCCAGCGCCACCGCTGCTGCAGTCATGCCTTTCACCATGCCCTATATCCCGGGAGCAGCCTGGCTACCCCAGTACTCAGGGGAGTCACATACCCTGAATGACTTTAAAGAAAAGCTGGATAGCCTCTTCCAGGTGTACCCCCTCACAGAAGAGCAAAAAGTGAGCATCCTGGTGGCCCAACTAACCGGGGCAGCCCAAAGGGAGGTAAAGTCCTGGCCACCTGGGAGGAGGACTGTCGCAGGGATATTAACCCGGCTGAAGGACACCTTTGATACCCGCACCTCAGCCGAGATTAAGCTTAGATTCTACGGGTGCAAACAGCAAGCACATGAGAATATAAGGGACTATGCACTAAACCTACAAGAGGCCCTGAGAGCCATTAAGCAGACCGACCCTGACAGCGTGGGAAACGAGGACAGGCTGTTGACCGAGCAATTTATAGAGGGACTATATTGCAATGTCCACCGAACCCAGTTGCGGGCCATAGCCTTACAGGATCCTCATCTGGACTTTGCACAGTTCAAGGACAGAGCCATCCGGGTGCTCCGAGAACCGGCACCGGGTGGCGTTGTGACCCACAGGCGCCCTACTACCACTTACCACCAGGAGGCGGCGCCCTTGTCGGCAGGGCCTGTGGGGGCTGATGCGCAGGCTTTGAACAATGACCCGGCTCCAGACCTGCACCATCAGGTCCAAGAGCTAGCTAAAAGCGTTGCTGCGCTAACCCGAACTGTGCAGTCTTTACAGGTTTCCACTCCAGGGAAGATCCAGCTGGCATCCGGACCGGAGGACATCCCGTGGCGTCGACCAAGGAGGACCCCACCGGCCAGAGGAAGACCCAGCGACCGGTACAACGAGGACGGACAACCTATCTGCCGCCGCTGCAATCAACCCGGACATATGGCAAGGTACTGTCCTTTAAACTGGCACAACCTGGGGTAGAGGGCCAACCCCCAGGAAAAAGATCACCAGGCCCATCGAACTGGCGCGACAAATATGTGGGAGGACGTCCAGTCTTGCCTGTGGTACTGGATGGCATCCCTATGAGTGCCCTACTGGACACCGGGTCACAGGTCACCACCATCCCGTACGTGCTCTTCAAGCAGTACTGGAATGACTCGGATATAACCCGCTATCCAGACGACGACTTGAGTATCATCGCCAGTAATGGTCAGCCCGTGCCACAGATCGGATTTAAAGAAATGACCATTAAAATCGGTAGAGTCGAACTGGCAGCACAGGGATTGATCATTGTAGACATTGACAAGCGCGAGAGTCACCCAAAGATAACTCTAGGAACTAATGTGATTGAAAATTGTCTTGCAGAGGTGATTTTCATTTTACAGCAGGTTGCCAAGAACGCCAGCTCCGGCCAGCAGCGAGTGCTCCAGAAAGAGATCCGGGCACTGATGCGACGGCAACAGGTGGAACTCTCCGGTGGTGAGATTGGTAGCGTGAGAATGTGTGACCCTTTCCCTATTGCCATGCCCCCGAAAAGTGAAATGATGATTTGGTGCCGGGCAGCTATTGGTCTGAGAGGTAGAGATTACCAGGCCATGGTAGAACCAGTCTACTCAGACAGTAGGCCCACCATTTTGACAGCACGGGGGGTAGTTGATGTACGCCATGGGAGGGTGCCCGTTCGTATAATAAATATCGGGAAAAGGGAAGTATACCTGCCCCGGTATGCTACGCTAGCCAAATTATATACTATCAACCAAAATTCTATACAGTCTGTGGAACCCTTGCCTCCATCTCACCCGGAGGAAGGTAACGGCTCTACGAAAATAATGGAGGATTGGTGTCAGCAACTACATTTGGGTACTGACTCCACTCCCTCCCACCAGAAGCAGGGAGTCTACCAGGTGGTTCGAGAGTACGAGAGAGTGTTTAGTAAACACCCGTTAGACTTCGGGCGAGTCAAGGGGGTAGAACACCACATCCCCACGGGAGACCATCCTCCCATAAAAGAGAGGTATCGACCCGTACCCCCTGCACACTACCAACACGCCAAGGGGATGCTTAGAGACATGAAGGAGGCTGGGGTAATCAGGGATAGCTGTAGCCCCTGGGCAGCTCCACTAGTCTTGGTCAAAAAGAAAGACAACACCATGAGAATGTGTGTAGATTACCGGAAAATTAACCGTATCACACACAAAGATGCGTACCCCTTACCAAGAATAGAGGAGTCTTTGGCTGCTTTAAAATCTGCTAACTTCTTCTCCACCTTGGATCTCACTAGCGGGTACTGGCAGGTTCCTGTAGCAGAGGCGGACCGGGAGAAGACCGCATTCACCACCCCGATGGGACTTAGCGAGTTTACCTGCATGCCGTTCGGACTCTGCAACGCACCAGGAACCTTCCAGCGATTGATGGAATGCTATCTGGGACACCGAAACTTTGAGACGGTCCTGTTATACCTGGACGATGTCATCGTCTATTCCAAGACCTATGAGGACCACCTGAAACACCTGGCGGAAGTGTTCGAAGCTCTGGCAAGTTACGGCCTAAAGGTGAAACCCTCCAAGTGTCACCTCCTGAAGCCAAAGGTGCAGTACCTGGGACACGTGGTGAGTGCTGACGGAGTGGCTCCCGACCCTGATAAGATCACCGCAATTAAGGAATGGCCAAGCCCCTCCAGCATAAAGGAAGTGAGGCAGTTCCTCGGGTTGGTAGGCTACTACCGAAGGTTCATTCCCGGTTTCACCAAAAAGGCAGCTCCTATGCAGGACCTCCTGATAGGCCAGTCCAGGAAGGCCAAGAACCAGAAGCCACCCTTCAGATGGGAGAAGCTGGAAGAAGAGTCCTTCCGCCAGCTGAAGATGGCCCTCACGGGGGATGAAATCCTGGCGTACCCTGATTATAGCCAGCCCTTTATCCTCTACACCGACGCCAGTAACATCTGGCTAGGAGCCGTACTGTCCCAGATCCAGCAGGGGAAGGAACGGGTAATTGCTTACGCCAGCCGAAAACTGCGACCCACCGAAAGAAACCCTGAGAATTACAGCTCATTTAAGCTAGAGTTCCTGGCAGTGGTGTGGGCAGTCACCGAACGCTTTAAGCACTACCTCGCTGCTTCCCGGTTCACCGTGTACACGGATAACAACCCATTGACACACCTGGACACTGCAAGACTCGGTGCCCTAGAGCAGAGATGGATGGCCCGCTTGTCCAACTATGAGTTTACAATCAAATACCGGGCAGGACGCTCCAATACCAACGCGGACGCCCTGTCCAGGATGCCGAACCTACCGGACGTAGGGGAAGATTCAGAGGAACTGGAAGAAGTTGAACTCCCCGCGTTCCACCGTCATGGGACTATCCAGTATTCCCACCGTGTAAGGAGTAAGCAATCCGCTACGTTCAACCCATTACCTCATTACAACTGGGCGGAGACGCAAGACAGTGACCCTGCCGTCCGACTGGTAAAGGAGATGCTGACTCGGCCAGATGCACGCCTTGACCCAGACGCTCCGGAGGAAGCCAAGCAACTGTGGGCTGAGAAGAGTCGACTGTTCCTTTACAAGGGGAAGTTGTGCCGCAGAATGGTTAACTCCCGGACGCATGAACTAATCTGGCAAGTAGTGGTGCCAAGAAGAGACGCAGCTATGGTGATGGAGGCATACCACGACGGAGCTGGGCACTTCGGATGGAAGAAGCTGGAGTTCCTGCTGCGCGGGCGGTTCCATTGGGTAGGCATGAGAGGAACCATCGAGAGGTGGTGCAGAGACTGTGGCCCATGCAACCTAAGAAGGAGGGACCGTGCCAGCCAGAAGACTCCCCTGCAGTCCATCATCACCAGACAGCCGTTGGAACTGGTAGCCTTGGATCATGTAAAACTGACCCCAAGCATAAGTGGCTACGTCTACGCGTTAACCATCGTGGATCACTACTCCCGGTTCTTGGTTGTCGTCCCCGTCAAGGACTTAATGGCTCAAACAGCAGCTAGAGCCTTCCAGCAGAACTTCTGCCGTCCGCACGGATACCCGGAGCAGGTGCTGACGGACCAGGGGCCTGCCTTTGAAGTGGAAGTCTTCCAGGAGTTCTGCACCCTGTATGGCTGCCAGAAGATTAGAACAACACCCTATCACCCGCAAACTAATGGACTTTGTGAGAAAATGAACCAGGTGGTGATAGATCTTCTGAAAACATTGCCCCTGGAAGAAAGTAGTCGGTGGCCTGAAAAGCTGCCCGACCTGGTGGACCTATACAACCACATCCCTGTAGGTTCCACCAACTGTACCCCGGCTTACCTAATGAGGGCAAGACCTGGTAAGCTTCCTGTTGATCTGGAGATGGGAGTCCTGACACCCGAGGACACTTCACCAGAAGCAGACTGGGACACAGAGAGGCAGCAGCAGTACCGGAAAGTACAGGAGAGCGTGGAGCGAAGTCTCTGTCAAGCTAGGGAAAGACAAGAGAAAACTTACAACCAGTATGCCCCCGCTGTTCCCCTGGTGCCCGGAGAGCAGGTCTTGAAGAGGAAAAGACGGCTCCACAAGTTGGACGACCAGTGGGAGAAGGACCCGTACACCGTACTGCCCTCAAGCCACGACAACCCAAAGATCTGTACAATCAGTAAAAACGGAGGGGAAACCACAGCCATTGCATCCCGGGATCACCTGAAGAAGTGTCCCGAACAGCTACGGAACCCTGAAGAGGAACAAGAAGACCCTCGACCCGTAGAGGAAAGGGAAGATATGATTAGTACTGTGCTTGGAGACTTCCCTCGGTCTTGGACTCAAGTCAATGGTGCTGTTGTGGTACCCGTCCTCACGTTCCTCCAACCAGCATCCCAAGTGCCTACGGAGACACAGGTAGAGCTGGAAGAACAGCCGGTCCAGGAGGCAGAAGACCCCACACAAGTAGACCAGGAGAATCAACCCTCTGCTTATAGTGAGCCTGCCATACCCCTAGTGAGCCAAAGAGTCCGTAGACGGCTGCCCAGTTTACCCTTGACAGCTCCTATACCCTGTAGCTCAGGACCAGTCAGCCAGCTCCGTAGGTCCACTAGGGTCACTAGAGGCCAGTTGCCCATACGGTGGAGGATCTAAATGTTCAAGCTATTTTATTAATGTTTACCTGTTTATTGTTGCTTGTGTATAATTATGTGTTTCTAGTTATTTGTAGGAGTCTTTGGTGGATTTACCGGGAATCCTTTTTGCATATAGTTGGAGCGTAACCCAGGATGGACTAAAAGACTGTTAAGGACTCGGGGCAGGACAGACCCCTACCTGGTTACGTCTCCTTGTTTTGGTGAAATGGACACCTTTGTTTTCCTCAAAAGTTACACCCGGTTGCGGACACGCCGTGACCACCTTATGTGTTGTCTCTACCAGAACGTTATTGTTTATACCTTGTTATGTTTTACAAAAATGTGTTTAGTCCCGGAGTACTAAAATTCACTAGGGGGGAATGTGGCACCCCAGGGGTCTGGTTTCCACAGTAATAACAATATTATGTCTGAGAGCAGGTGGGAGGTCTCTTGGTCAGGAATCCTAGGCATGCCACACCTCCTGCCCAGTCCTGGGAGGGGAAGAACTTCCCCTATATAAAACTGGGGCTGAGGCAGGGTTTGTGAGAAGAGTAGAGAAGAAGAGGAGCAGCTTAGGAAAGAAAGATCAGGAGCTCAGTGGGAGCAGTGCTAAAAGGAATCAGGGGCTGGCAGCTGTAGAGCTCGCCCTGATTGAAGAATTATCACCGGACCCGGAGTCCGAGGCTGTGGGGACTAATCCTTACCCAGCAGCAGAAACCGACCGGCAGGGGATTTCAGGTCCTCTGGCCAAGAAACCCGAAGGCACGGTCACACGCGTGGGACCAGCACCGCCGTCGTGGAGCGGAAGCCACTAGAAGGCCCCGAGTCACCGGCCATACGGGTGAGCACCACACGGTACACTCAGGGACGTGGGCTACTTTTACCCGCCTCTAGCAAGGTAGCCAGAAGAGTACAATTAGTTGGGGAGGCCTACAACTCCGCCTGGCCAGGGGAGATCCCATCTGCTCAAGGACTGACCAGGCACCAGTCGCTAGCCAGTACTCCGGGAGGGTCTATCTTTGTCACCAGTAAAGACCCTGAACTACACCGCATCATCTCTGAGTGGTTCCTGCTACCCCCATCATCCACGTCGGCTGCCCTGAGGCCATACCCCTCCCGTTGGGGGTTATACCATCTACGCTGCACAATCCTTCCACCGGCCTCAGCGGTCTGCCCTGCAGCGGCAGCTCCATAGCTGCATTCAACGGGTGGCGTAGTCGTCCAACATCTACTGCTAATACTCAGCCACACAGTTTGACTCCCTGGGCACGGACCGGGTCACCGCCACGAGACTACTACCCTCAACAGGCCCGGCTCCGGGTAGTCCCCGCGTGCGCAACGCTACACCAAGTAGGCCCAGGGGCGCGTCACTAGTGCAGACTATTATACAGTGTGGGGCCATTATACTGTATGTAGGCCCATTACACTGCATGGAGGGCTGTGTGGGGGTCAAAGTTGGGGGATTACTGTGTTGTGGTCACCTTACTTTGCCTTGGGAGTTGAGTGGGGGGCACAGTTTGATGACCCTACTGTACATGTGGAGGTTAAGGTAGAGGAATTCACCATGGGGGGTATCATACTGTTTTTGGGGGGCACTTTTGTTGGCATCATACGTTATGGTGGCAATGAGAGGGGAATCTAGGACTTCAGCAGGAGGAAAATTACTATGTAAAGGCTGGAAAGTTGTGACACTGACAAATATAATTTTTTTGTTCATTTCTTTTGAAGGGAGAGACCTCAACTCAAACTTCTGCTATGGGCCCCGATGATTTCTATGTACGCCCCTGCCCCACAGCATCAATATACGCGCACAGCACTGCTACAGCAATACACAGAATTAACAAAATGAAGGTGAGTGACCCCCTAACCTATTAGCCCCCTGTGCAGCTGCACTGGTTGCACCAATGATATCCACTTAGTCTAGTAAAATCTGTCATCCCTTATCAAAGCTGAGCAACAAACTCTCCTAGTTACCCATAGCAATCAGAGATTAAAAGGGTATTCCCATCTCCAAGATCCTATCCCAATATGTAGTAGGTGTAATAATAATATTAGCAAAAACCTCCAATTAGAAATGTAGAATAGTTTTTCTGCTTCGCTGTGTCTCTTCCCTCATGTGCAGGCATTGCAGGACCTTAGGTATCCATGGTTACGACCACTAGCAACTAGATAACTGGTGGTTGTAAGCATGGATATCTAATATTATTATTATTACACCTACTACATATTGGGAGAGGATTTTGGAGATGGAAATACCCCTTTAATAAAAGCTGAGCTCTGACTGGTTGCTATGGGTAACGAGAATAGTTGTAATGCTGCTACATAATCTACATAATTTCTCCCCTTTCTCATCAGTCAGGTGGATGTGACGGGGTCCTGGGTCTCCTCCTCCGCTTCCATCCGCTCAGTCTTGTCATGGCTCAGTGAAGGCTAAGAAGCGGGTTATTCTGTTCTTCTTGGCTTCTCCTGTCCCTATTCTCCAATCGATTCTTCTTGCCTTCCTTGTGGTTTCTAAGCTCCTGTGTGTCTCCTCTCACCTGCGCTCCTGTGTATATAGGCGCCTGCCATTGTGATGTCATCGCTATGTCATAAATGCCACATTCCGGCACCTGCCATTGTGATGTCATCGCTATGTCATAGATTCCACATTCCGGCATTGGCCATTGTGATGTCATCGCTATGTCGCCATGCTTCCACATGCTGGTATGTGCCTCTGTGATATCACAGCTTTGGCCAATATGGCTGTAGTCCCGGGGCAGCATAAGTCACATGACTGGTACAAGTCGTATGGTTCAGGACATTGCAGTCCAATTGAAGAAATCATTGCTTGATTACAATCCGGTTTTCCACACAATTTACCTCACACACATTATTTACACCAGTGCATTATTAATGGCCGTACAGAAGTAGGCCTCAAAAAGGCTGGGTTTATTGAGGTCCTGACAAGACCAGGTAATGAAGGGTTTATTACAGGGTTTGATATGGAGGTTGGATGTGGAACTAGGAATGTGATAGGCTGGTGGAGTTATAGTGAGATTTATATAATAGGAGGGCAGCCATCTTTGGCGTGACATTCAGCGCTGGCTTCACTTTCCTCTCCTACAGACAACATTGAAATCTGGAGGAAGTGGGAGAGCAGCTGCAGCGGTCAATTCCTCCAAAGTACGAGAGAGTGAAGATGACTCGCCCCCTGGGCCGCGTGGGGAACCCAGAGCCGGGCCTCTGGTGGGATGCTGGGGGTGGTAGTCTCAGTGTGGCGGCGACCCGGTCCGTGGCTCAGGGTGGTCAAACCAGTGGCAGTCTTAGTGTAATAACAAATGTCCGACTACGCCACCCGTGGATTGCGGTCAGTGGGGACCGCCGCTGTGCTGCAGGCCGCTGAGGCTGATGTTGTAAGCGCAGCCAAGTATGGGATAACTCCCCACGGGAGAAGTATTGCCTCAGGGCAGCTAGTGTGGATGATGGGAGTGATGGTGTGAGCGTCCCAGTACTAATGGTGCTGGTGCGGCGATGAAACACAGAGACGTGTGGTGCAGTTCAGGGTCTTTACTGATGGTATAGAGCAGACCTTCCCGGGAGTACTGGTTAGCAGTAGAGGCCTGGTCAGTCTGGGAGCAAGCAGGATCTCCCCCTGGCCAGGTGGAGTTGTAGGCCTCCCCGTCTATCTGCACTCTTTCCTGGCTACCTTGCTCTATGCGGGTAGAAGTAGCCCACGTCCCTGAGTATACTGTGTGGTGCTCACCCGTATGGCCGGTGACTTGGGGCCTTCTGTTAGCCTCCGCTCCACGACGGCGGTGCTGGTCCCTTAGTGTCTTCAGCCAAGGCGAGCTATCTAGCTTCCAGCCTCTGGCACTCACTCCTGCTCCTACAGAGCTCTTGCTGTATCTTTCCCTCTCCAAGCTCTGACTCACCTAATCCCGCCCCAGACCCAGTTTATAAGGGCAGATTCCTCCCCTCCCAGGTCTGGGCGGGCAGTGTTGCATGCTTAGGGCTCCTGACCAGAGAAACCTCCCACTTGCTCTCAGACATAATATTTCTATTACTGTGGCAACCAGACCCCTGGGGTGCCACATCCCCCCCTAGTAAATTTTAGTACTCCGGGACTAAACACATTTTTAAAGAAACATAAATACAAGGGTATAAACGATAATACAATAACATATTTACAAGAAGCTTTAGTTCTTTAAAGGTCACGGCGTGTCCGCAACCGGGTGTCCATATCACCCAAGGTGAAGTTTGTGAAACAAGAGGGTGTCCATGTCACCCAAGGTGAAGCTTTAAGTGAAGTAGGGGACCTGTCCAAAGCAAACCCCTTGCGTTGGCCTTGGGCGTGGCTGCAAGGCTGAAGCTAGCTACTTTGGGCCGCAAGGAGGCCACGCCAGACAGGTTTTCTCTTCTGCGCAAGAGGCACAGTGTGCAACTATCTACAAGATTGTTCCGGTTATCCAGCGTCCATAACCTGTTAGTCCAAATAAATCTGCAGGGTAACTGAGAAACATAATTAATAACAGGCAACAACAAAAACCATAAACATTTTCAAGAAACAGGTAAATTTACAGTGCATTACTTTATATTTTCCAGCGAGCGGGCATCTGACCTCTAGTGGACCTACGGAGCTCACTAACTGGTTCTGCACTACAGGGTGTAGGATGTGTTATGGGTAAGCTGGGCAGCTGTCTGCGCACTCTTTGGCTCACTAGGGGCACGGCAGGCTCACTACTAGCAGAGGGTTGATCCTCCTGCGCTGCTGGTGTGGACTCTTCTGCCTCCTGGGCTGGCTGCTCTTCCAGCTCTACCTGGTCTTCTGTAGGCACTTGAGGGGCTGGCTGGAGAAAGGTGAGGACGGGCACCACGATAGCGTTGTTTACTTGTGTCCAGGACCGGGGAAAGTCTCAGAGTACGGTGCTGATCATTTCCTCCTTTTCCTCTACGGGTTGAGGGTCTTCCTGATCTTCATCCGTGTTTTGCAACTTCTCGGGGCACTTTTTCAGGTGGTCTCTGGAGACAGTGGCTGTGGTCTCTCCTCCATCCTTGCTGATGACGTACACCTTTGGATTATTGTGGCTTGAGGGCAGTACGGTGTTCGGGTCCTTTTCCCACTGGTCGTCCAACTTATGGAGCCGCCTTTTTCTTTTCAAGACCTGCTCTCCAGGTACCAGGGGAACAGCGGGAGCATGTTGGTTATAAGTCCTCTCCTGCCTTTCTCTTGATTGACAGAGACTTCGCTCGACGCTCTCCTGTACTTTCCGGTACTGCTGCTGCCGTTCTGTATCCCAGTCTGCCTCTGGCGAGGTGTCCTCAGGTGTCAGGACTCCCATATCCAGGTCAATAGGCAGCTTACCAGGTCTTGCTCTCATTAGGTAAGCCGGGGTACAGTTGGTGGAACGTACCGGGATGTGGTTGTACAGGTCCACCAGATCGGGCAGTTTCTCAGGCCACAGGCTGCGTTCTTCCAGGGGCAATGTTTTTAGCAGATCTATCACCACCTGGTTCATCTTTTCGCAGAGTCCGTTGGTCTGCGGGTGATAGGGCGTTGTTCTTATCTCCTTGCAGCCATACAGGTTGCAGAACTCCTGGAAGACCTCTGCTTCCAAGGCTGGTCCTTGGTCTGTCAACACTTGCTCCGGGTACCCGTGTGGACGGCTGAAGTGCTGCTGGAAGGCTCTAGCTGCTGTTTGAGCCGTTAAGTCCTTGACGGGAACCACCACCAGGAACCGGGAGTAGTGATCTACGATTGTGAGGGCGTAGACATACCCAGATCTGCTCGGAGCCAGTTTCACATGGTCCAGGGCTACCAGTTCCAGTGGCTGTCTGGTGATGATGGGCTGCAGGGGAGTCTTCTGGCTGGCACGGTCCTTTCTTCTTAGGTTGCACGGGCCACAGTCTCTGCACCACCTCTTGATGGCTCCTCTCATGCCTACCCAGTAGAACCGTTCACGCAACAAGTACTCCAGCTTCTTCCATCCAAAATGTCCTGCTCCGTTGTGGTATGCCTCCAGAACCATAGCCGCGTCTCGTCTTGGGACCACTACCTGCCAGGTCAACTCATGTGTTCGAGAATTAACCATTCTTCGGCACAGCTTCTCCCTGTAGAGGAACAGCTTACTTTTCTCCTTCCACAGTTGCTTGGTCTCCTCTGGAGTGTCTGGGTCAAGACGGGCATCGGCCTGTGTCAGCATTTCCTTCACCAGACGGACTGCGGGATCACTGTCTTGCGTTTCCGCCCAGCTGTAGTGGGGCAAGGGATTGAACGTCACAGAGCGCTTGTCCTTCACACGGTGGGAATACAGGGTAATCCCATGACGGTGGAACGCAGGGAGCTCGACTTCTTCTGGATCTTCCCCTACGTCCGGTAAGTTTGGCATTCTAGACAGGGCATCCGCGTTGGCATTTGAGCGTCCCGCCCGGTATTTGATGGTGAATTCATAGTTGGACAGGCAGGCCATCCATCTCTGCTCCAGTGCACCGAGCCTTGCAGTGTCCAGGTGTGTCAACGGGTTGTTATCCGTGTACACGGTGAAATTGGAAGAGGCAAGGTAATGCTTGAAACGTTCGGTCACTGCCAACACCACTGCCAGGAACTCCAGCTTGAATCAGCTATAATTATCAGGGTTCCTCTCCGTGGGCCGTAGCTTTCGGCTGGCGTAAGCGATTACCCGTTCTTTCCCCTGCTGGATCTGGGACAGTACGGCTCCTAGCCCGATGTTGCTTGCGTCCGTGTGGAGGATAAAGGGCTGGCTGTAATCGGGGTACGCCAGGATTTCATCCCCCGTGAGGGCCATCTTCAGCTGGCAGAAGGACTCCTCTTCCAGCTTTTCCCACCTGAAGGGCGGCTTCTGTTTTTTAGCTTTCCGAGATTGACCTATCAGGAGGTCCTGCATAGGGGCTGCCATTTTGGTGAAACCGGGAATGAATCTTCGGTAGTAGCCTACCAACCCGAGGAACTGCCGCACTTCCTTTATGCTGGAGGGTCTTGCCCAGTCTTTAATCACGGTGATCTTATCGGGGTCGGGAGCCACTCCGTCAGCACTCACCACGTGTCCCAGGTATTGCACCTTTGGTTTCAGGAGGTGACACTTGGAGGGTTTCACCTTTAGGCCGTAGCTTGCCAGGGCATCAAACACTTCTGCCAGGTGTTTCAGGTGGTCCTCGTAAGTCTTGGAATAAACGATGGCATCGTCCAGGTATAATAGGACCGTCTCAAAGTTCCGGTGTCCCAGACAGCATTCCATCAACCATTGGAAGGTTCCTGGTGCCTTGCAGAGCCCGAACGGCATACAGTTAAATTTGCTGAGACCCATCGGGGTGGTGAATGCGGTCTTCTCCCGGTCCGCCTCTGCCACAGGAACCTGCCAGTACCCGCTAGTGAGGTCCAAAGTAGAGAAGAAGTTAGCAGATTTTAATGCAGCTAAGGACTCTTCTATCCTTGGTAACGGGTACGCATCTTTGTGTGTGATACGGTTGACCTTCCTGTAGTCTACACACATTCTCATGGTGTTGTCTTTCTTTTTCACTAAGACTAGTGGAGCTTCCCAGGGGCTACAGCTGTCCCTAATTACCCCAGCCTCCTTCATGTCCTTTAACATCCCCTTGGCGTGCTGATAGTGTGCAGGGGGTACGGGTCGGTAACTCTCCTTTATGGGAGGATGGTCTGCCGTGGGGATGTGATGTTCTACCCCCTTTACTCGCCCAAAGTCTAGCGGGTGTTTGCTAAACACTCTCTCGTACTACTGAACCACCCGGTAGACTCCCTGTTTTTGGTGTGAGGGAGTGGAGTCAGTACCCAAATGCAGTTGCTGACACCAGTCCTCCATTGGTTTCTTTGAGCCGTTACCTTCCTCTGGTTGAGATGGAGGCAAGGGTTCCACGGCCTGTACAGAGTTCTGGTTTATGGTGAACAATTTGGCTAGCGTGGCATACCGGGGCAGGTATACTTCTCTCTCCCCGATATTTATGATGCGGACGGGCACCCTCCCATGACGTACATCGACCACCCCCCGTGCTGTCAAAATGGTGGGCCTACTGTCTGAGTAGACGGTTTCTACCATTGCTTGGTAGTCTCTACCTCTTAGACCAATAGCTGCCTGGCACCAAATCATCATCTCACTTTTTGGGGGCATGGCAATAGGGAACGGGTCACACATTCTCACGCTACCTATCTCACCACCAGATAGTTCCACTTGTTGCTGCTTCATCAGTGCCCGGATCTCTTTTTGGAGCACACGCTGCTGGCTGGAACTGGCGTTCTTGGCAACCTGCTGCAAAATAAGAATCACCTCTGCAAGATCGTTTTCAATTACGTTAGTACCTAGGGTTATTTTTGGGTGACTCTCGCGACGGTCAATGTCCAAAATGATCAGTCCTTGTGCCGGCAGTTCAACTTTACCGACCTTGATGGTCACTTCTTTAAATCCTATCTGTGGCACGGGCTGACCATTGCTGGCGATAATGCTCAGGTCGTCATCTGGGTAGCCGGTTATGTCCGAGTCATTCCAGTACCGCTTGAAGAGCACGTACGGGATGGTGGTGACCTGTGACCCGGTGTCCAGTAGGGCACTCATAGGAATGCCGTCCAGTACCACAGGCAAGACCGGACATCCCCCTACGTACTTGTCACGCCAGTTCGATGGGCCTGATGATCTTAGGCCTGGGGGTTGGCCTTCTACCCCAGGTTGTGCCCGTTTAAATGACCGTACCTTGCCACATGTCCGGGTTGATTGCAGTGGCGGCAGATGGGTCGTCCGTCCTCGTTGTACCTGTCGCTGGGTCTCCCTCTGGCCGGTGGGGTCCTCCTCAGTCGGCGCCACGGGACGTCCTCCGGTCCAGATGCCAGCTGGATCTTTCCTGGAGAAGAGACCTGTAAAGACTGCACAGTTCTGGTTGGCGCGGCAACGCTCTTAGTCAGCTCTTGGACCTGATGGTGCAGGTCTGTAGCCGGGTTATTGTTCAAAGCCTGCGCATCAGTTCCCACAGGCCCTGCAGACACGGGCACCGCGTCCTGGTGATAAGTGATAGCAGGGCGCCTGTGGGTCACAGCGCCACCTGGTGCCGGTTCTCCGAGCACCCGGATGGCTCTGTCCTTGAACTGTACAAAGTCCAGGTCAGGGTCCTGTAAGGCCATTGCCCGCAACTGGGTTCGGTGGGCATTGCACAGTAGACCCTCAATAAATTGTTCGGTCAACAGCTTGTCTTCATTTCCCACGCTGTCAGGGTCTGCCTGCTTAATGGCTCTCAGGGCCTCTTGTAGGTTTAGAGCATAGTCTCTTATACTTTCATGTGCCCGTTGTTTGCACCCGTAAAATCTGAGCTTTATTTTGGCTGATGTTCGGGTATCAAATGTGTCTTTCAGCCGGGCTAGTATTTCTCTGACAGTCCTCTTCTTCCCAGGTGACCAGGACTTTACCTCCCTTTGGGCTGCCCCGATTAATTGGGCCACCAGGATGCTTACTTTTTGCTCTTCCGTGAGGGGGTATACCTGGAAGAGGCTATCCAATCTTTCCCTAAAGTCACTTAGGGTATGTGACTCCCCTGAGTACTGGGGTAGCCAGGTTGCCCCCGGGATATAGGGCATGGTGAATGGCATGACCGCTGCAGCGGTTGCGCTGGCGGCCGGTGTGGCGGTGGAGCTCCCCTCGGTATCCGACATCCTTCTACCCCCCTAGTGGACCGTGGCCTACCTTGCGATGCTCTTCTTCCGTAGGCCGCGGCTCCGCAGTCAATCGTCGGGGTAGAGGACCTGGCGTCGCACTTCGATGACGTCAGTGTCTCTCTTCCTCCCTTCCAGGACGTTGCGCAGCGTCAGTGCGTGGGGCGGAGCTTCGGCTCTCGCGCGCTTTCGGCGTCCACGTCCCTCTTCTTCCCGTGCGGCGTCCCGAAGATGGCGTCCGATGGCGGGAAGTGGCTGCGGATGGCGGGAAGACTGCAGAAGATGGCGAGAAACGACCCAAGATGGCGTCCGATGGCGGGAAACTACTCCGGTCGGCGGGAAACTTCGCCACAGGTAAGTACAAAAGTCTTTTTCAGGCACGCAGTACCCGGTGGTTGCGGGCACGAAATCCTGCCGACTACGCCAAAGTTGACTCGCCCCCTGGGCCGCATGGGGAACCCGGAACCGGGCCTCTGGTGGGATGCTGGGGGTGGTAGTCTCAGTGTGGCGGCGACCCGGTCCGTGGCTCAGGGTGGTCAAACCAGTGGCAGTCTTAGTGTAATAACAAATGTCCGACTACGCCACAGGGCAGCTAGTGTGGATGATGGGAGTGATGGTGTGAGCGTCCCAGTACTAATGGTGTTGGTGCGGCGACGTGTGGTGCAGTTCAGGGTCTTTACTGATGGTATAGAGCAGACCCTCCCGGGAGTACTGGTTAGCAGTAGAGGCCTGGTCAGTCTGTGAGCAAGCAGGATCTCCCCCTGGCCAGGTGGAGTTGTAGGCCTCCCCGTCTATCTGCACTCTTTCCTGGCTACCTTGCTCTATGCGGGTAGAAGTAGCCCACGTCCCTGAGTATACCGTGTGGTGCTCACCCGTATGGCCGGTGACTTGGGGCCTTCTGTTAGCCTCCGCTCCACGACGGCGGTGCTGGTCCCTTGCTTGTGACCGTGCCTCCGGGCTTCTAAGGCCAGAGGACCTGGAATCCCCTGCCGGTTGGATTCTGCTGCTGGACCTGGATGTCCCCACAGCCTCGGACTCCGTGTCCGAGTTTAGTGTCTTCAGCCAAGGTGAGCTATCTAGCTTCCAGCCTCTGGCACTCAATCCTGCTCCTACAGAGCTCTTGCTGTATCTTTCCCTCTCCAAGCTCTGACTCACCTAATCCCGCCCCAGACCCAGTTTATAAGGGCAGATTCCTCCCCTCCCAGGTCTGGGCGGGCAGTGTTGCATGCTTAGGGCTCCTGACCAGAGAAACCTCCCACTTGCTCTCAGACATAATAATTCTATTACTGTGGCAACCAGACCCCTGGGGTGCCACATTGACACCTCTGATTGGCCGCAGGGATTGCGGACCCCGGGAGAGCCAATGCTGACACTGCTGGAATGGCACAGAGTAGAATAGTTATTATTTTACTGAGGGGAAACAGTAATTGAGAAGTTGTCTGAATAGTGGAAAAGCCTTTTAAGTTTGGGGGTGGCGCGTTCTCATGAAGCCTCAGCGCCACCTGATGGTGTTTAGGTTTTCTACAATAGGGGGCTAGTTAATGTTGTGACTTCATTGCCACCTGCTGGTCATTCAGTGCAATGCAGAAGAGTTTACTTTATTATTATTTTTCATTATTGCAGGCTTCATCAGAGGTCGTTAATCTAGAAGATACTTTGCATCAGGTCCTCAGAGTGCCCAGAGTCAGTTAGGATGGACCATTAGTGGGTTGTGGTGATGACCTCCGGTGAGACATGCCAGTTACACGCTTTCACACCTCACGTACGGTAACCTGGGTACATCTTTTAGGCCACCGGGTGTTGCAGTTGGGACCACAGTGTGAGGGGCCTGTAGCAGCATGGTCTGTTAGAGTTGATGATGCGGAAGGATGTGTTGGGACTTGGCCAGTGGCAGCAGAGACTGTTACCAAAAATAGGCTTGTCCGCCTGCAACAAAGTCTGACTTGGGAGCGTGTGTGTGTATGCTTTCAAGGACCATTAGGGCCTCATTTAAAAAATGGAAGTTAAAAATATTTGGAAAAGGAAAACTGCAGCTATATCTACTTTACTGCCTCTTGAGTGTTTCATCACTGAAATGTGGGAGCAGGGAAAAAGCATAGGTAGGTGGAGGGTGAGCAATGTAGGAGGCACTTTTGGAAATTGGCTACAGGCATTTATTATTCTCGGCAGGGTGCTAGGTGAGGAGAATCCTGAGCACTGTTCAGATCTGTTCTGTAGTGATAAGCTAACGTGCTCCGATAAGGCGTTATCCGAGTATTCTCGGGTGCTAAGAGTATCTTCGGCGTGCTTGAAAAATATGTTTGCGTCCCCGCGGCTGCATGTCTCACGGCTGTTAGACCGCCGCAATACATGCTGGGCTTGCCAGTTTGTGTGCAGCCGCGGCGGTGTGAACATATTATTAGAGCACGCAAAAGATAATCTGTTAGCACCCGAGCATGCTCAGATGACACCTTATCCAAGCACGTCTGCGCAACACTACTGTTCTGTTATCTTGATGCCAATTGGGAGGATTATAGTGTGTATAATAATGATGATGGCCACTGGATGCCATACCATAATGATGATGGCCACTGGATGCCATACCATAATGATACTGGCCACTGGATGCCATACCATAATGATACTGGCCACTGGATGCCATACCATAATGATACTGGCCACTGGATGCCATGCCATAATGATACTGGTCACTGGATGCCATGCCATAATGAAACTGGCCACTGGATGCCATACCGTAATGATACTGGCCACTGGATGCCATACCGTAATGATACTGGCCACTGGATGCCATACCATAAAGATACTGGCCAATGGATGCCATACCATAATGATACTGGCCAATAGATGCCGTACCATAATGATACTGGCCGCTGGATGCCATACCATAATGATACTGGCCGCTGGATGCCATACCATAATGATACTGGCCGCTGGATGCCATACCATAATGATACTGGCCACTGGATGCCATACCATAATGATACTGGCCACTGGATGCCATACCATAATGATACTGGCCACTGGATGCCATACCATAATGATACTGGCCACTGGATGCCGTACCATAATGATACTGGCCGCTGGATGCCATACCATAATGATACTGGCCACTGGATGCCGTACCATAATGATACTGGCCACTGGATGCCATACCATAACGATACTGGCCGCTGGATGCCATACCATAATGATACTGGCCGCTGGATGCCATACCATAACGATACTGGCCGCTGGATGCCATACCATAATGATACTGGCCGCTGGATGCCATACCATAATGATACTGGCCACTGGATGCCATACCATAATGATACTGGCCACTGGATGCCATACCATAATGATACTGGCCAATGGATGCCATACCATAATGATACTGGCCACTGGATGCCATACCATAATGATACTGGCCACTGGATGCCATACCATAATGATACTGGCCACTGGATGCCATACCATAATGATACTGGCCACTGGATGCCATACCATAATGATACTGGCCAATGGATGCCATACCATAATGATACTGGCCAATGGATGCCATACCATAATGATACTGGCCACTGGATGCCATACCATAATGATACCGGCCACTGGATGAGCTTGAGAGCAGAAGTCGGTGCAGACTTCTGGACAAACCAGGTCTTCATAGGTAATTGAATAAAATGGAGGTTAATTTAGAATAAACTTACAATTAAAAAAGGTATAGATAAGGCTAAGATATAAAAACACTTCTACAGAAACCTCTAGGAATGAGGAGTGGGTCGGCCTTCTTGCAAAAGGATGAAATATTTAAATGTAAATTTCTCTCCTGCATGGAGTTTCCTCGCACGCCCAGACAATATAATGAAATGACATGGAAATCTGTATTCCAAGCAAAACATCCATATTCACAGGTGATTAGAATGAGAGAAAAATGTATTTTGAATAATAGTTACAGTTCAGAGATGGAGATGAGACATAAATTGTGTATACAGGACCCCTATGAATGAGAGAGGGACCTACTCTGTTACAGAAGAGTGCAGTATCTAAACCAAAGTTCTGGCTCACAGTAACAAAGTTTCCATGCATGTTCAGATTAAACATTACAATTCTTAGTTCTCAAGGATAAGTCTGTTGCAGGAGACCTCCAGACGCCTGGTTTCTGTGAGTACATTTTATCCATAGAATAACATGGTACAGAACTTTCTAACAATATCTGCAGGCTCAGCCTTGATTTCCTTTACAGAAACAAAACATGATTTAATAAAGCTAGACTATATCAGACGTATCACAAGTAATATAACATATTGGAAAATTATGGATTATAATTACTGTATTGATTATTTTCTTTATTAGAAATATTTAAAGTAAAATATAATTAGTTCTTAAGCATAAATCTGACAAGGAGGCTTCCAGGCGGTTTGTTTCTGGAAGAATATCTGATCTATAGAGCAATGTCTTACAGAACCTTCTGACCATATCTGCAAGCTTAGCACAGAGGCAGATCTGTTTTCCGGCACCCGGAGCAGGAATTCAGTTTGGCGCCCCCCACACACACCGCTCATGCAGTTTGAATAGTAGTCATGTGAACGCTCATATACGATTTGCTTTTTGACAGTCACGTGACTAGCTACTCTTCCTAATTCTCTCAATTTCAGTCAAAAACTACAGCTCCTATTTCATAAAGAGAAGCAGGATTAAAGGCTAGTTGTCACATAACCGTAAGTATGAAAATCACATACGAGTGGTCATGTGGTGTCTGCTGGACCCAGCTAGCAGAGCTGAATCCTGACATTGAGTATATTACACGCTGTTAGGATTGGGCATGCTACAGTACTTAATTGTATAATTAAAAGGGTTGTCCAGGTTTGTGATTAAAGTCGGAAGAACTCTAGGTGACTGCAGACTTCTGAATACTCGCAGCGCATGCACTGCACACTTTCACCTTTCCTCCAGTACAGGAGAATCCTGAAAGGTCATGTGCGTGCAAGTATGAGATTTTCATACTTCTGGCCACATTCCAACTAAACGTGACCATCCTCACTCAAGTAATTTGTATAGAATGAGGCCACGCATGTCTAGTCGGCATGTGATCATGTGTATGTGACGCGCCCCCTGGGCCATATTCTTTAGGGGGAATATCCGGAGCCGGATCAGATGGGAGTTGTAGTCTTCCGAGTGGCTGTGACCCGGTCCGTGCCCAGGGTGTCAAACTCAGTTGTATGTGGCAGTCCTACAGATGTTATAAGTTCTTTATTGTCGACTACGCCACCCGTTGTATTGCGGTCACTATGGCCGCCGCTGCAGCAGGGTCCGCTGAGGCTGATGGTGTAGGTGCAGCTTTTGGTGGTATAACCCCCAACGGGTGGGGTATAGCCTCAGGGGGTCAGGTGCAGAGGATGGGGGTTGTGGTGGTGCAGCATAGGTGTTAAATGAAGACAGAGTCGGGTTGTGCAGTTTAGGGTATTTATTCACTGCTGATGTTCCGGTCACTCCAGCTTCAAGTGACCACCCGAGCCGTGCTGCGTCCACCAGGTCCTGGATCCAGCCAACCCCCAAGCGAGTCCGGAGCGTGACCCTGAGCTCTCCTTCTGTCCTTTCTCTGGCCGTCCCCACTAGTGATCCACCCAGGTCCAGCTCCCTCGGGCCTTCTGTTGGGTGACCCTTGGCCTTGGGTTCCCTGACCCTCCACGTGGTATGCCTTCGTGGTGGATGTGGTGGGTGGCCGTGGCAGACGCTGCCCACGGCCTCCGGTCTCTGGCTGGGGTGTGTTTTTGCCCCCACCAGCTTGGGTTCCGGTACCCTGATGCCGACTCTTCACCCGTAGCTTGAATTTGGGCTCTCAGAGTCCTCTCTTTGTCCCCTCTCTGGGTCTTTCCTTCTTTCTCCTCTCTCTCTCTCTCCAGGGCTGCTCTGCTCCTCTTCCTCTGGCTCCTCACAGACTGACTGACTGTGGCTGACTGACTGACCCTGATCTCTGATGGTGCCCACCTTATATACACCCTCTGTGTGAGCTCAGGTGACCAGCACCCAATGAGCTCCTATCTTTACCCAGGCTGCTCCCCCTATCTGCCCCTACACTACTTGGGATGTACCACCCCCCTCCCACTCCAGCCAGGAACAGACTCGGTCGTACCTGCACATTTCTAAGTGGGAGTACCGTCGGTCTGCTCCTCGGAAATGGGATGTGTGTAGTGCATGCAGCCTACCGAGCTCAGATCCACACTCCATCCTTACCCGGGAGTGGAATATCACACCTCTGGGTTGAGGTGCAATACCCCTGTAGCAGCCGAATCCTCAGGGTGCTACATATGCAATTCGCATAATTGTGGTTTCAAGACTTCCTGCTCTCACCACTAGCACCAGAGAATCCTGACCGCATGCAGTGCACATGCGCACGATGAGAATTCAGAGGTATGCTGTCAGTGATTGCAGACTTTCATCACAAACTTGAACAAACCCTTTAATTTTCCTAAAACAAATAAAAACAGTAACTCTTCTCAGACAGCACAACACTTTATTAACATGGCCATGTATCATGTAATCTTACAAGTTATGGACTGTTCCATGTGTACAGGATCAGAACCAATAACTGCACAAAAAGACATCAATAGAACTACCAGCAGTATGCAGAAATACAGCATCACAACCCTCATCAGTACAGTACAACATCATCAGTACATGTACTGTCTCCTCTTTGGTATGCCCTCACACTGTCTCTTCATGTTAACCCTTTCTCCACATTACCCAGTCTCTATTATGTGCCCGCACAAACTTTTCTCCCCCTACTCTGTCTCCTGACACATTACCCCCCTGTTCCTTATATTTCCACACACACATTCCCCCTTGCTCCTCACCCCCGCTCACTATGCTGGGGGTAAGGAAAGGGCAGCAGTGTTTACCTGGCCAGATCTTCAAAGCCAAATGCACTACCAGGATGCAGCAGGCCCACATAAAGATAGCAGATGTGTGACGCTGGAAGCCCTACCCTGGGGGACGGGGGACTCGGAGCCGGGTCCTATGTTGTCGATGGGGTGCAGCCATGGCCCAGACCCGCTCCGTGCCCAGGGCCGGATACTGTGCACTACCCTAGTGTGAACAGCACCCTATACAAGCCTATCTTTGTGCAATTCTAATACTAGGCAGTCACCCCCTCCATGAAATTGTAGGTTGTGAGTGATTGTTTCATCAGTATTTTGCACCTGTGTATCCGCCATCTTAAAATGGGGGACCCAAAGAAAAATGACGTGGGTTCCCCCTATTTTAATAGCTAGCAAAGGCTAGGCAGACAGCTGGGGGCTGATATTAATAGCCCAGGAAGGGTGCCATGAATATTGGCCGCCTCACAGGCTAGAAACACCAGCCGTCAGCCGCCCGAGAAATGACACATCCATAGGATACGTCAATTCTGGCACTTAGCCTCGCTCTCCCACTGCCCTGTAGCGGTGGCACTGGAGTAATAGGGCTGGGGTTGATGTCAGCTTATAATGCCAGCTGACATCAAGCCCAGGTTAGTAATGAGGAGGTGTCTATAAGACGCGCCCATTACTAACCCCATAGTGAAAGTGAATAAAACACCAACACCCAGAATAAAATCTTTTAATTGAAATAAACACACAATACTTTAATATCCTAAATTAAACCATACTTACCATCACGCCCATTCCAGCTGAAGCCAATGTCTCCTGCAATAGAAGTAAAATAATTAACAAACCTCATCTTTACCTTTCCATGGTTCCCACGACGGCTCCAGCTCTGCTACATTGAGATGGCAGGCTGGATCGTAGCAGAACGCTGCCATCCAGCCTGCCATGCCGCAGACACTGAGAAGCCTATCCAGAGTAATATGGAAACTACTAAACCAATATTGACCCCTCACTGTTTTATATAGTATAAATATGCTCCAAGATAATTCTGCAGTATTTCACAGTCAAATCCAATGGGAGTAAAATATAAAAAATAACCTTTATTCAATATTTTAAAAAGGATTTTTTTTTAAGTGTCCAAAATCCGTGACAAATTTCCTAAAATTATCCTAAACATAGGACTATTGTGTATGGTTTTAATTTATCTCACCGGCTAACCATTTATATATATGGTCTTGTTGGGAGGCCAGGGATTAGTCACAATTCCTAGGGGTATCTCTTTATTTATATTTATAACTCCCTTTTCAATTTGGCCTCTGGCTATTAGAAATCATGCCATCTCATTTCACCTCATTGTGAGTCTGCAGTCTGATAATGGCATTAATAATCTTCATTTTACCATGTCCTGTGCTATTCTCTTCAGAACGGCTTTATAGTGCTGCCGTCATATACCGGTGCGGTGCTTGTTTCTCCTGATCTAGGAGCTTTATATTGAGGTAGCCTGGCTAATCATCTCTTGTAGGACTTTCTATAGAAATGCTCAGCCCTACGCGTTTCATCATTCTTATATGAGACTCTCATGGTCATCAGGGGCTCACAGTCTATGATCTTTTTTTGGTTTGATAGTACGATAGTTTTGTAATAAACTTATCGGCAGGGTTGCCGGCAGCGTCTGGCAGCTAAACCAGCGTGACTTTATAGGAAAGTTGGTGCCACCTCTTGTGCGCCCCCCCTTCTGTCATCCAATCGAGTGACTAGGGTGCGTTGCAGGCGTATCATGTTGCGATCATATAATCATGCAGGGACTCGTCTCATTCTTCCAGTAGGATCTTTTTCTCACAGAGATGTCTTGGCTGCACTGCGATCTCACAGTATTAATATGTCTTTTATATCTAGGGAAGGAGACTGGTATATTGCATTGCATCTTATAATGTCGTCTCTACGAGTTTGTTGCGATATGAGTTGTTAATAGTGTTTGTTCGTAGTTTGTCATTTGTTTGGTTTACAGACAGATCTGCCTGTTTCATGTGCTACCTCGTCCCACCTACACTTACATCGATGCAGAACTTCCTTTCATCGTGACAAATGCCATCTGGCTATGTCACTGCTTCCGCACCAGCAAACGCTTGCGGACGTCTATTTCCTCAAAGTTCATTTCCTTTGATCGTATCAATATGTCCATAATAGACATTGGGATGACTTTTATTCTGATTGTATCAGTGTGTCTGATTGTATCGATGTATCTGTATTATTAAGTCTTCAGATGAGTATTTTATAATCTAAAAACAAAGGAAGAAATTCTGATGAAATTTGTCCAATTGTTATCAAAGTTCAATTTGTTCAAGAGGTCATTTTGTGATTTTAAAGTATAATAACTTTAATAGTTTTGGTCCTATATGGCGCTGATTTGATAGTTATGTGGACCAATATCCATTATGAAGAACATGGACTGGATTCTACATATTATATTTTAGAGAGGTTTTAGGTCTAGCGAGGTTCAAGAGGTTTCATAGGGGGTGAAAATGTTATTATGTGTCAATGAAACATGAGAAGGACAATGTTTCATTTGTGTAGTGTGGGTTATAGGATTTCATTCTATGGATCCATCTACTTTCTTTCTGAAGCAGCAGTTGGTCCCAATTACCTCCTCTCGGGGGGCGTACTACTTCGATGGCTTGAAAGTATAAAGAAAACGGGTCCAAGGTGTGTTTCTCAAGCATGTGTCTCGAGAGAGTTGTGTCCTCCCTACGTCTGACATAACCGATATGGTGCAATATCCGTCTCCGGAACTCTTTTGGTTTTGCCGATGTAGTTCATCGGACATTGGCGAGTTGCCATATAGATTACTCCTTGCGTCTTGCAGTTTGTGAATTCGTGATTTTGGTCTTCTAGTTTGGTTGTGGCACTGATCCATTTCTTGCTTTTACAGATGTATTTGCAGGCTTTGCAGTCACCACATCTATAAGTCCCCGTGGTGTCACTGCTCAGCCACGTTGTTTTGCCGTGTTGTCCTCCACAAAGTGGCTGCTCACAAGGTGGTCTCTAAGGTTCCTGCCTCTCCTGTATGTGACCCTGGGGCTCTCAGGGACCACATCTTGCAGATCTTTATCTGATCTCAAAATTGCCCAAAGATCATAGAGTATGTTCATCACCCCCTGATTTCGGTCGTCGTAGGTTCCTATTAGATGGATCTCATTATCTTGTTGTTCTCGTACTTTAGGGGTCAATAGAGAATTTCTGTCTCTTGTAAGGGCGTTGGCCTAGCACTTTTTTAGGACATCCCTTTTGTAGGAAGCGTTTTTGTAATTCCCTCGATTTTATCATGTACTCATTCACCGTTGAGCAATTTCTCCTTAGGCGTATATATTGGCTTTTCGGTATTCCTCTACGTAGGGGAGCCGGATGGTAGCTCTGCCAGGATAGTAACCCACTTGTGGCTGTCAGTTTTCAGTGTTGTGGTAACCGGCCTTGGTTGGTATTTATTATTGTAATGTCAAGGAAGTTTAAATTGTGTTTTTGAATCTCACTGGTAAAATACAAGCCTAACTGGTTCTGCTCTCACTGTTCTACTTCAATACATCTACATTTGGCTGTGGAGATCTATGAATGATTACTTGAGTCAGGTAACCTAATGACTAGTAGATTCACAGCCATCTGGATAAAAAATCCTGTTATGTGACGTTGTGCTGCCACCTAGTGGCTTCCCATTCTTTTACATAACCGTCTACACCACAGGTCTCAAACATGGGGCCCGCGGGCCACATGTGCACAAAGGAAGCAGAGGGAACGGAGGACAGGTGAAAGGAATCTTTTTTTTTTTTTTTTTTTTTTTTTTTTTTTTACTTTTTTATGTGTGTGAAGAACAGCGCAGAGGACAATTCTACTGGATGGGGCATATTACTGCAAGATGGGGACCACAAGTATGGGGCATATTACTGCAAGATGGGGACCACAAGTATGGGGCATATTACTGCAAGATGGGGACCACAAGTATGGGGCATATTACTGCAAGATGGGGACCACCAGGATGGGGCATATTACTACAAGATGGGGACCACCAGGATGGGGCATATTACTGCAAGATGGGGACCACCAGGATGGGGCATATTACTACAAGATGGGGACCACCAGGATGGGGCACATTACTGCAAGATGGGGACCACCAGGATGGGCCACATTACTGCAAGATGGGGGCCACATTACTGCAAGATGGGGACCACCAGGATGGGGCACATTACTGCAAGATGGGGACCACCAGGATGGGCATATTACTGCAAGATGGGGACTACCAGGATGGGCCACATTACTGCAAGATGGGGACCACCAGGATGGGCCACATTACTGCAAGATGGGGACCACCAGGATGGGCCACATTACTGCAAGATGGGGACCACCAGGATGGGCCACATAACTGCAAGATGGGGACCACCAGGATGGGCCACATTACTGCAAGATGGAGACCACCAGGATGGGCCACATTACTGCAAGATGGGGACCACCAGGATGGGCCACATTACTGCAAGATGGGGACCACCAGGATGGGGCACATTACTGCAAGATGGGGACCACCAGGATGGGGTACGTTACTTCAAGATGGGGACCAGGATGGGGCAAATTACTAGATGTTTGCCAGAATTACTATATATGGTGCTAATTCTGAAACTATATTACTCTGTGGCCAAAAGAGGGAAACAAAATTGTAAAAATAAAAATAAAGCATGAAAAAATATTTTGCCACTAAAAATGCTGCTTTATATATAAACTAAATATATAAAGTAAAGTAAACACAAAAAGTGCACATTTATTATCGCCACATCCGTAACGACCCAAGCTATAAAAAAATAAAATAAACACAGCAAAAATGTTCAGACGGTGTATACAAAAAAATGGTATCACTAAAAATGTCACTTTGACCTGCAAAGAATGCGGCCCCCCAAATTCCAATTTTTTCCATATGCGGCCCATATACCCAGCCGAGTTTGAGACCCCTGCTCTACACTGTCCGTGTGGAATGTCCATTGGACGCACACATTTTTGGATGTCGTTATATTTACAATGTGATTGGACATTTTTGCTAATATTTATAAGCTGTATGTAGAAACAGGAGGTCAGTTATCCTTGTATGAGTCATAAGTCCCTGCAAAAGTCCCTGGCAGGGGGATGAGAGCGGCTGGGTCAGGAGGGGACCCAGCTAATTCTACATAGAGCAGAGAAAAGAGAATAATTAGCCCAGTAGAAAGGTATAATGAGCAGCTGTAAGTACAGTGCTGTATAATCTGATTACAATATAGTAAGAGGATAAGCTCTGATGGGAGAGGGTCTTTAAGCCGGTCATGTATTGGGTAATGAGTTGGGGTGTCAGTCTCCATCAGTGCTGGCTGAACACTGACTATCCTGCTCAGATTACTACACATGGCGCTGCTCCTCCTCCCTGTAGTATGGGCTCCGCAGGACGGTGCCGAGGCTCCAGATTCTACCTGCACAGCAACAAGGTCCCAACACTTCTACCTCTATAACTTGCCTAATGCAGACGCAAACCTGCAGCCTTTCCACTGAGATCTTGTCGGCCTTCTACACTGCCATGGCTTTGTCTGCACAATGTAGCTTAAAGGGATTGTCCACTTCTTAAGCATCCTAGAAGTCTACAATATAAGGTCGGTATTCCTCTAACCCTCTGCCTTATTTGGCTGCCATTGAAGGCAGTCAGCGAAATGGGTTCAATTTTCTATAGAAGTGGCAGAATTTAACCCCTTCCTGACCATGTTATTTCCCGGCTCTGCATTTTTCTTATTCTTCTAAGAGCAGTAGCTTTATTTTTCTGTCAATACAGCCATATGAGGGTTTTTGTTTTTATGCCGTTCACTGATCAGGTTAATTATTTTTATATTTTGATTGGATAACGCCCATATGTTTTATTTTAAAATGGGTCATAGAGGGGCAGGAGTGATTTGAATGTTCAGATTAAACTTTTTCCTTTTTGTCCCCTTAGGCTGTGTGCCCACGATTCCTTTTTAAGTGTTTCCGCAGCGGCAAAAACGCTGCAGAAATGCTTAACGCATGGTAGAAGGCCTGCCATGTTCCCCAATGATGATCCGCATGTGCTGTGCACATGCTGTGGAAATTTCCGCTGCGGATTATCATTGCGGAAAAAAAACAGCACTACCAATTATTTTGCGGAAGTGCTGCGTTTTCGCCACCATTATATAGTAACATAGTTTTTAAGGTTGAAGGAAGACCAAGTCCATCTAGTTCAACCCATAGCCTAACATCTTGATCCAGAGGAAGGCAAAAAAAAACCATGTGGCAAACACTAAGCTCCACATTGGGGAAAAAAATTCCTTCCCGACTCCATACGACAATCAGACTAGTTCCCTGGATCAACGCCCTATCAAGGAATCTAGTATTTATAACCTGCAATATTATACTTTTCAAGAAAGGCATCCATGCCCTTCTTAAATTTTAACAGTGAATCCCTCATTACAATATCATGCGGCAGAGAGCTCCATAGTCTCACTGCTCTTACAGTAAAGAATCCCCGTCTGTGATTATGATTAAACCTTCTTTCTTCCAGACGTAGAAGATGCCCCCTTGTCCCCGTCTCAGGCCTCAGAGTAAAAAGATCAGTAGAAAGGTCTTTGTACTGTCCCCTCATATACTTGTACATAGTAATAAGATCACCTCTAAGCCTTCTTTTTTCCACAGTAAATAACCCCAAGTGTAATAACCTGTCTTGGTATTGCAGACCCCCCAGTCCTCTAATAACCTTGGTCGCTCTTCTCTGCACCCGCTCTAGTTCAGCCATGTCTTTCTTATATACCGGAGACCAGAACTGTACACAGTATTCTAAGTGTGGTCGCACTAGTGACTTGTATAGAGGTAAAATTATGTTCTCCTCATGAGCATCTATGCCGCTTTTAATGCATCCCATTATTTTATTTGCCTTTGCAGCAGCTGCCTGACACTGGCCACTAAACGTGAGCTTGTCGTCCACCAATACACCCAGGTCTTTTTCAGTTCCAGTTTTGCACAGTGTTTTACAATTAAGCATATAATTATACATTTTATTTCCTCTGCCCAAGTGCATTACCTTACATTTATCCCCATTAAAGCTCATTTGCCATTTATCAGCCCAAGCTTCTAGTTTTCATAGATCCTCCTGTAATATAAAATTGTCCTCCTCTGTATTGATTACCCTGCAGAGTTTAGTGTCATCTGCAAATATTGAAATATTACTCTATATGCCCCCTACAAGGTCATTAATAAATGTTAAAAAGGGGGCCCAATACTGACCCCTGTGGTACCCCACTGTTAACTGAGACCCAGTCTGAGTGTTTTCCATTAATAACCACCCTTTGTTTCCTATCACTGAGCCAATTCTTAACCCACATACATATATTTTCCCCTATCCCCAATGTTCTCATTTTATGTATCAACCTTTTGTGTGGAACCGTATCAAAAGCTTTTGAAAAGTCCATATACACAACATTCACTGCATTTCCTTGGTCCAGTCCAGAACTTGCCTCCTCATAAAAACTGATCAGATTAGTTTGACAGGAACGGTCCCTCATAAACCCATGTTGATATTGGGTCATGAGGTTATTTTTCTTCAGATACTCTATCATAGCATATCTTAGGAGACCCTCCAGGATTTTACCCACAGTAGAGGTTAAGCTTACTGGCCTATAATTTCCAAGTTCAGTTTTTGTCCCCTTTTTGAATATTGGCACCACATTTGCTATACGCCATTGACTGGCATTAGAACGCATGGACTACGCATCACTGTATTTGTAGATGCGCAATCCACGTGTTCCAATGTGCGGATGGTACCCAGGTCTAGAGGAGAGGAGACTCTCCTCCAGACCCAGGTACCATAGAAACTGTGAAAAAAAGAATAAAATAAAAAATAAATATGATACTTACCTTCTGGCGGCCCCCGTTGCGCTCCTCCTCTCATGCCGGCAAATCGCGATGGACTGAAGGACCTGCACTGACGTCATATTCTTGTGACCTGCGCTGACGTCGGCAGGTCCTTCAGTGCACTGTACCGCGATCTGCCGGCAGTCAGCACCGAGTGAAGCAAGACTCCGGGGGCCATCGCAAGGTAAGTATAGATTTATTTTTTATTTTTTTGACATTCTCTCGGGTCACACTCCATTTGCATGGATTTATATAGTGTGACCAAGTTGACAAGCACTTTCCAAGTGATGCTAAAATCGCTTGAAAAGCGCTTGTCAACCCGCATGCATAAATGCATGTGAAGAACGCTTCACATCCGCATATCCCTGGCAGGAAAAACGCATGTACAATCCGCATGCGTTTTTTCTGCCAGGAGAGATGCAGAAAGGCTCAGGAAAAATCCGGAGCATTTCTGCATCGTGGGCACATAGCCTTAGGGGACGTGAACATGCAATCATCTGGTTTCTTGTGTTATGTACAGCAATACTGCAGTATATAGCCAGCATTCACAGATCTGTCATGACAGGCATGGGTCTTTTCAGCAGACTCCTTCCTGGCAGTGATGGCATCCCACGATCGTGTTACAGGGGCACAGATGGGCACATGGCATGACTCCCTTCTCAGTTCGCTGTTAATGCTGCTGTCCATCTCTAACAGGTGGAGCTCTGCTCTACATGTGGCTATTAAAGGCAGATGATGGCTAAATATCACAGCCATCATCTTCCAGGCAAGAAGTCAGAGCTGGCATATGATGTAACTGCAAATCATGTTGGTAAGGGGTTAAAGTGCCACTTCAGTGGGGTTTTGACACGTGAAATACTTTTAGTGCAAAAATGACGTAGTCCTTTTGGGCATGAGGGTTGGGTGCTGGGATTACTAGTACACCTGACATCCAGGTGGGCATAATTCTGTTCCTTGTGTATTGGAAGACTTTTGCCTCTGCAGCTTTGGTGTTGGCAATCTTTCACTTTCATGCCCATTGATGCTCCACATGGTTGGCTCAGGAACCGTCCTCACATGATCTATATTTCCCTAAAGTAAAGTCACTTGTCAAAAGCCACCAGGACAAAGTGCGCGGTTCTGTATCATGTGGGAAAACATCAAGAAAAGCTCTAGGAAATGGCAACAAGCAAGTAATGACCCAGAAGAACGGGCAGCCTCTGAAAGGAGACCGGAAAGTGCCAAAGCCTGCGCCAATTGTTATACAGGTATAATGTATTACCGCAGCTCGGATCATACACCGCTCTTGTGTTCTCCCCTGTACTGATGTACAGACTTGTATCTACATAAAATTTGTTGTGCAATTTCCCCTGGGCACGCAGATACCCCATATGTGGGGAAAAAACACTGTTTGGGCTCACGGCAGGGCTTGGAAGGGAAGGAGCGCCATTTGACTTTTTGATTGTAAAATTTGCTTGAATAATTAGCGGACGCCATGTTGTGTTTGGAGAGCCCCTGATGTGCCCAAACATTGGAGCTCCCCCACAAAGTGACCCCATTTTGGAAACTAGACCCCCCAAGGCACCTATCTAGATGCATAGTGAGCAGTTGGAACCCCCAGGTGCTTCACAAATTGATTCGTAAAAATGAAAAAGTGGAAAAAAAATACTTTTCCATTTTTACGAATCAATTTGTGAAGCACCTAAGGGTTCCAAGTGCTCACTATGCATCTAGATAGGTGCCTTGGGGGGTCTAGTTTCCAAAATGGGGTCACTTGTGGGGGAGCTCCAATGTTTGGGCACACAGGGACTCTCCAAATGCAACATGGTGTCCGCTAACAATTTGAGCCGACAATTTGTTAGTGGACACCATGTTGCATTTGGAGGTACGACACAGAATTTGATAACATTAGGTCATCATATTGAATAAGTTGTCATTAGTCTTGAGCGCAAGTGCTCGCTACTTGAGTTTGCATCGGGTACTCAGGTATGCACCATGTACTGCGTGTGCTCGAGTGAAATGCTCGAGTCCCCGCCCGGATGTTTCACGGTTATTAGACACCCAAAAAAAAACATGCAGGGATCGCTCGTGCATGGCAGGCAATCCACGCAAAGTTTTTTGGGCCGTGAAGCATATGGGGCGGAGACTCGAGCATGTCACTCAAATACCCACGATACTCAATGCATACCAGAACACCCGATGCAAACTCAAGTAGCGAGCACTTGCGCTCAACACTAGTCGCCATATCGTCATCTTTTTTTCTTACTTTTGAAAAAAATCCCAACCCCATCACAACCCTAACCCTAAACGTAGCACAACCCTAACCGTAGCACAACTCGAGAGTTTATTTTTTATGCCGTTCCTCATGCGGTATACGTGATTAGATGACCTTATTCTTCAGGTCGGTGTGATTACAGAGATACCAGAATCATATGGGGTTTTTATGACTGACAGCTGTCACACACTAAGACGCATTTTTAGTAAAATCTAGTTTTTGCATCGCCATATTTTGAGAGCTATAATTTTTCCAGATTTTGGCAGACAGTCATTTGACGGCTTTTTTTTTGCGGGATGAGTTGACGTTGTTATTGGTGCCATTTTCAGGCACGTGACATTTTTTGATCGCTTTCTATTCCGATTTTTGGGAGGCAGAATAAACGAAAACCAACAATTCATGAATTGTTTTTTTTGTTTTTTTTTTTATTCTGTTCCGCGTGTGGTAAAATTGATAAGGCAGCTTTATTCTTCGGGTCAGTACGTTTACAGCGGTACCGCATTTATATCGTATTTCTATGTTTTGCACTTTTACATAATAAAAGCAATTTTATAGAAAAAATTATTTTTTAGCATAGCTTTATTCTGGGAGCTATAACTTTTTTATTTTTTGGCTGATGGAGCTGCATGGCAGCTTGTTTTTTGCGGGACGAGATGACTTTTTCAGCGGTACCATTTTTATTTATATTTGTCTTTTTGATCGCGTGTTATTCCATTTTTTGTTGGGCGGTATGGTGATAAAGCATTGTTTTTTGCTTCGTTTTTTATTTTTATTTTTTAACGTGTTCACTGAAGGGATTAACTAGTGGGACAGTTTTATAGGTCAGGTTGTTCCGGACGTGGCGATACCAAATATGTGTACTTTTATTGTTGTGTTTTTTTTTTTTATATAATGATATTCATTGATGGGTACATTATATTTTTATTTTTGGTGGATTATTTTTTTTTTATTTTTTTTTTTTATATATATTTTTACAATTTATTTTTTTTTTTTTCACTTTCTGATAGTTTTTATACTTCATTACTTTGTCCCACTATGGGACTTTCACTTTTTTTTCTCTGATCACCTGCATGGCACAGGAATGCAGCACCATCCCTGTGTCATGCAGGCTGTCAGCGCTGGACAGGGAGAAGATTTTTGGAGATGCACTGCGCATGTCCAAAAAATCTTCCTGCTGTCTGGTGACCCGGATGTTGTCATGACAACATCGGGTCATCATGGCAACATCCTGGAAGCCACGGCAGACAGCGCTGGAAGCCGGAAGAGGAGGTGAGTATCTGCGATCACCTCCCCTTGCCACCGCAATGCTGCGATCGACTTCGATCGCAGCATCGCGGGGGTTAATGTGCTGGGAGCGGTGCGTGACCGCTCCCTGCACATAGTACCGGGTGTCAGCTGTGACAATCAGTTGACACCCGGCGGCAATCGCGCCCGCACAGCCTGTGTGCGCGCGCGATCGCCATGACGTACTAATACGGGTCTGGCTCTTAAGTCCCAGGGCACAGACGCGTATTAGTACGTCAAATGTTAAGGGGTTAACAATGCACAAGACTGTCACAAACACATGGACCACATTTTTGGGATGCTCACCTTTTTCCAGTTATGATGTTGTATCTTTCATAACTGGGAAACCACCAGAAACCTAGGAAATGGGTTCTGAGCTTCTGAACATCATAGAAATATCAAATTTGATATCAATCTCCATGAATATTGGTGACGGCAAACATTATGTATCCATCTTGGATGTGGGCCCCCCCATACCAAGATATGGAAGATGAAGGATTTTTATGTCTTGTGCAGCTGGGTGGGTTCACAAAACCGAGCCCCCGTGTGAGGTAAACAACATGGGTGTGTCCTAGTGTTTTGCCTCCTTACTAAAAACCAGAACATCCATGTTGGCTCATTCCAACCCAGGGACGTCAGATGCAAGCACTCCTAGCTGCGTGGAGGAATCACACCTAATTTCCGGGGAGCCGTCCCCCCCCCCCCCCACAGAATCTGAGACCATCACCTCGTGGCGCAGGTTTTGCTATTATTTACCCCTTTTATTTTAATAACTGTTTTGTGCATATATGTAAATTGTCTTTTATAATATCTTGTATATCTTTTGCAAACACTGCCAACTTTCAGGAGTAAATTATTATTTACTAGCTTCGTTCTTCTTGTCCTATGTTGAGCAAACCCGGTCCTCACCCGCTAATTCACGTTACCTAACGGGTACCCAATCCACCTGTTAAGAGATCGGTGGTGGCAGCATACGGTGTATTTATGTGATATTGTGGTTGAGGGTGGTGGGATTGAGGTATATATATACATCCTGTCACATCACGTGCCGCAATAGTCGACATAAATGAGAGCAGCTGCGCCCTGTTGCTTATCCTCGGTCAATACCGTGTTTCACCAGCAGGATAAGGGGGTGCCAGAGTGCTGCAAGGTCTGACCAAGTTTTCCTGACAATTGGTGGCAAGCGGTGGGATCATAGGACATTAGTGATCTGGTTTGAGCAATCATTCCTCTCACTAAAAACTTGCACGGTTCTTACCTGGACCCTGCACAAAAGTTTTGAAGATTGAACTCAGTGTTTATTAGATCTGAGACAATACTGTATGTGCAGCAGTCACCCCTACCCTTCTTCGTTTTTTCTTTCTATTTGTATTTTGGTGATCAAGGTCATTGTTGGGGAGTTCTGGTACAGCCAGCAGAAAATGGACACTCTTATTGAAATATGTATAACCAAAGGCATGGACCCCCTCGGCAAAAACAAAGAACAAATGGCTGCTGCGCTGGCGCAACTGGAGGCAGAGCAAGCCCTTCTCCAGACCTCAGCAGGGCCAGGGGTCAGCCAAGATATGGACAGTACTGCTGCAGGGGTCCCACCTGTAGACGCATGCCGCGTCAGCGACCAGGGCAGCCTGGACCCTTATCTGCAGATGGCTCTACAGCAACTTCCTGCAGAGGATCATGAAGGACGGCTGAAAGTAATTCAGCAGCACCAGGAGGCTGACGAGCGGAGGCCCAAGCCCAGTGAGAGGCAGAGAGAGCCGAGTGGCAGGCCCAAGCTCAGAAGGCCCATGAACTGCAGATGGCCCAGCTCAGGATCTCACCATCCACCTCACGGCTGTTTAAACCCCGTCCAGAGCATTTTCCTGTGATGTTAAAGGACAGCGACCTCGACACCTTTCTGAGGGGTTTTGAAAAGACTTGCAGACAGTACCAGCTGCCTGTGGACCTGTGGGCCCGGTACTTAACTGCAGGGCTGCGAGGCAAAGCTCTGGATGTGTTTGTGGCTCTTCCTCAGGGCCTAGATGGGAACTATGATGCCATTAAGCAGGCCCTAATCCAGAGGTTCCAACTGACTCCTGAGGTGTACTGTAAAAAGTTCCGGAACCTCCAACGTGGACCGCACGACAGTTACAGCGATGTGGTGCATGGGCTCAGAACCACCTTCAAGCAGTGGATCCAAGGACTGTCAGCGACCACCTTTGAGCAGTTAAAGGACCTGATGGTGAAAGACCAGTTCCTGCATCTGTGTCCGACTGAGGTAATGGATCGGGAGCCACCAGATGCCAATAAAGCAGCGCAGATCGCAGACACCTACAAGGCCAACCGGAGGTGCGGAAGCCGGGCGTTGCCAGCTGGAAAGGGGGTAAGCCATCAACCGCCATCCCTGCCCCAGCATCCGACCTTCTGGAGGCCTTGTCCCCGTTACCAACGCCCGGCCTGCATCTGATGCCCGCAAGTGTTATTTCTGCAACCAGACTTGTCATCTCAGTGCCACTTGCCCAGAGAAGCAGAGGAAGAACCCCCCATCCAAGGTCCCAGGGCCTAATGCATCAATTCTTTTGGTGGGTGGGCAGGTTGGGAGGGCCTGTGAAAACTTGCAGTCTGTCACTGTGGTGGATACTGTCACTGTAGGCCTCAAGGACACTGGGGCCGAACGAACCCTCATCCGACCCGAAATGGAGTCCGCTGAAGAGCTTATTCCAGGAAAGACCCTGACTGTCACCGGGATTGGTGGTGTCCGATGCCCCTTGCCCAGGTTTTTATTGATTAGGGTGCGGGGAGTGGGGTGAAGGAAGTGGGAGTATCTGAAAACCTGCCTGCAAATGTTTTGTTGGGATCTGATTTGGGGAGGATATTTGCTTATTATATCCCTGACACCCCTGCCCGATCTGATACAGTTGTTACGGTTAATGCTGATAATGTGAATGTCAAAGCTTTACCTGATGATGATGTATTTGAAGGTACAGGAGAACTCAGCCATGTCACGCTGCAGGGTGATATTGCTGAAGATCCCCTAGCAGGAGCAAGTGTCAGTGCTATGGGTAATGGAGAGACGCACGGGGACCATGAAGCAGGTGGTGCTGTGCCAGCGACCAGTGTCACAACAGACGGTGATCTGGCTGATGGTAGCTGCCCCATAAGTAGCACTACGCCTGAGGTAATGGGGGAGGATGGGGAAGTGGCACGCATAGCCGCGCAGGCTGATGGGACGGTGTTATTCCCCGGGGAGACGGCCTATATAGCCGCTGTTACCCGCAGTCAGAGTGCCCAGAATGCAAGTAACGCCCTACCTTCTGGACCCTCCTCGGACAGAGGAATAACGGAATCAGTTAGGGACCCAGAGCCGGTCCCAGTGAGGACGTGGCCTTAACCTCACTTCTGGCTTCCTCCAGCCAGGAGTTTCAAGCAGCTCTGCACTCAGATGCTAGCCTAGAGGCGTTAAGGAGCCTCGCTGAGAAACCCACCTCCGAGTCGGATAAGGAGAGGGTATTGTGGGACCATAGGAGGTTGTACTGGGAGACAGTTCCCTGTACACCCCAACAGGAGTGGCTGAGGGGAAGACAGCTGGTCGTCCCCTACCAATTCAGGGGTGAGTTGTTGCAGATCGCCCATGAGATTCCACTTGCTGGACACTTGGGGGTCAGCAAAACCAAGGCCCGGCTGTCTCACTACTTTTATTGGCCCAAAATGAGGACAGATGTGGTGAACTACTGTCACTCCTGTACCACGTGTCAAAGAGTGGGAAAGTCAGGGCCGGCTCCCAATGCCCCCCCTGATATCTTTGCCAGTGATAGAGGAGCCTTTCCAGAGGATTGTTGTGGACATTGTGGAACCACTGGCCATACCCAGCAGCTCTGGAAAACGTTTCATCCTTACTGTGATAGACTATGCTACCCAGTATCCGGAGGCAGTAGCCCTGTCCTCAATTAGGGCGGATAAGGTGTCGGACGCCCTCTTGGCCATCTTTTCGCGAGTAGGCTTCCCCAGTGAGATGCTTACCGACCAGGGGACCCAGTTCATGTGTTGCTTAATGGAGGCCCTATGTAAGAAAATGCAGGTGCAGCATCTGGTATCGAGCACGTATCATCCCCAAACCAATGGTTTGTATGAGCGATTCAACGGTACCCTCAAACGGTTCTAGGATGTTTCGCCCCCAGGATGTTTCGCCCCCGGATGTTTCGCCCCCAGCTTTTTGCCCCCAGATGTTTTGGCCCCAAATTAGGCAGGGAATTTCGGCCTTGTGTTTTAGCCCTATGACCTCTTTCACAGTAGGCACTTTCCCAAGTGCTAAGCACTGGAAAATTGCTAAGAAGATTGCCAATTTTGAATATATAAGTCAATGGCTGGAAAAGCGAGGTGTTGTTTCGGCCAGCTCTTTTTATTTTATTACAGGAGCTATTTTTGAGCACTTAGCGTTCATCAATAGCCTGTATCTTATGGGTCATTACCGAGAGCGCTCACAAAAGTGCTCTCAAAAATGCTAGTAAAGCACGTGCTTTGGAGTTCTAAAACAGTGGCAGCATAAGGGTGCTTTCACACTTCCACTACATATGTACTACAGGCCTCCCGTTCGCTTCTGTAATGCCGCCGTTCCGCTAACCTGCAGCGGAATGAAAAGAAGAAAATGCTTTTCTTTTTGTTCTGACACTGATAGCGGAATGCGGTATTACGAAAGCGAATGGGCGGCTGCAGATCGCGGAACCCATCCGTTCACATCTATGGGCAATGCAAGCAGAAAGCCAGCATTGCCCCGGGGTCAGCTGGATGTCAGATCCAGAGCGGATCGACCTCTGGCAGCCCCAAACACAAGTGTGAAACCACTCTAAAATTACAGTGTGCAAGAGGCCTAAAATCAAAACAATTTTCAACTTTTACCTGACCCAGGGCCTGCTTTGTTGCAAGTTTTGTTGCAGATGTAACAAGTAGCAGGTCAGGTGTCCAGCAAGTTACATTAGACTAGCTTTTATTCCATTTGTACATCAGAATATAGCAGTGTCTGAAATCTCCACAAAGAGAGAAGTGTACTGCCACAAAAAATCAGTCCGCTTCCACATCAATTCACTTTCTACAACTATGAATTCAGTTCTGTCCAAACGTGGAAGGAGGAAGTTGGTCCATGAGAATCACATTTACTTATTTTCCAAACGAACCGCTGATGATGTCCATTTCATCTGGGTATGTGAAAAACGGTCGACTTGCATGGGACGTGTTTGGACCAATGAAGAATCTGGCAAAGTTGTGAAAGTAGTCAATCTTCACAGTCACGCAGCACCAGCTGCAAGACCTGAAGCAATCCAACTTGTTAATGTGGCAGTCACCAGGGCAAGGACAACACGGGAGACACCACAACAGATTCTCACAGACGTCGTTTCAGGAGCCCATTCTAATGTTGTAGCACTTCTCCCAAGGAAAGCATCACTGAAGAGAACCATACGATTAGCAAGGCAGCTTGGCAATATTCCAAGGTTCCCTCAAACCCTTGATCAACTTGTTATCCCCCAGGAGTTTCAGGAGATCAGTATTGATGGTGTCCAGCAGCAGTACCTTCTGCATGACTCTGGTAAGCTACTTAACTATTTAACATTGTATTAAAACAATTCCATTATGCATCATTTTTTTTTTAAACAAAAATATATCATTTTCCACTGGGACAATATATGTTGTCAAAAAGTATTGGTTGGCCCCTTTACACTAGATTTTGCTTCAGTTATGAAATCAGAAAATCTGGAGCAAAATGTGAGTTTTTAATGTGAGATATGAACAGAGGCTTCTGATTAGGATATTTTTTTGTGAATTCATCCCAAAATTATCTGTTTGATGCTTGTTACACTTTTTCTGTTATTTCCTCTACTAATACTTTCATTTTAAATTAGGAAATGGACACAGCCGTATGTTGATATTTGGAACAAGAGACAATCTCCATCTACTGGCACAAACTAAAGAGTGGTTTGCTGATGGCATGTTTTTCACTACACCAGCCTTGTTTAAGCAGCTTTACACAATCCATGTAGTCCATAGCGGCCTTGTTGTTCCGCTAGTGTACACCTTGCTGACAGACCAGAGCTGTTCTACATACCAGAGGTTGCTGCAAGAGCTGAAGAACTTGCAGCCTGGACGGCAGCCAGACAACCTGATGTTGGATTTTGAACTAGCTGCAATACAGGCATTTGAAAGTGAATTCCCCAACCTTGAGAAGACTGGTTGCTTTTTCCACCTATCACAGTCGGTTTGGCGTAAAGTTCAAAATGAAGGACTCAAGATGCAATACCAAGGTGACCATGAATTTGCCCGTTGGATACGCATGATACCTGCCCTGGCCTTTATACCACCACAGAATGTTGTGCAATCATTTGAAGAATTGGTGGAAGATCCTGACTTTCCACAAGAAGCAATACCTATCGCCAACTATTTTGAAGACTGCTATATCGGTCGAATGAATCGCAGAGGAAGTCAAGCACCTTTGTTTCCAGTTCAACTCTGGAATGTGTATGAACGAACATTGAATGATCAACAGCGAACAAATAATGATGTCGAAGGATGGCACCGTAGCTTTCCAGAAACATGTGGTACTCTTTTCCAAAATATATACCGCTTCATTAGCTGTCTGAAACATCAGCAAGAGCTCCATAGTTTTGAAATTATTCAGATAATAGCAGGAAATCCCATCGCTGCAAGAAACAAAAAGTATGCCGCAATTTCAGCAAGGGTTAAACGTATCGAGCAAGATTTCAATAATAGAAGCGTGATGGATTATCTGAGAGGCATTGCCTACAGCTTTGGATTTTAGTTCATGGTCACATATTGTATGTTTTGAGAGCAGTGTTTTTAGCTGTAAAATCATTCAAGCATTATAACCTGTAATTTGTCTTTTCTCTCTTTCTCTAATCCTTCCCCTCTATACCTTTTTATGTTTCTTGTTACAACAGTTTTGATATATACAGTTAAAGCAGAACTCTCCAAAAAACATAAGTTCTGTTATAGTACCTGTGCCCATGATATTCATTTCCAAAGGAGACCTTCCAGCAGCTTCACTTCTGTGTGAAAAGTCTCCTCCAAGTTAAAGCTCCATGTGCTGCAGGATTTCAGTGGTGGCTAAGGAGGTTGTTTCTCCTTAGTAGCAGAACTTGTGGATGGATTCTAGAGGCTGTGGCTGCACAGGAGCATGCAACTACCGTAACAATAGATTCCCTATGATGTATAAAGGGCTGCTGGTTTACAGCCTTCTGCAGAGCCCCCCCCTATGTGTTCCGTCCTGTAACGGCTTTACACAGGCGGGGGGGAGCCCTCCTCTTGTCCAGGACAGAGCACATGAGCGGAGGGTGAAGGGGAGCTTTGCAGAGGGCTGTGAACAAGCAGCCCTGAATGTATCACAGGGAGCCAGGATCCGTTCTGCTACCAAGGGGGCTCGACCTCCTTAGTAACCAATGAAATCCTACTATTTTCCTGTCTGTTTGTAAAATGACTTATCTAGAAAACAATGTTTTAGAATAAAAAAAACTCATTTGATCAGAATTCTATATCTTAGACTCATATGGTGTATTATTAGTGATAAGCGAACCTGCCAAAGTTCAGTTCAGGCAGGTCTTTCCCGTATGCGAAAGATCCAGGAGCAAATTGCTAGAGACAAAACATCCAGGGATGAAATGTTCGGGGCGAAATGTTCGGGGCGAAACATCCTGGGGGCGAAATGTTCGGGGCGAACTGCTGGGGGCGAAATGTACCCGGGGACGAATTGCTGGGGGCGAACTGCTGGGGGCGAAACATCCAATTCCCGGCCCCCACATAGTCCCCCATACAGAATTATGGGCACCACAAAGTCCTCTATAAAATGTAATGGGCCCTACATAGTCCTCTATACAGAATAATGGCCCCACATAGTCCTCCATACAGAATAATGGGCCCCACATAAACCTCCATACAGTATAATGGGCCCCACATAAACCTCCATACAGTATAATGGGCCCCATAGATTGTTCCATACTGAAATGGCCCCATAGATTGCTCCATGCTGTAATGGCCCCATAGATTGCTCCATATTGTATAATAGCCCCTAGATTGCTCCATACTGTAATGGCCCCATAGATTGCTCCATATTGTATAATAGCCCCTAGATTGCTCCATACTGTAATGGCCCCATAGATTGCTCCATACATTAATTGCCTCATAGATTGTTCCATGCAACATAATGGCCTCATAGATTGCTCCACACTGTAATGGCCCCATACATTGCTCCCTACTGTATAATGGCCCCCTAGATTGCTCCATGCTGCATAATGGCCCCCTAGATTGCTCCATACTGTATAATGGCCCCCTAGATTGCTCCATACTGTATAATGGCTCCATAGATTGCTCCATATTGTATAATAGTCCCTAGATTGCTCCATACTGTAATGGCCCCATAGATTGCTCCATATTGTATAATAGCCCCTAGATTGCTCCATACATGAATTGCCTCATAGATTGTTCCATGCAACATAATGGCCTCATAGATTGCTCCATGCTGCATAATGGCCCCATAGATTGCTCCACACTGTAATGGCCCCATACATTGCTCCCTACTGTATAATGGCCCCCTAGATTGCTCCATACTATAATGGCCCCACATGATGCTGCATACTGTATAATGGCCCCATATATAACTCCATACTGTATAATGGCCCCATATAGTGCTGCATACTGTATAATGGCCCCATATAGTGCTGCATACTGTATAATGGCCCCATATAGTGCTCCATACTGTATAATGGCCCCATATAGTGCTCCATACTGTATAATGGCCCCATAGATTGCTCCATGCTGCATAATGACCCCATAGATTGCTCCATGCTGCATAATGACCCCATAGATTGCTCCATGCTGCATAATGACCCCATAGATTGCTCCATGCTGCATAATGACCCCATAGATTGCTCCATGCTGCATAATGACCCCATAGATTGCTCCATGCTGCATAATGACCCCATAGATTGCTCCATGCTGCATAATGACCCCATAGATTGCTCCATGCTGCATAATGGCCCCATAGATTGCTCCATGCTGCATAATGGCCCCATAGATTGCTCCATACTGTATAATAGCTCCATACTGTATAATGGCCCCATAGATTGCTCCATGCTGTAATGGCCGCATAGATTGCTCCATGCTGTAATGGCCCCATAGATTGCTCCATGCTGTATAATGGCCCCATAGATTGCTCCATACTGTATAATGACCCCATAGATTGCTCCATACTGTATAATGGCCCCATAGGTTGCTCCATGCTGTAATGGCCCTATAGCTTGCTCCATGCTGTAATGGCCCTATAGCTTGCTCCATGCTGTAATGGCCCCCTAGATTGCTCCATAAGTATAATGGCCCCCTAGATTGCTCCATGCTGCATAATGGCCCAATAGATTGCTCCATGCTGTATAATGGCCCCATAGATTGCTCCATACATTAATTGCCTCATATATTGTTCCATGCTGCATAATGGCCTCATAGATTGCTCCATGCTGCATAATGGCCCCATAGATTGCTCCATGCTGCATAATGGCCCCACATGATGCTGCTGTAAACTGTATAATGGCCCCATATATAACTCCATACTGTATAATGCCCCCACATGCTGCTGCATAATGTATAATGGCCCCATATAGTGCTCCATACTGTATAATGGCCCCATATATTGCTCCATACTGTATAGTGGCTCCATACATTGCTCCATGCTGTAATGGCCCTATAGATTGCTCCATAAGTATAATGGCCCCATAGATTGCTCCATGCTGTAATGGCCCCATAGATTGCTCCATAAGTATAATGGCCCCATAGATTGCTCCATGCTGTAATGGCCCTATAGATTGCTCCATGCTGTAATGGCCCTATAGATTGCTCCATGATGTAATGGCCCTATAGATTGCTCCATAAGTATAATGGCCCCATAGATTGCAACATGCTGTAATGGCCCCATAGATTGCTCCATACTGTAATGGCCCCATAGATTGCTCCATACTGTAATGGCCCCATAGATTGCTCCATACTGTAATGGCCCCATAGATTGCTCCATACTGTAATGGCCCCATAGATTGCTCCATACTGTAATGGCCCCATAGATTGCTCCATACTGTAATGGCCCCATAGATTGCTCCATACTGTAATGGCCCCATAGATTGCTCCATACTGTAATGGCCCCATAGATTGCTCCATACTGTAATGGCCCCATAGATTGCTCCATACTGTAATGGCCCCATAGATTGCTCCATACTGTATAATGGCCCCATAGATTGCTCCATGCTGTAATGGCCCCATAGATTGCTCCATGCTGTAATGGCCCCATAGATTGCTCCATGCTGTAATGGCCCCATAGATTGCTCCATGCTGTAATGGCCCCATAGATTGCTCCATGCTGTAATGGCCCCATAGATTGCTCCATGCTGTAATGGCCCCATAGATTGCTCCATGCTGTAATGGCCCCATAGATTGCTCCATGCTGTAATGGCCCCATAGATTGCTCCATGCTGTAATGGCCCCATAGATTGCTCCATGCTGTAATGGCCCCATAGATTGCTCCATGCTGTAATGGCCCCATAGATTGCTCCATACTGTATAATGGCCCCATAGATTGCTCCATGCTGTAATGGCCCTATAGATTGCTCCATAAGTATAATGACCCTATAGATTGCTCCATAAGTATAATGACCCTATAGATTGCGCCATGCTGTAATGGCCCCATAGATTGCTCCAAAAGTATAATGGCCCCATAGATTGCTCCAAAAGTATAATGGCCCCATAGATTGCTCCATGCTGTAATGGCCCTATAGATTGCTCCATAAGTATAATGACCCTATAGATTGCTCCATAAGTATAATGACCCTATAGATTGCGCCATGCTGTAATGGCCCCATAGATTGCTCCAGAAGTATAATGGCCCCATAGATTGCTCCATAAGTATAATGGCCCTATAGATTGCTCCATAAGTATAATGACCCTATAGATTGCTCCATAAGTATAATGACCCTATAGATTGCGCCATGCTATAATGGCCCCATAGATTGCTCCAAAAGTATAATGGCCCCATAGATTGCTCCAAAAGTATAATGGCCCCATAGATTGCTCCAAAAGTATAATGGCCCTATAGATTGCTCCATGCTGTATAATGGCCCCATAGATTGCGCCATGCTGTAATGGCCCCATAGATTGCTCCATGCTGTAATGGCCCTATAGATTGCTCCATGCTGTATAATGGCCCCATAGATTGCCCCATGCTGTATAATGGCCCCATATATTGCTCCATGCTGTAATGGTCCCATAGACTGCTCCATAAGTATAATGGCCCCATAGATTGCTCCATGCTGTATAATGGCCCCATAGATTGCCCCATGCTGTATAATGGCCCCATAGATTGCTCCATGCAGTATAATGGCCCCATAGATTGCTCCATAAGTATAATGGCCCCATAGATTGCTCCATAAGTATAATGGCCCCATAGATTGCTCCATGCTGTAATGGCCCTATAGATTGCTCCATGCTGCATAATTGCCCCATAGATTGCTCCATGCTGCATAATGGCCCCATAGATTGCTCCATACTGTATAATGGCCCCATAGATTTCTACATAAGTATAATGGCCCCATAGATTGCTCCATAAGTGTAATGGCCCTATAGATTGCTCCATAAGTATAATGGCCCTATAGATTGCTCCATAAGTATAACGGCCCCATAGATTGCTCCATGCTGAATAACGGCCCCATAGATTGCTCCAGAAGTGTAATGGCCCTATAGATTGCTCCATAAGTGTAATGGCCCTATAGATTGCTCCATAAGTGTAATGGCCCCATAGATTGCTCCATGCTGTAATGGCCCTATAGATTGCTCCATAAGGATAATGGCCCCATAGATTGATCCATGCTGTATAATGGCCCCATAGATTACTCCCTACTGTATAATGGCCCCATAGATTGCTCCCTACTGTATAATGACCCCATAGATTGCTCCATGCTGTATAATGGCCCCATAGATTGCTCCATAAGAATAATGGCCCTATAGATTGCTCCATAAGAATAATGGCCCTATAGATTGCTCCATAAGTATAATGGCCCCATAGATTGCTCCACGCGGTAATGGCCGCATAGATTGCGCCATTCTGTAATGGCCCTATCGATTGCTCCATAAGTATAATGGCCCCATAGATTGCTCCATGCGGTAATGGCCCCATAGATTGCGCCATGCTGTAATGGCCCTATCGATTGCTCCATAAGTATAATGGTCCCATAGATTGCTCCATGCTGCATAATGGTCCCATAGATTGCTCCATGCTGCATAATGGTCCCATAGATTGCTCCATACTGTATAATGGCCCCATAGATTTCTCCATGCTGTAATGGCCCTATAGATTGCTCCATAAGTGTAATGGCCCTAAAGATTGCTCCATGCTGTATAATGGCCCCATAGATTGCTCCATGCTGTAATGGCCCTATAGATTGCTCCATGAGTGTAATGGCCCTATAGATTGCTCCATGCTGTATAATGGCCCCATAGATTGCCCTATGCTGTATAATGGCCCCATAGATTGCTCCATGCTGTATAATGGTCCCATAGATTGCTCCATGCTGTAATGGTCCCATAGATTGTTCCATAAGTATAATGGCCCCATAGATTGCTCCATGCTGTAATGGCCTTATAGATTGCTCCAAGCTGCATAATGGCCCCATAGATTGCTCCATACTGCATAATGGCTCCATAGATTGCTCCATACTGTATGATGGCCCCATAGATTGCTCCATAAGTATAATGGTCCTATAGATTGCTCCATTAGTATAATGGCCGCATAGATTGCTCCATGCTGTAATGGTCTCATAGATTGCTCCATGCTGTAATGGCCCTATAGATTGCTCCATAAGTATAATGGCCCCATAGATTGCTCCATGCTGTATAATGGCCCCATAGATTGCCCCATGCTGTATAATGGCCCCATAGATTGACCCCTGCAGTATAATGGCCCCATAGATTGTTCCATGCAGTAAAATGGCCCCATAGATTGCTCCATGCTGTAATGGCCCTATAAATTGCTCCATGCTGCATAATGGCCCCATAGATTGCTCCATGCTGCATAATGGCCCCATAGATTGCTCCATGCTGCATAATGGCCCTATAGATTGCTCCATGCTGCATAATGGCCCTATAGATTGCTCCATACTGTATAATGACCCTATAGATTGCTCCATAAGTATAATGACCCTATAGATTGCTCCATAAGTATAATGGCCCTATAGATTGCTCCATAAGTATAATGGCCCTATAGATTGCTCCATGCTGTATAATGGCCCCATACATTGCTCCATGCTGTAATGGCCCCATAGATTGCTCCATAAGTATAATGGCCCCATAGATTGCTCCATAAGTATAATGGCCCTATAGATTGCTCCATGCTGTATAATGGCCCCATAGATTGCTCCATGCTGTATAATGGCCCCATAGATTGCTCCATGCTGTATAATGGCCCCATAGATTGCTCCATGCTGTAATGGCCCCATAGATTGCTCCATGCTGTAATGGCCCTATACATTGCTCCATGCTGTAATGGCCCTATACATTGCTCCATGCTGTAATGGCCCTATACATTGCTCCATGCTGTAATGGCCCTATAGATTGCTCCATGCTGTATAATGGCCCCATAGATTGCTTCATGCTGTAATGGCCCTATAGATTGCTCCATAAGTGTAATGGCCCCATAGATTGCCCCATGCTGTATAATGGCCCCATAGATTGCCCCATGCTGTATAATGGTCCCATAGATTGCCCCATGCTGTATAATGGCCCCATAGATTGCCCCATGCTGTATAATGGCCCCATAGAGTGCTCCATAAGTATAATGGCCCCATAGATTGCTCCATGCTGTATAATGGCCCCATAGATTGCTCCATGCTGTATAATGGCCCCATAGATTGCTCCATGCTGTATAATGGCCCCATAGATTGCCCCATGCTGTATAATGGCCCCATAGATTGCCCCATGCTGTATAATGGCCCCATAGAGTGCTCCATAAGTATAATGGCCCCATAAATTGCTCCATGCTGTATAATAGCCCCATAGATTGCTCCATGCTGTATAATGGCCCCATAGATTGCTCCATGCTGTATAATGGCCCCATAGATTTCTCCATACTGTAATGGCCCTATAGATTGCTCCATAAGTGTAATGGCCCTATAGATTGCTCCATGCTGTATAATGGCCCCATAGATTGCCCCATGCTGTATAAAGGCCCCATAGATTGCTCCATGCTGTATAATGGCCCCATAGATTGCTCCATGCTGTAATGGTCCCATAGTTTGCTCCATAAGTATAATGGCCCCATAGATTGCTCCATGCTGTAATGGCCCTATAGATTGCTCCATGCTGCATAATGGCCCCATAGATTGCTCCATACTGCATAATGGCTCCATAGATTGCTCCATACTGTATGATGGCCCCATAGATTTCTCCATAAGTATAATGGCCCCATAGATTGCTCCATAAGTATAATGGCCCTATAGATTGCTCCATTAGTATAATGGCCGCATAGATTGCTCCATGCTGTAATGGCCTCATAGATTGCTCCATGCTGTAATGGCCCCATAGATTGCTCCATGCTGTAATGGCCCCATAGATTGCTCCATAAGTATAATGGCTCCATAGATTGCTCCATGATGTAATGGCCCTATAGATTGCTCCATGCTGTATAATGGCCCCATAGATTGCTCCATGCTGTATAATGGCCCCATAGATTGGCCCATGCTGTATAATGGCCCCATAGATTGACCCCTGCTGTATAATGGCCCCATAGATTGCTCCATACTGTATAATGACCCCATAGATTGTTCCATGCTGTATAATGGCCCCATAGATTGCTCCATACTGTATAATGGCCCCATAGATTGCTCCATACTGTATAATGGCCCCATAGCTTGCTCCATGCTGTAATGGCCCTATAGCTTGCTCCATGCTGTAATGGCCCTATAGCTTGCTCCATGCTGTAATGGCCCCCTAGATTGCTCCATAAGTATAATGGCCCCATAGATTGCTCCATGCTGCATAATGGCCTCATAGATTGCTCCATGCTGCATAATGGCCCCATAGATTGCTCCATGCTGCATAATGGCCCCACATGATGCTGCTGTAAACTGTATAATGGCCCCATATATAACTCCATACTGTATAATGCCCCCACATGCTGCTGCATAATGTATAATGGCCCCATATAGTGCTCCATACTGTATAATGGCCCCATATATTGCTCCATACTGTATAGTGGCTCCATACATTGCTCCATGCTGTAATGGCCCTATAGATTGCTCCATAAGTATAATGGCCCTATAGATTGCTCCATAAGTATAATGGCCCCATAGATTGCTCCATGCTGTAATGGCCCCATAGATTGCTCCATAAGTATAATGGCCCCATAGATTGCTCCATGCTGTAATGGCCCTATAGATTGCTCCATGATGTAATGGCCCTATAGATTGCTCCATAAGTATAATGGCCCCATAGATTGCAACATGCTGTAATGGCCCCATAGATTGCTCCATACTGTAATGGCCCCATAGATTGCTCCATACTGTAATGGCCCCATAGATTGCTCCATACTGTAATGGCCCCATAGATTGCTCCATACTGTAATGGCCCCATAGATTGCTCCATACTGTATAATGGCCCCATAGATTGCTCCATACTGTATAATGGCCCCATAGATTGCTCCATACTGTATAATGGCCCCATAGATTGCTCCATGCTGTAATGGCCCCATAGATTGCTCCATGCTGTAATGGCCCCATAGATTGCTCCATGCTGTAATGGCCCCATAGATTGCTCCATGCTGTAATGTCCCCATAGATTGCTCCATGCTGTAATGGCCCCATAGATTGCTCCATGCTGTAATGGCCCCATAGATTGCTCCATGCTGTAATGGCCCCATAAATTGCTCCATACTGTATAATGGCCCCATAGATTGCTCCATGCTGTAATGGCCCTATAGATTGCTCCATAAGTATAATGACCCTATAGATTGCGCCATGCTGTAATGGCCCCATAGATTGCTCCAAAAGTATAATGGCCCCATAGATTGCTCCAAAAGTATAATGGCCCCATAGATTGCTCCATGCTGTAATGGCCCTATAGATTGCTCCATAAGTATAATGACCCTATAGATTGCGCCATGCTGTAATGGCCCCATAGATTGCTCCAGAAGTATAATGGCCCCATAGATTGCTCCATAAGTATAATGGCCCTATAGATTGCTCCATAAGTATAATGACCCTATAGATTGCTCCATAAGTATAATGACCCTATAGATTGCGCCATGCTATAATGGCCCCATAGATTGCTCCAAAAGTATAATGGCCCCATAGATTGCTCCAAAAGTATAATGGCCCCATAGATTGCTCCAAAAGTATAATGGCCCCATAGATTGCTCCAAAAGTATAATGGCCCCATAGATTGCTCCAAAAGTATAATGGCCCCATAGATTGCTCCAAAAGTATAATGGCCCTATAGATTGCTCCATGCTGTATAATGGCCCCATAGATTGCGCCATGCTGTAATGGCCCCATAGATTGCTCCATGCTGTAATGGCCCTATAGATTGCTCCATGCTGTATAATGGCCCCATAGATTGCCCCATGCTGTATAATGGCCCCATATATTGCTCCATGCTGTAATGGTCCCATAGACTGCTCCATAAGTATAATGGCCCCATAGATTGCTCCATAAGTATAATGGCCCCATAGATTGCTCCATGCTGTATAATGGCCCCATAGATTGCCCCATGCTGTATAATGGCCCCATAGATTGCTCCATGCAGTATAATGGCCCCATAGATTGCTCCATAAGTATAATGACCCTATAGATTGCTCCATAAGTATAATGACCCTATAGATTGCGCCATGCTATAATGGCCCCATAGATTGCTCCAAAAGTATAATGGCCCCATAGATTGCTCCAAAAGTATAATGGCCCCATAGATTGCTCCAAAAGTATAATGGCCCCATAGATTGCTCCATAAGTATAATGGCCCTATAGATTGCTCCATAAGTATAACGGCCCCATAGATTGCTCCATGCTGAATAACGGCCCCATAGATTGCTCTAGAAGTATAATGGCCCTATAGATTGCTCCATAAGTGTAATGGCCCTATAGATTGCTCCATAAGTGTAATGGCCCTATAGATTGCTCCATAAGTGTAATGGCCCCATAGATTGCTCCATGCTGTAATGGCCCTATAGATTGCTCCATAAGGATAATGGCCCCATAGATTGATCCATGCTGTATAATGGCCCCATAGATTACTCCCTACTGTATAATGACCCCATAGATTGCTCCATGCTGTATAATGGCCCCATAGATTGCTCCATAAGAATAATGGCCCTATAGATTGCTCCATAAGAATAATGGCCCCATAGATTGCTCCACGCGGTAATGGCCGCATAGATTGCGCCATTCTGTAATGGCCCTATCGATTGCTCCATAAGTATAATGGCCCCATAGATTGCTCCATGCGGTAATGGCCCCATAGATTGCGCCATGCTGTAATGGCCCTATCGATTGCTCCATAAGTATAATGGTCCCATAGATTGCTCCATGCTGCATAATGGTCCCATAGATTGCTCCATGCTGCATAATGGTCCCATAGATTGCTCCATACTGTATAATGGCCCCATAGATTTCTCCATGCTGTAATGGCCCTATAGATTGCTCCATAAGTGTAATGGCCCTAAAGATTGCTCCATGCTGTATAATGGCCCCATAGATTGCTCCATGCTGTAATGGCCCTATAGATTGCTCCATGAGTGTAATGGCCCTATAGATTGCTCCATGCTGTATAATGGCCCCATAGATTGACCCCTGCAGTATAATGGCCCCATAGATTGTTCCATGCAGTAAAATGGCCCCATAGATTGCTCCATGCTGTAATGGCCCTATAAATTGCTCCATGCTGCATAATGGCCCCATAGATTGCTCCATGCTGCATAATGGCCCCATAGATTGCTCCATGCTGCATAATGGCCCTATAGATTGCTCCATGCTGCATAATGGCCCTATAGATTGCTCCATACTGTATAATGACCCTATAGATTGCTCCATAAGTATAATGACCCTATAGATTGCTCCATAAGTATAATGGCCCCATAGATTACTCCATGCTGTATAATGGCCCCATAGATTGCTCCATGCTGTAATGGCCCCATAGATTGCTCCATAAGTATAATGGCCCCATAGATTGCTCCATAAGTATAATGGCCCTATAGATTGCTCCATGCTGTATAATGGCCCCATAGATTGCTCCATGCTGTATAATGGCCCCATAGATTGCTCCATGCTGTATAATGGCCCCATAGATTGCTCCATGCTGTAATGGCCCCATAGATTGCTCCATGCTGTAATGGCCCTATACATTGCTCCATGCTGTAATGGCCCTATACATTGCTCCATGCTGTAATGGCCCTATACATTGCTCCATGCTGTAATGGCCCTATAGATTGCTCCATGCTGTATAATGGCCCCATAGATTGCTTCATGCTGTAATGGCCCTATAGATTGCTCCATAAGTGTAATGGCCCCATAGATTGCCCCATGCTGTATAATGGCCCCATAGATTGCCCCATGCTGTATAATGGTCCCATAGATTGCCCCATGCTGTATAATGGCCCCATAGATTGCCCCATGCTGTATAATGGCCCCATAGAGTGCTCCATAAGTATAATGGCCCCATAGATTGCTCCATGCTGTATAATGGCCCCATAGATTGCTCCATGCTGTATAATGGCCCCATAGATTGCTCCATGCTGTATAATGGCCCCATAGATTGCCCCATGCTGTATAATGGCCCCATAGATTTCTCCATACTGTAATGGCCCTATAGATTGCTCCATAAGTGTAATGGCCCTATAGATTGCTCCATGCTGTATAATGGCCCCATAGATTGCCCCATGCTGTATAAAGGCCCCATAGATTGCTCCATGCTGTATAATGGCCCCATAGATTGCTCCATGCTGTAATGGTCCCATAGTTTGCTCCATAAGTATAATGGCCCCATAGATTGCTCCATGCTGTAATGGCCCTATAGATTGCTCCATGCTGCATAATGGCCCCATAGATTGCTCCATACTGCATAATGGCTCCATAGATTGCTCCATACTGTATGATGGCCCCATAGATTTCTCCATAAGTATAATGGCCCCATAGATTGCTCCATAAGTATAATGGCCCTATAGATTGCTCCATTAGTATAATGGCCGCATAGATTGCTCCATGCTGTAATGGCCTCATAGATTGCTCCATGCTGTAATGGCCCCATAGATTGCTCCATGCTGTAATGGCCCCATAGATTGCTCCATAAGTATAATGGCTCCATAGATTGCTCCATGATGTAATGGCCCTATAGATTGCTCCATGCTGTATAATGGCCCCATAGATTGCTCCATGCTGTATAATGGCCCCATAGATTGGCCCATGCTGTATAATGGCCCCATAGATTGACCCCTGCTGTATAATGGCCCCATAGATTGCTCCATACTGTATAATGACCCCATAGATTGTTCCATGCTGTATAATGGCCCCATAGATTGCTCCATACTGTATAATGGCCCCATAGATTGCTCCATACTGTATAATGGCCCCATAGCTTGCTCCATGCTGTAATGGCCCTATAGCTTGCTCCATGCTGTAATGGCCCTATAGCTTGCTCCATGCTGTAATGGCCCCCTAGATTGCTCCATAAGTATAATGGCCCCCTAGATTGCTCCATGCTGCATAATGGCCCAATAGATTGCTCCATACATTAATTGCCTCATATATTGTTCCATGCTGCATAATGGCCTCATAGATTGCTCCATGCTGCATAATGGCCCCATAGATTGCTCCATGCTGCATAATGGCCCCACATGATGCTGCTGTAAACTGTATAATGGCCCCATATATAACTCCATACTGTATAATGCCCCCACATGCTGCTGCATAATGTATAATGGCCCCATATAGTGCTCCATACTGTATAATGGCCCCATATATTGCTCCATACTGTATAGTGGCTCCATACATTGCTCCTTGCTGTAATGGCCCTATAGATTGCTCCATAAGTATAATGGCCCTATAGATTGCTCCATAAGTATAATGGCCCCATAGATTGCTCCATGCTGTAATGGCCCCATAGATTGCTCCATAAGTATAATGGCCCCATAGATTGCTCCATGCTGTAATGGCCCTATAGATTGCTCCATGATGTAATGGCCCTATAGATTGCTCCATAAGTATAATGGCCCCATAGATTGCAACATGCTGTAATGGCCCCATAGATTGCTCCATACTGTAATGGCCCCATAGATTGCTCCATACTGTAATGGCCCCATAGATTGCTCCATACTGTAATGGCCCCATAGATTGCTCCATACTGTAATGGCCCCATAGATTGCTCCATACTGTATAATGGCCCCATAGATTGCTCCATACTGTATAATGGCCCCATAGATTGCTCCATACTGTATAATGGCCCCATAGATTGCTCCATACTGTATAATGGCCCCATAGATTGCTCCATGCTGTAATGGCCCCATAGATTGCTCCATGTTGTAATGGCCCCATAGATTGCTCCATGCTGTAATGGCCCCATAGATTGCTCCATGCTGTAATGGCCCCATAGATTGCTCCATGCTGTAATGGCCCCATAGATTGCTCCATGCTGTAATGGCCCCATAGATTGCTCCATGCTGTAATGGCCCCATAAATTGCTCCATACTGTATAATGGCCCCATAGATTGCTCCATGCTGTAATGGCCCTATAGATTGCTCCATAAGTATAATGACCCTATAGATTGCGCCATGCTGTAATGGCCCCATAGATTGCTCCAAAAGTATAATGGCCCCATAGATTGCTCCAAAAGTATAATGGCCCCATAGATTGCTCCATGCTGTAATGGCCCTATAGATTGCTCCATAAGTATAATGACCCTATAGATTGCTCCATAAGTATAATGACCCTATAGATTGCGCCATGCTGTAATGGCCCCATAGATTGCTCCAGAAGTATAATGGCCCCATAGATTGCTCCATAAGTATAATGGCCCTATAGATTGCTCCATAAGTATAATGACCCTATAGATTGCTCCATAAGTATAATGACCCTATAGATTGCGCCATGCTATAATGGCCCCATAGATTGCTCCAAAAGTATAATGGCCCCATAGATTGCTCCAAAAGTATAATGGCCCCATAGATTGCTCCAAAAGTATAATGGCCCCATAGATTGCTCCAAAAGTATAATGGCCCCATAGATTGCTCCAAAAGTATAATGGCCCCATAGATTGCTCCAAAAGTATAATGGCCCTATAGATTGCTCCATGCTGTATAATGGCCCCATAGATTGCGCCATGCTGTAATGGCCCCATAGATTGCTCCATGCTGTAATGGCCCTATAGATTGCTCCATGCTGTATAATGGCCCCATAGATTGCCCCATGCTGTATAATGGCCCCATATATTGCTCCATGCTGTAATGGTCCCATAGACTGCTCCATAAGTATAATGGCCCCATAGATTGCTCCATGCTGTATAATGGCCCCATAGATTGCCCCATGCTGTATAATGGCCCCATAGATTGCTCCATGCAGTATAATGGCCCCATAGATTGCTCCATAAGTATAATGGCCCCATAGATTGCTCCATAAGTATAATGGCCCCATAGATTGCTCCATGCTGTAATGGCCCTATAGATTGCTCCATGCTGCATAATGGCCCCATAGATTGCTCCATACTGCATAATGGCTCCATAGATTGCTCCATACTGTATAATGGCCCCATAGATTTCTCCATAAGTATAATGGCCCTATAGATTGCTCCATAAGTGTAATGGCCCTATAGATTGCTCCATAAGTATAATGGCCCTATAGATTGCTCCATAAGTATAACGGCCCCATAGATTGCTCCATGCTGAATAACGGCCCCATAGATTGCTCCAGAAGTATAATGGCCCTATAGATTGCTCCTTAAGTGTAATGGCCCTATAGATTGCTCCATAAGTGTAATGGCCCTATAGATTGCTCCATAAGTGTAATGGCCCCATAGATTGCTCCATGCTGTAATGGCCCTATAGATTGCTCCATAAGGATAATGGCCCCATAGATTGATCCATGCTGTATAATGGCCCCATAGATTACTCCCTACTGTATAATGACCCCATAGATTGCTCCATGCTGTATAATGGCCCCATAGATTGCTCCATAAGAATAATGGCCCTATAGATTGCTCCATAAGAATAATGGCCCTATAGATTGCTCCATAAGTATAATGGCCCCATAGATTGCTCCACGCGGTAATGGCCGCATAGATTGCGCCATTCTGTAATGGCCCTATCGATTGCTCCATAAGTATAATGGCCCCATAGATTGCTCCATGCGGTAATGGCCCCATAGATTGCGCCATGCTGTAATGGCCCTATCGATTGCTCCATAAGTATAATGGTCCCATAGATTGCTCCATGCTGCATAATGGTCCCATAGATTGCTCCATGCTGCATAATGGTCCCATAGATTGCTCCATACTGTATAATGGCCCCATAGATTTCTCCATGCTGTAATGGCCCTATAGATTGCTCCATAAGTGTAATGGCCCTAATGATTGCTCCATGCTGTATAATGGCCCCATAGATTGCTCCATGCTGTAATGGCCCTATAGATTGCTCCATGAGTGTAATGGCCCTATAGATTGCTCCATGCTGTATAATGGCCCCATAGATTGCCCTATGCTGTATAATGGCCCCATAGATTGCTCCATGCTGTATAATGGTCCCATAGATTGCTCCATGCTGTATAATGGTCCCATAGATTGTTCCATAAGTATAATGGCCCCATAGATTGCTCCATGCTGTAATGGCCTTATAGATTGCTCCAAGCTGCATAATGGCCCCATAGATTGCTCCATACTGCATAATGGCTCCATAGATTGCTCCATACTGTATGATGGCCCCATAGATTGCTCCATAAGTATAATGGTCCTATAGATTGCTCCATTAGTATAATGGCCGCATAGATTGCTCCATGCTGTAATGGTCCTATAGATTGCTCCATGCTGTATAATGGCCCCATAGATTGACCCCTGCAGTATAATGGCCCCATAGATTGTTCCATGCAGTATAATGGCCCCATAGATTGCTCCATGCTGTAATGGCCCTATAAATTGCTCCATGCTGCATAATGGCCCCATAGATTGCTCCATGCTGCATAATGGCCCTATAGATTGCTCCATGCTGCATAATGGCCCTATAGATTGCTCCATGCTGCATAATGGCCCTATAGATTGCTCCATGCTGTATAATGACCCTATAGATTGCTCCATAAGTATAATGACCCTATAGATTGCTCCATAAGTATAATGGCCCTATAGATTGCTCCATAAGTATAATGGCCCCATAGATTACTCCATGCTGTATAATGGCCCCATAGATTGCTCCATGCTGTAATGGCCCCATAGATTGCTCCATAAGTATAATGGCCCCATAGATTGCTCCATAAGTATAATGGCCCTATAGATTGCTCCATGCTGTATAATGGCCCCATAGATTGCTCCATGCTGTATAATGGCCCCATAGATTGCTCCATGCTGTATAATGGCCCCATAGATTGCTCCATGCTGTAATGGCCCCATAGATTGCTCCATGCTGTAATGGCCCTATACATTGCTCCATGCTGTAATGGCCCTATAGATTGCTCCATGCTGTAATGGCCCTATAGATTGCTCCATGCTGTATAATGGCCCCATAGATTGCTTCATGCTGTAATGGCCCTATAGATTGCTCCATAAGTGTAATGGCCCCATAGATTGCCCCATGCTGTATAATGGCCCCATAGATTGCCCCATGCTGTATAATGGCCCCATAGATTGCCCCATGCTGTATAATGGCCCCATAGATTGCCCCATGCTGTATAATGGCCCCATAGAGTGCTCCATAAGTATAATGGCCCCATAGATTGCTCCAAGCGGTAATGGCCCCATAAATTGCTCCATGCTGTATAATGGCCCCATAGATTGCTCCATGCTGTATAATGGCCCCATAGATTGCTCCATACTGTATAATGGCCCCATAGATTTCTCCATACTGTAATGGCCCTATAGATTGCTCCATAAGTGTAATGGCCCTATAGATTGCCCCATGCTGTATAATGGCCCCATAGATTGCCCCATGCTGTATAATGGCCCCATAGATTGCCCCATGCTGTATAATGGCCCCATAGATTGCTCCATGCTGTATAATGGCCCCATAGATTGCTCCATGCTGTAATGGTCCCATAGATTGCTCCATAAGTATAATGGCCCCATAGATTGCTCCATGCTGTAATGGCCCTATAGATTGCTCCATAAGTGTAATGGCCCTAAAGATTGCTCCATGCTGTATAATGGCCCCATAGATTGCTCCATGCTGTAATGGCCCTATAGATTGCTCCATGAGTGTAATGGCCCTATAGATTGCTCCATGCTGTATAATGGCCCCATAGATTGCCCTATGCTGTATAATGGCCCCATAGATTGCTCCATGCTGTATAATGGTCCCATAGATTGCTCCATGCTGTAATGGTCCCATAGATTGTTCCATAAGTATAATGGCCCCATAGATTGCTCCATGCTGTAATGGCCTTATAGATTGCTCCAAGCTGCATAATGGCCCCATAGATTGCTCCATACTGCATAATGGCTCCATAGATTGCTCCATACTGTATGATGGCCCCATAGATTGCTCCATAAGTATAATGGTCCTATAGATTGCTCCATTAGTATAATGGCCGCATAGATTGCTCCATGCTGTAATGGTCCCATAGATTGCTCCATAAGTATAATGGCCCCATAGATTGCTCCATGCTGTAATGGCCCTATAGATTGCTCCATAAGTGTAATGGCCCTAAAGATTGCTCCATGCTGTATAATGGCCCCATAGATTGCTCCATGCTGTAATGGCCCTATAGATTGCTCCATGAGTGTAATGGCCCTATAGATTGCTCCATGCTGTATAATGGCCCCATAGATTGCCCTATGCTGTATAATGGCCCCATAGATTGCTCCATGCTGCATAATGGCCCCATAGATTGCTCCATACTGCATAATGGCTCCATAGATTGCTCCATACTGTATGATGGCCCCATAGATTTCTCCATAAGTATAATGGCCCCATAGATTGCTCCATAAGTATAATGGCCCTATAGATTGCTCCATTAGTATAATGGCCGCATAGATTGCTCCATGCTGTAATGGCCTCATAGATTGCTCCATGCTGTAATGGCCCCATAGATTGCTCCATGCTGTAATGGCCCCATAGATTGCTCCATAAGTATAATGGCTCCATAGATTGCTCCATGATGTAATGGCCCTATAGATTGCTCCATGCTGTATAATGGCCCCATAGATTGCTCCATGCTGTATAATGGCCCCATAGATTGGCCCATGCTGTATAATGGCCCCATAGATTGACCCCTGCTGTATAATGGCCCCATAGATTGCTCCATGCTGTATAATGGCCCCATAGATTGCTCCATGCTGCATAATGGCTCCATAGATTGCTCCATACTGTATAATGGCCACATAGATTGCTCCATAAGTATAATGACCCTATAGATTGCTCCATAAGTATAATGGCCCTATAGATTGCTCCATAAGTATAATGACCCTATAGATTGCTCCATGAGTCTAATGGCCGCATAGATTGCGCCATGCTGTAATGGCCCCATAGATTGCTCCATAAGTATAATGGCCCCATAGATTGCTCCATGCTGTAATGGCCCTATAGATTGCTCCATGCTGTAATGGCCCCATAGATTGCTCCATGCTGTATAATGGCCCAAAGATTGCTCCATGCTGTATAATGGCCCCATAGATTGCTCCATGCTGTATAATGGCCCCATAGATTGCTCCATGCTGTATAATGGCCCCATAGATTGCTCCATGCTGTATAATGGCCCCATAGATTGCTCCATGCTGTATAATGGCCCCATAGATTGCTCCATGCTGTAATGGTCCCATAGATTGCTCCATAAGTATAATGGCCCCATAGATTGCTCCATGATGTAATGGCCCCATAGATTGCTCCATACTGTATAATGGCCCCATAGATTGCTCCATAAGTATAATGGCCCTATAGATTGCTCCATAATTATAATGGCCCCATAGATTGCTCCATGCTGTATAATGGCCCCATAGATTGCTTCATGCTGTAATGGCCCTATAGATTGCTCCATAAGTGTAATGGCCCCATAGATTGCTCCATGCTGTATAATGGCCCCATAGATTGCTCCATAAGTATAATGGCCCCATAGATTGCTCCATGCTGTAATGGCCCTATAGATTGCTCCATGCTACATAATGGCCCCATAGATTGCTCCATACTGCATAATGGCTCCACAGATTGCTCCATACTGTATAATGGCCCCATAGATTGCTCCATAAGTATAATGGCCCTATAGATTGCTCCATAAGTATAATGACCCTATAGATTGCTCCATGAGTCTAATGGCCCTATAGATTGCTCCATGCGGTTATGGCCCCATAGATTGCGCCATGCTGTAATGGCCCCATACATTGCTCCATAAGTATAATGGCCCCATAGATTGCTCCATGCTGTATAATGGCCCCATAGATTGCGCCATGCTGTAATGGCCCCATAGATTGCTCCATGCTGTAATGGCCCTATAGATTGCTCCATGCTGTATAATGGCCCCATAGATTGCTCCATGCTGTATAATGGCCCCATAGATTGCTCCATGCTGTATAATGGCCCCATAGATTGCTCCATGCTGTAATGGTCCCATAGATTGCTCCATACTGTATAATGGCCCCATAGATTGCTCCATAAGTATAATGGCCCTATAGATTGCTCCATAAGTATAATGGCCCCATAGATTGCTCCATGCTGTATAATGGCCCCATAGATTGCCCCATGCTGTATAATGGCCCCATAGATTGCCCCATGCTGTATAATGGCCCCATAGATTGCTCCATGCTGTATAATGGCCCCATAGATTGCTCCACGCTGTAATAGTCCCATAGATTGCTCCATAAGTATAATGGCCCCATAGATTGCTCCATGCTGTAATGGCCCTATAGATTGCTCCATGCTGTAATGGCCCTATAGATTGCTCCATGCTGCATAATGGCCCCATAGATTGCTCCATACTGCATAATGGCTCCATAGATTGCTCCATACTGCATAATGGCTCCATAGATTGCTCCATACTGCATAATGGCTCCATAGATTGCTCCATACTGTATAATGGCCCCATAGATTTCTCCATAAGTATAATGGCCCTATAGATTGCTCCATGAGTATAATGGCCGCATAGATTGCTCCATGCTGTAATGGCCTCATAGATTGCTCCATGCTGTAATGGCCCCATAGATTGCTCCATACTGTATAATGGCCCCATAGATTTCTCCATAAGTATAATGGCCCTATAGATTGCTCCATAAGTATAATGGTCCCATAGATTGCCCCATGCTGTATAATGGCCCCCTAGATTGCTCCCTGCTGTATAATGGCCCCATAGATTGTTCCATGCTGTATAATGGCCCCATAGATTGCTGTATAATGCCCCATAGATGGCTCCATAAGTATAATGGCCCCATAGATTGCTCCATGCTGTAGAATGGCCCCATAGATTGCTCCATAAGTATAATGGCTCCACAGATTGCTCCATAAGTATAATGGCCCCATAGATGGCTCCATAAGTATAATGGCTCCACAGATTGCTCCATGCTGTATAATGGCCCCATAGATTGCTGCATGCTGTAATGGCCCTATAGATTGCTCCTTAAGTATAATGGCCCCATAGATTGCTCCATGCTGTAATGGCCCTATAGATTGCTCCATGCTGTAATGGCCCTATAGATTGCTCCATGCTGTAATGGCCCTATAGATTGCTCCATGCTGCATAATGGCCCCATAGATTGCTCCATGCTGCATAATGGCTCCATAGATTGCTCCATACTGTATAATGGCCCCATAGATTGCTCCATACTGTATAATGGCCCCATAGATTGCTCCATAAGTATAATGGCCCTATAGATTGCTCCATAAGTATAATGGCCGCATAGATTGCTCCATGCTGTAATGGCCTCATAGATTGCTCCATGCTGTAATGGCCCCATAGATTGCTCCATGCTGTAATGGCCCTATAGATTGCTCCATAAGTATAATGGCCCCATAGATTGCTCCATGCTGAATAATGGTCCCATAGATTGCCCCATGCTGTATAATGGCCCCCTAGATTGCTCCCTGCTGTATAATGGCCCCATAGATTGTTCCATGCTGTATAATGGCCCCATAGATTGCTGTATAATGCCCCATAGATGGCTCCATAAGTATAATGGCCCCATAGATTGCTCCATGCTGTAGAATGGCCCCATAGATTGCTCCATAAGTATAATGGCTCCACAGATTGCTCCATGCTGTAATGGCCCTATAGATTGCTCCATGCTGTAATGGCCCTATAGATTGCTCCATGCTGCATAATGGCCCCATAGATTGCTCCATACTGCATAATGGCTCCATAGATTGCTCCATACTGCATAATGGCTCCATAGATTGCTCCATACTGCATAATGGCTCCATAGATTGCTCCATACTGTATAATGGCCCCATAGATTGCTCCATACTGTATAATGGCCCCATAGATTTCTCCATAAGTATAATGGCCGCATAGATTGCTCCATGCTGTAATGGCCTCATAGATTGCTCCATGCTGTAATGGCCCCATAGATTGCTCCATGCTGTAATGGCCCCATAGATTGCTCCATACTGTATAATGGCCCCATAGATTTCTCCATAAGTATAATGGCCCTATAGATTGCTCCATGCTGTAATGGCCCCATAGATTGCTCCATGCTGTAATGGCCCCATAGATTGCTCCATGCTGTAATGGCCCCATAGATTGCTCCATACTGTATAATGGCCCCATAGATTTCTCCATAAGTATAATGGCCCTATAGATTGCTCCATAAGTATAATGGTCCCATAGATTGCCCCATGCTGTATAATGGCCCCATAGATTGCTCCATACTGTATAATGGCCCCATAGATTGCTCCATACTGTATAATGGCCCCATAGATTTCTCCATAAGTATAATGGCCCCATAGATTGTTCCATGCTGTATAATGGCCCCATAGATTGCTGTATAATGCCCCATAGATGGCTCCATAAGTATAATGGCCCCATAGATTGCTCCATGCTGTAGAATGGCCCCATAGATTGCTCCATAAGTATAATGGCTCCACAGATTGCTCCATAAGTATAATGGCCCCATAGATGGCTCCATAAGTATAATGGCTCCACAGATTGCTCCATGCTGTATAATGGCCCCATAGATTGCTGCATGCTGTAATGGCCCTATAGATTGCTCCTTAAGTATAATGGCCCCATAGATTGCTCCATGCTGTAATGGCCCTATAGATTGCTCCATGCTGTAATGGCCCTATAGATTGCTCCATGCTGTAATGGCCCTATAGATTGCTCCATGCTGCATAATGGCCCCATAGATTGCTCCATGCTGCATAATGGCTCCATAGATTGCTCCATACTGTATAATGGCCCCATAGATTGCTCCATACTGTATAATGGCCCCATAGATTTCTCCATAAGTATAATGGCCCTATAGATTGCTCCATAAGTATAATGGCCGCATAGATTGCTCCATGCTGTAATGGCCTCCTAGATTGCTCCATGCTGTAATGGCCCCATAGATTGCTCCATGCTGTAATGGCCCTATAGATTGCTCCATAAGTATAATGGCCCCATAGATTGCTCCATGCTGAATAATGGTCCCATAGATTGCCCCATGCTGTATAATGGCCCCCTAGATTGCTCCCTGCTGTATAATGGCCCCATAGATTGTTCCATGCTGTATAATGGCCCCATAGATTGCTGTATAATGCCCCATAGATGGCTCCATAAGTATAATGGCCCCATAGATTGCTCCATGCTGTAGAATGGCCCCATAGATTGCTCCATAAGTATAATGGCTCCACAGATTGCTCCATAAGTATAATGGCCCCATAGATGGCTCCATAAGTATAATGGCTCCATAGATTGCTGCATGCTGTAATGGCCCTATAGATTGCTCCATAAGTATAATGGCCCATAGATTGCCAAAGGCAATGGTACTCACCAGCCAAGGTTTCAAGAAAAAATGCACACCAGGACACGGCCGGCCCCCTTTTGTTAGAAGGAGGTAACACAGGTGCAGAATGCTAATGAACAATCGCCCTCAACCACTCTCACTGGAGGGGCGACTACCCAGCACTAAAACTGCACACAGATGAAACTTGCAGTAGGGTGCAATTCACACACTCGCGGCACCGTGCCTAGCCAGCATCCTATTATACGCCCCTACTATTCGACTAGGCGTAAAAGGGGGCCGGCCGTGTCCTGGTGTGCATTTTTTCTTGAAACCTTGGCTGGTGAGTACCATTGCCTTTTGCTATTTTCTAAAAATCCTGTCTATTGTTCTGGCTATGTTGTCTGTTTTTAATATTAGAGTAGGGACTCGCAAAACCGTGAGGACCCTTGACGATGGGTTGCGAGCTTACGTATTTTGGCCAAAATATCAACTAATACCTCATATATTTTTTGCACTTTTTTTATCTGCTAGGGCACGGCCAGGCCCAGTAATGGTGACCTTGTGAGTGGGGGCTTCACAGCTCTGCGATGCACGGATAGGGTGCCGGGCATCCCGCCTAGTCGAATAGTAGGGGTGTATAATAGGATGCTGGCTAGGCACGGTGCCGCGAGTGTGTGACTTGCACCCTACTGCAAGTTTCATCTGTGTGCAGTTTTAGTGCTGGGTAGTCGCCCCTCCAGTGAGAGTGGTTGAGGGCGATTGTTCATTAGCATTCTGCACCTGTGTTACCTCCTTCTAACAAAAGGGGGCCGGCCGTGTCCTGGTGTGCATTTTTTCTTGAAACCTTGGCTGGTGAGTACCATTGCCTTTTGCTATTTTCTAAAAATCCTGTCTATTGTTCTGGCTATGCTGTCTGTTTTTCCCCATAGATTGCCCCATGCTGTATAATGGCCCCATAGATTGCTCCATGCTGTATAATGGCCCCATAGATTGCTCCACGCTGTAATGGTCCCATAGATTGCTCCATAAGTATAATGGCCCCATAGATTGCTCCATGCTGTAATGGCCCTATACATTGCTCCATGCTGTAATGGCCCTATAGATTGCTCCATGCTGCATAATGGCCCCATAGATTTCTCCATAAGTATAATGGCCCCATAGATTGCTCCATAAGTATAATGGCCGCATAGATTGCTCCATGCTGTAATGGCCCTATAGATTGCCCCATGCTGAATAATGGCCCCCTAGATTGCTCCCTGCTGTATAATGGCCCCCTAGATTGCTCCCTGCTGTATAATGGCCCCATAGATTGCTGTATACTGGCCCCATAGATGGCTCCATAAGTGTAATGGCCCCATAGATTGCTCCATGCTGTAATGGCCCTATAGATTGCTCCATGCTCCATAATGGCCCCATAGATTGCTCCATAAGTATAATGGCTCCACAGATTGCTCCATGCTGTATAATGGCCCCATAGATTGCTGCATGCTGTAATGGCCCTATAGATTGCTCCATGAGTGTAATGGCCGCATAGATTGCTCCAAGCTGCATAATGGCCCCATAGATTGCTCCAAGCTGCATAATGGCTCCATAGATTGCTCCATGCTGTAATGGTCCCATAGAGTGCTCCATAAGTATAATGGCCCCATAGATTGCTCCATGCTGTAATGGCCCCATAGATTGCTCCATGCTGCATAATGGCCCCATAGATTGCTCCATACTGCATAATGGCTCCATAGATTGCTTCATACTGTATAATGGCCCCATAGATTTCTCCATAATTATAATGGCCCTATAGATTGCTCCATAATTATAATGGCCCTATAGATTGCTCCATGCTGTAATGGCCGCATAGATTGCTCCATGCTGTAATGGCCCCATAGATTGCTCCATGCTGTAATGGCGCTATAGATTGCTCCATAAGTATAATGGCCCCATAGATTGCTCCATGATGTAATGGCCCTATAGATTGCTCCATAAGTATAATGGCCCCATAGATTGCTCCATGCTGAGTAATGGCTCCATAGATTGCCCCATGCTGTATAATGGCCCCCTAGATTGCTCCCTGCTGTATAATGGCCCCATAGATTGCTCCATAAGTATAATGGCCCTATAGATTGCTCCATAATGGCCCCATAGATTGCTCCATAAGTATAATGGCCCCATAGATTGCTCCATGCTGTATAATGGCCCCATAGATTGCTCCATGCTGTATAATGGCCCCATAGATTGCTCCATGCTGTGTAATGGCCCCATAGATTGCTCCATGCTGTGTAATGGCCCCATAGATTGCTCCATGCTGTGTAATGGCCCCATAGATTGCTCCATGCTGTGTAATGGCCCCATAGATTGCTCCATGCTGTGTAATGGCCCCATAGATTGCTCCATGCTGTATAATGGCCCCATAGATTGCTCCATGCTGTATAATGGCCCCATAGATTGCTCCATGCTGTGTAATGGCCCCATAGATTGCTCCATGCTGTGTAATGGCCCCATAGATTGCTCCATGCTGTGTAATGGCCCCATAGATTGCTCCATGCTGTATAATGGCCCCATAGATTGCTCCATGCTGTATAATGGCCCCATAGATTGCTCCATGCTGTATAATGGCCCCATAGATTGCTCCATGCTGTGTAATGGCCCCATAGATTGCTCCATGCTGTGTAATGGCCCCATAGATTGCTCCATGCTGTATAATGGCCCCATAGATTGCTCCATGCTGTATAATGGCCCCATAGATTGCTCCATGCTGTATAATGGCCCCATAGATTGCTCCATGCTGTATAATGGCCCCATAGATTGCTCCATGCTGTATAATGGCCCCATAGATTGCATTATACTTATGGATTGCTAGATAAGACAGAGGGCGCACGGTAGTGACGACAGACTCCGAAGACGCTGAAGACACAGGAGTTGCTGGGAACGGGAGAGGTAAGTATTTGAGGAGGGGGCCCCGATGCCAGCGCGCAGGGTAGGACTGGCCTGGTGTGATAGCTGGAAAAATTCCCGGTGGGCCGCGATGAGAGAGTGAGAGAATTGGTAGCGGAGGCTCTTAAAAAGTGCGGGCCCTTTAAAAGCGCAGCCGAAGGAAATGTAGCGTCGCGTGCGGCTTTCATACTGTTCAGTGGTGACAGCGGGTGACGCGCATAGTCACATGACTGAGGACGTGTTCTTGGTGGGCGGTGACACGCACCGCGCTCTGCTTTGCCGCTGGTGGCTGGCAGTGGTGTGTTGTCAGGTGACACGCTGACGTCGCGCTCTCCTCTACCTGCTCCCCTGCCGGCTTTTGATACGCCGACGCCGCGCTCTGCTCTCCAGTCCCGGCTCCTGCTCCTTTGGAATTGGCCTTGTAACACCGGCTCCCGTCCGGGTATGGAACACCGCACCAGCACCGCGCACCGCCCTCTTCTCTCCTGCTCTCTTGCCTTTTAAGCCGGCTCCTGGGCTGAGTATGCGGTGACCAGCACTCTGCTCTCTCACCATAACCCTGGAAACAAGGCTGCAGGTCTGGCTACAGCTCTCCCTGCTTCAACTTCAAGTCAAGTGCAATATCCACGTTTTTCTGGGTGAGTGTTCCCAGCATTGGTCATCATCCATATATGGAGGGGTCGCAGGCTGGTCACATGGGGACATGGATGGGGACATGGGGCTGAAGGGGGGGCTGGTTGGACCCATGGGGACATGGGTCTGAAGGGGGAGCTGGATGGACCCATGAGGACATGGATGGGGACATGGGGCTGAAGGGGGGGCTGGCTGGACCCATGGGGACATGGGGCTGAAGGGGAGGGGGCTGGCTGGGCCCATGGGAACATGGATGGGGACATGGGGCTGAAGGGGGGGGCTGGCTAGACCCATGGGGACATGGGGCTGAAGGGGGGGGCTGGCTGGACCCATGGGGACATGGTGCTGGCTGGCTGGACCCATGGGGACATGGGGCTGGCTGGCTGGACCCATGGGGACATGGATGGGGACATGGGGCTGAAGGGGGGGCTGGCTGGACCCATGGGGACATGGGGCTGAAGGGGAGGGGGCTGGCTGGGCCCATGGGAACATGGATGGGGACATGGGGCTGAAGGGGAGGGGGCTGGCTGGGCCCATGGGAACATGAATGGGGACATGGGGCTGAAGGGGGGGCTGGCTAGACCCATGGGGAGACATATGGATGGAGGCACGGGGCTGAAGGGGGGGCTGGCTGGACCCATGGAGACATGGATGGGGACATGGGGCTGAAGGGGAGGGGGCTGGCTGGGCCCATGGGAACATGGATGGGGACATGGGGCTGAAGGGGGGGCTGGCTGGACGCATGGGGGACATATGGATGGAGGCACGGGGCTGAAGGGGGGGCTGGCTGGACCCATGGAGACATGGATGGGGACATGGGGCTGAATGGGGGGCTGGCTGGACCCATGGGGAGACATATGGATGGAGGCATGGGGCTGAAAGGGGGGGGCTGGTTGGACGCATGGGGAGACATATGGATGGAGGCACGGGGCTGAAGGGGGGGGGCTGGATGGACGCATAAGGGGACACATGGTGGTGAAGGGGGCCAAGTTGGGGACCTGGATGGACACATGGAGGTGAAGGGGGGCAAGCTGGACACATTGGGACCTGGATGGACACATATAGGTGAAGGGCAGCAAGCTGGACACATTGGGACCTGGATGGACACATATAGGTGAAGGGCGGCAAGCTGGACACATGGGGTCCTGGATAGATATATGGGGTGGGGTGGGATGCATATATGAGTGGGACAGGATGGATATATGAAGGGGGGCAGGCTGGACACATGGAGGCCCGGATGGATATATGGGAGGGGCAGACTGGACACATGGAGACCAGAATGGATATATGGCGAGTGGGGAACATTATTACTTTAGAGTCCAATTAGGGACATTATTACTTCTGTAATATAATTTTATTTTTAGGAAACTGTTTTCCGTAAGAGGGGACAAAAGGGGCGTCCTGTTACTGTGCAGGGCGCCACTATGTCGCTTTATTTCTTCAACTGGTGTAGTGTAGAAGCCTGGGGAAAAGTGGGAATGTGCTCTAAAAGATCAGTTATTGATAACTGTGTGTTATTTTCTGCAGAGATGATTCCTGGCTGGAAGAAGTGATGGTGGACTGTGCCAGATGAGGAAAAGCGAAGATGAAGAACTTCACCTAGAGACATCACTGGTGAGTCAGTGTATTACTGTACACTTACACAGGAGCTCTGTATATACTATATAGTGTATGTCACTGGTGACCAGTGTATTACCTATACACTATATACAGAGCTCCTGTGTATAATGTCACTCGTGATAACTGTATTACCTGTACACTACATACAGAGCTCCTGTGTATAATGTCACCGGTGATCACTGTATTACATGTACACTGACACTATATACAGAGATCCTGTTTATAATGTCACTGGGGATCACTGTATTACCTGTACACTGACACTATATACAGAGCTCATATGTATAGTGACAGTGTTGTTAGTATTGTGGTTTGTATTCCTGATCAGTATTGTATTATTTGGTCACTATATGGTGGTAATATGTGGTCTGGTCATGGTGTGGTGATATTTGTCCCTTTTGTATGTGATATTATTGGTGTTGTTATAGTGGATTATGTTGTGTATGGCGGTCATTTGTTCTCGCTGAGATTAACTAGGAAAAGATTTTTTTCCATGAGGCCATGGCTTCACTATCAGTATTTGGTCAGTATTTTTTCTCAGTAGTGAGAGCCAAAAGCAGGAGTGGGTGATAAATACAGAATTGGTGACTTGTTTCTATTCTACCTTTTCTCTGATTGTTCCTCACCTGGTTTTGGCTCCCACTCCTGAGAAAAAATCCTGACTGAATACTGATAGTGGGGCTGTGGCCTTAGAGATGAAATACTTGGAGCAGAGCGTCAGAGATGCACTCACAGGGGTTCTCCGGGGAGAACAAGTAATCCCCTCTCCACAGGATAAGTGATAACTTATTGATTGGTGGGGTCTGACTACTGGGACCTGCAGCAATCGGCAGACTGTGGAGCTTTTCTCCCCATTACACTGGAGCTCATGTGCGACTCGACCACTGATCCATTCATTCCCTCAGGGGCTGTGAGCGCTGCTCTTCTTTGGAAGCCCCCAAGAGAACGAATGAGGCTGTGGTCAGACGTCCCACCTGTCGCTGCATTTTAAAATGGGGATAAGTGTCCTGTCAGGGATAAAACTTCCCCATTCTTCCAATCAATAAGTGATCACCTATCCTGTGTAGCCCATGAATCTGTGATGACTTGTTTTAACCAAAGAAGCTCTTTCATGCAAACTACAGAAATTGTCCATCCCTGTTGTAGTCTGTGCAGAGTAGATGTGAGGAGCCGCCGGTCACTGCTCCACTATAACAGGGAGAGCAGAGAAGAGAGATCTGCATATTGCTGGAGGTGGCCCCTAGAGTCAGTGTCCCCTGTGGGCCCCAGACACCCCAGTCCGACCCTGCTGACATCTGATTAAGGCCTAAGGCCCCGTTCACATGTCAGGTTTTAATCAGTGTTTTTTTTCTAATTTTCATCTGATTTTGGTCAGTGTGTCAGTTTTTCTCCTCAGTGGGGCATATTTTTTTATATGTAAAGTAAAAAGCTAAAGGTTTCCTCGCCTCGCTTGCCCGGCCTATAGACACTGGAAAACAAGCAGTACAGGCAACATGGTTGGTTCTGGGCATTTTTTCTGACACTCGTTGACTTCAATAGATGATCTTTATCTACAAATCGGATGAAAATCGAACCGGTCTCAGTTCTGATTTGCAGATCAATCGTCCACAATAAATAGAGCTGTAAACCTGTCCACGGTCTATAACGGAGCATATTCTACCTGCTAGAAGAATAACCAGACGTGAAAAGAGCCATGTGCTATTCTTACAGGGAAGGGGCCACGATTTTATGTTTTGTATTAATAATTATGTAATCAATTATTTTTAATACAAAATTAAATGTACCACTTTATTAGTTTTTTATTTATTTTTACATTGGCCACTAGGGGCTGCCATTTTTATTTGGGGGGTGTGTAAGAAGCGCTCTTACACACCTCATTTACGGCAGCCCTGGCCATAAGAGACAGTAGTCTGTCACCGACCCTTTCTCTAACATTAGAGGCCGCTCCTCCTGCCTCTAGCTGTGACCTGGGCACGCCCCCTTGGCTGTTCAGGTCGCAGCCGTGGGAGGAGATTGCAGCCATCTTTGTGGAGCCTGCAGTGTAAGCTGTACATTCCCCCTGTCGTCGCATGCACTGCTCAGTCAGAGCATGCCATGACAGGAGCTGCCGGGGAGGAAATGCCTAGGAGTGGACGTCCCGAGTGAGTATCTGCAGCGGCGCCGTGCGGTGATCTCAGCCTCTCAGCTGTTATCACCGCCGACATCTTCAGGCAACACAGACACAGCGCTGCGTGGGAACGTGGAAGGTGAAGGTGAGTAGAAGCGTTTGTTTTGTTTTTTTTCCCTTCGCATTGAATATATGGGGGCATATACCCACCAGGATGGAGGAGGAGGCATATACCCACCAGGATGGATGGAGGGGGGGGCATATACCCACCAGGATGGATGGAGGGGGGGGGGCATATACCCACCAGGATGGATGGAGGGGGGGGGGCATATACCCACCAGGATGGATGGAAGGGGGGGGCATATACCCACCAGGATGGATGGAAGGGGGGGGCATATACCCACCAGGATGGATGGAGGGGGGGGCATATACCCACCAGGATGGATGGAGGGGGGGGGCATATACCCACCAGGATGGATGGAGGGGGGGGGGCATATACCCACCAGGATGGATGGAGGGGGGGGCATATACCCACCAGGATGGATGGAGGGGGGGGCATATACCCACCAGGATGGATGGATGGAGGGGGGGGGCATATACCCACCAGGATGGATGGATGGAGGGGGGGGGCATATACCCACCAGGATGGATGGATGGAGGGGGGGGGCATATACCCACCAGGATGGATGGATGGAGGGGGGGGGCATATACCCACCAGGATGGATGGATGGAGGGGGGCATATACCCACCAGTATGAAGGGGAGGATATATCCACCAGGATGGATGGATGGAGGGGCATATACATCTACCCAGGATGGATGGGGGTGTGTGACGCCTAGCTGCGCTTGGTATCACAGATCCTAGCAGGGTGTATTGATGGATTCCTCCACAAGAGGCCCCCATAACCATTCACACATCTCCACCTTCCACCTCAGACCATCAGAGGGAGCCCGTTAGGGATAGATATATAAGGGAAGGTGGAGCCAGGCAGCAGTTAGTCTAGACTGGAGTCGACAGAAAGCAAACCTGTTGAGAGAGCTCCTGCAGTGCAAAAGCCTGAGAGAGGTCAGTCTGCAGTGGAGCACGTTCTAGACTCAGTTGTAGCTCAGAGAGGTGAGCTTTAGGTGTGCCGGCGCCATAAGATCGGTGAAGCGCGGCAAGCTGCCGTTGGTGTGTATAGCCTAGTGAGGGCCCGAGTAGGCCGAAGGCGAGTGGAGAGTTAATACATAGGGGGCAGAGGAGCTTAACTAGCTCACCCCGATGAAGCAGTTACCGGACATCGGGTCCGAAGCTTACCGGGATCTCCACGACCCAGTAAGATATAACCAGAATCCCTGGAGAACTACAAGTCCCAGTATCGCAAAAGTGCTGATACGTAATAGAGCCAGGAGACACATAGTCCCCTTAAGTCGGGAGCGTGTAATCCAAGAAAAGGCCCTACCACAAGGTCAGCCAGCGCAGGACAGAGACAAAGTTAGGCCTTGCTCCAGGAAGGTCAGAAACTTACTACGCAGAGGCAAGAAACAGGAGGCCCAAAACCCGCTCATTGGGGAGGATCCTGACGTGCACCCTTCACCCTACAGTGCTCTGGGACGTGCCTGAATTTCCATCAGTAAAAGGTACTGAAGTGACAATCGTGTCTGTCCCTGTTCTTGCTCTGACCCGGCTGGGTCTCTCCGTCCTGCTTTCCCCGTCCATACGCTGCCCTGAGGCCTAGCTCCACCTGTGGGAAGCTATAACATCGAGCTGCCTTATCACCGGCCTCAGTGGACTGCACAGCGCTGGTGATCCTCACCAGAAACCACAGGTGGCGTCACAAACTCTTTTATAAACTTCACAACTCACCAACCCTTTTAAAGGAGCGACCCCAGGGTACGGGCCCGGGAGCCGACCACCGCGACATCCCTAAAGGCCCGGGTACCGAGTCATACCCATTCCCCTGGGCTAGTCAGGGGCATATAAACCTACCCAGCATGGATGGATGGAGGGGCATTTACACCTACCCAGGATGGATGGATGGAGGGGCATTTACACCTACCCAGGATGGATGGATGAAGGGGCATATACACCTACCCAGGATGGATGGATGGAGGGGGCATCTACACCTAACCAGGTTGGATGGAGGGGCATATACACCTACCAGAATAGACTACCCAGGATGGATGGGTGGATGGAGGGGCATCTACACCTAACCAGGATGGATGAATGGAGGGGGCATCTACACCTAACCAGGTTGGATGGAGGGGCATATACACCTACCAGAATAGACTACCCAGGATGGATGGAGGGGCATCTACACCTACCCAGGATGGATGGAGGGGCATCTACACCTACCCAGGATGGATGGAGGGGCATCTACACCTACCCAGAATGGATGAAGGGGCATATACACCTACCCAGGATGGCTGGAGGGGCATATACAGCTACCCAGGATGGATGGATGGAGGGGCATATACACCTACCCAGGATGGATGGAGGGGCATATGCACCTACCCAGGATGGATGGAGGGGGCATATACACCTACCCAGGATGGATGGAGGGGCAAATACTCCTACACTGGATGGACGGAGGGGCATATACACCTACCCAGGATGGATGGATGGATGGAGGGGCATATACACCTACCCAGGATGGATGGATGGAAGAATGGATGGAGGGGTGTTCGCATCTACCATGGATGGATGGAGGGGCATCTACACCTACCCAGGATGGATTGATGGATGGAGGGGCATCTACACCTACCCAGAGTGGATGGATGGAGGGGCATTTACACCTACCCAGGATGGATGGATGGAGGGGCATTTACACCTACCCAGGATGGATGGATGGAGGGGCATCTACACTTGCCCCTCCATCCATCCATCCTGGTTAAGTGTAGATGCCCCTCCATCCATCCATCCTGGGTAGGTGTAAATGCCCCTCCATCCATCCATCCTGGGTAGGTGTAAATGCCCCTCCATCCATCCACTCTGGGTAGGTGTAAATGCCCCTCCATCCATCCATCCTGGTTAGGTGTAGATGCCCCTCCATCCATCCATCCTGGTTATCTACACCTAACCAGGATGGATGGAGGGGCATATACACCTAGCAGAATAGACTACCCAGGATGGATGGATGGATGGATGGAGGGGCATCTACACCTAACCAGGATGGATGAATGGAGGGGGCATCTACACCTAACCAGGTTGGATGGAGGGGCATATACACCTACCAGAATAGACTACCCAGGATGGATGGAGGGGCATATACACCTACCCAGAATGGATGAAGGGGCATATACACCTACCCAGGATGGCTGGAGGGGCATATACAGCTACTCAGGATGGATGGAGGGGCCGATACACCTACCCAGGATGGATGGAGGGGCATATACACCTACCCAGGATGGATGGATGGGCATATACACCTACCCAGGATGGATGGATGGAGGGGCATATACACCTACCCAGGATGGATGGAGGGGCAAATACTCCTACACTGGATGGATGGAGGGGCATATACACCTACCCAGGATGGATGGATGGAAGAATGGATGGAGGGGTATTCGCATCTACCATGGATGGATGGAGGGGCATCTATTCCTACCCAGGATGGATTGATGGATGGAGGTGCATATACACCTACCCAGGATGGATGGATGGAGGGGCATATACACCTACCCAGGATGGATGGATGGAAGAATGGATGGAGGGGTATTCGCATCTACCATGGATGGATGGAGGGGCATCTATTCCTACCCAGGATGGATTGATGGATGGAGGAGCATCTACACCTACCCAGAGTGGATGGATGGAGGGGCATGTACACCTACCAGAATAGACTGCTCAGGATGGATGGATGGAGGGGCATCTATGCTTACCCAGTTTGGATGGATGGATGGAGGTGCATATACACCTACCCAGGATGGATGGATGGAGAGGTATCTACACCTACCCAGGATGGATGGAATGAGGGGCATATACACCTACCCAGAATGGATGGATGGAGGGGCATCTACCCCTACCCACGATGGATGGATGGAGGGGCATCTACACTTACGCAGGATGAATGGATGGATGGAAGGGCATCTACACCTACCCAGGATGGGTGGATGGATGGAGGGGCATCTAGACCTACCCAGGATGGATGGAGGGGCATATACACCTACCCAGAGTGGACGGATGCAGGGGCATCTACCCCTACCCACGATGGATGGATGGAGGGGCATCTACACTTACTCAGGATGTATGGACGAATGGAGGGGCATCTACACCTACCGAGAATGGATGGATGGAGGGGCATATACACCTACCCAGGATGGATGGATAGAGGGGCATATACACCTACCAGAATAGACTGCGCAGGATGGATGGATGGAGGGGCATCTACGCCTACCCAGAATGGATGGATGGATGGATGAAGGGTCATATACACTCACCCAGGATGGATGGATGGAGGGGGAAATACACCTACTCAGGATGGATGGAGGGGCATATACACCTACCCAGGATGGATGGAGGGGCAAATACTCCTACCCAGGATGGATGGATGGAGGGGCATATACACCTACCAGAATAGACTACCCAGGATGGATGGAGGTGCATCTACGCAAACCCAGAATGGATGGATGAAGGGGCATATACACCTACCCAGATTGGATGGATGGATGGAGGTGCATATACACCTACCCAGGATGGATGGATGGAAAGGTATCTACGCCTACCCAGGATGGATGGATGGATGGATGGAGGGGCATACACACCTACCCAGAATGGATGGATGGATGGAGGGGCATATACACCTACCCAGAATGGATGGATGGAGGGGCATCTCCCCCTACCCAGGATGGATGGATGGAGGGGCATCTACACTTACCCAGGATGAATGGATGGATGGAAGGGCATCTACACCTACCCAGGATGGGTGGATGGATGGAGGGGCATCTAGACCTACCCAGGATGGGTGGATGGATGGAGGGGCATCTAGACCTACCCAGGATGGATGGATGGATGGAGGGGCATCTACACCTACCCAGGATGGATGGATGGATGGAGGGGCATCTACACCTACCCAGGATGAATAGATGGAGGGGCATCTACGCCTACCCAGAATGGATGGATGGAGGGGCATATACACCTACCCAGGATGGATTGATGGATGGAGGGGCATATACACCTACCCAGGATGGATGGATGGGCATATACACCTACTCAGGATGGATGGATGGAGGGGCATATACACCTACTCTGGATGGATGGATGGAGGGGCATATACAGCTACCCAGGATGGATGGATGGAGAGGCCGATACACCTACCCAGGATGGATGGAAGGGCATATTCACCTACCCAGGATGGATGGAAGGGCATATTCACCTACCCAGGATGGATGGATGGAGGGGCATATACACCTACCCACTATGGATGGAGGGGCAAATACTCCTACCCAGGATGAATGGAGGGGCATATACACCTACCCAGAATGGATGGATGGAGTGGTATCTACACCTACTATGGATGGATGGAGGGGCATCTACACCTACCGAGAATGGACGAATGGATGGAGGGGCATCTACACCTACCGAGAATGGACGAATGGATGGAGGGGCATCTACACCTACCGAGAATGGACGAATGGAGGGGCATCTACACCTACCGAGAATGGATGGATGGAGGGGCATATACACCTACCCAGGATGGATGGATAGAGGGGCATATACACCTACCAGAATAGACTGCGCAGGATGGATGGATGGATGGAGGGGCATCTACGCCCACCCAGAATGGATGGATGGATGGAGGGTCATATACACCTACCCAGGATGGATGGAGGGGCATATACACCTACCCAGGATGGATGGAGGTGCAAATACTCCTACCCAGGATGGATGGATGGATGGAGGGGCATATACACCTACCAGAATAGACTACCCAGGATGGATGGAGGTGCATCTACGCAAACCCAGAATGGATGGATGAAGGGGCATATACACCTACCCAGATTGGATGGATGGATGGAGGTGCATATACACCTACCCAGGATGGATGGATGGAAAGGTATCTACGCCTACCCAGGATGGATGGATGGAGGGGCATATACACCTACCCAGAATGGATGGATGGAGGGGCATCTACCCCTACCCAGGATGGATGGATGGAGGGGCATCTACACTTGCCCCTCCATCCATCCATTCATCCTGGGTAAGTGTAGATGCCCCTCCATCCATCCATCCTGGGTAGGTGTAGATGCCCCTCCATCCATCCATTCATCCTGGGTATCTACACCTACCCAGGATGGGTGGATGGATGGAGGGGCATCTACACCTACCCAGGATGGATGGATGGAGGGGCATCTACACCTTACCCGGGATGGATGGATGGAGGGGCATCTACACCTACCCAGGATGAATGGATGGAGGGTCATCTACGCCTACCCAGAATGGATGGATGGAGGGCATATACCCCTACCCAGGATGGATTGATGGATGGAGGGGCATCTACACCTACCCAGAATGGATGGATGGAGGGGCATCTACGCCTACCCAGAATGGATGGAGGGGCATATACACCTACCCAGAATGGATGAATGGAGGGGCATATACACCTACCCAGAATGGATGGATGGAGGGGCATCTACGCCTACCCAGAATGGATGGATGGAGGGGCATATACACCTACCCAGAATGGATGAATTGAGGGGCATATACACCTACCCAGAATGGATGGAGGGGCATGTATACCTACCCAGGATGGATGGATGGAGAGGCATCTACACCTACCCAGGATGGATGGATGGCGGGGCATATACACCTACCCAGGATGGATGGATGGGGACGCATGGATTCCACTCAGTATCAGCAGATTCTTGACAATAATGTTCAAGAATCAGTGATAAAGTTGAAGTTACGCAGGGGATCGATCTTTCAGCAAGACAATGATCCAAAACACGGCTCCAAATCTACTCAGGCATTCATGCAGAGGAACAATTACAATGTTCTGGAATGGCCATCCCAGTCCCCAGACCTGAATATCATTAAACATCTGTGGGATCATTTGAAGAGGGCTGTCCATGCTCGGCGACCATCAAACTTAACTGAACTGGAATTGTTTTGTAAAGAGGAATGGTCAAAAATACCTTCATCCAGGATCCAGGAAATCATTAAAAGCTACAGGAAGCAACTAGAGGCTGTTATTTTTGCAAAAGGAGGATCTACTAAATATTAATGTCACTTTTCTGGTGAGGTGCCCATACTTATGCACCTGTCAAATTTTGTTTGAATGCAGATTGCACATTTTCTGTTAGTACAATAAACCTCATTTCAAGGCAGAAACATTACTGTGTCCAACAGTTATTACATATATCAAACTGAAATAGCTGTTGCAAAAACACCAATTTTTATAAAACATTAAGCTTAAGATTAATAGGGGTGCCCAAACTTTTTCATATAACTGTATGTTCTAATTATTTTTTTAATATGAACTATTGGCACAATAGTCAATGAATGTGACCTTTTTTCAGTCTCTATAACTATATAATGGAATCTTACTTATGGGCTATCTACTTTGTTTTAGGTTTTAAGCGCCACTTCTCTGACCGGACTTCTGGAAAAACTTCAGGACAGCAATGTGCTTCTGGATAAAATCATGAAAGGGCTGAATGCCTATCTGGAGAAGAAGAGGCTTTTTTCCCACGGTATAGTCCTTTCACTTGTTGCAATGATTCTATATACTACTTAAAGAAATTTTTTTTTTTCTTATTTAAACGCATTGAAATCATTTTTGTAATTGGATTTCATTAATAATTTTGCACTGTTTGCCTTCTATTGGCTCTGTGCTGCGCTGGCTATTGGACTTATTTTTAATCTGTCTTTTTTCAGCTCCTCTTAGCCGATTTATGACCACAGATCACATCAAAGCTGAATGTGCAGGAAACAAAAAGCCGAACGGTGCAACATTTTTAATGAAACTGAATTGTCGCAAATACTCGCAATTAAATGGGTATTCCCATCTCCAAGATCCTATCCCAATATGTAGTAGGCGTAGTAATAATAATAATATTAGCAAATACTTCCAATTAGAAGTGTAGTATAGTTCTTCTGATTCGCTATGTCGCTTTCCCCATGTGCAAGGCATTGCAGTAGCTTCGGTATCCATGGTTACGACCACTCATATAGTGACAGTTATTTGCTAGTGGTCGTAACCTAAGCTACTGCAATGCCCTGCACATGGGATAAGCGACAAAGCAAATCAGAAGAACTATACTACACTTCTAATTGGAGGTATTTGCTAATATTATTATTATGACGCCTACTACATATTGGGGTAGAATCCTGGAGATGGGAATACACATTTCAGTTAAATAAAAAAAGTTCCCAAAACTGGATAGCCCCTTTAAGCTAGCCATACGCATGAGATATGAGATACCCGTCGTCTGAATGGTTATTTGGCTATTTCTTCTGACTCCCACATATTCTGCTGAACAGTCATGTGTTTTTAATGGGGAGAGAGGAGAAAGTCAGTACTGGACACCTCCGGCAGCGGGTTATCTCCCCTGAGAACCAAAAGACCGGGTATTGAAATCCCATCTGCCCGATCCTTCTGGCCCTGACATCCTCTATCGGGGGAGAGTCAGGAGACCCCCATACACATCAGTGGGTAGGCCGGTCCTGCTGCATTTGTCAGGTTTAAACTATTTTAATCCAATGTGTATGGGGACTGAATCTTTACTTTAAAGCTTTGCTTTTCTATTTTCTCACAGACACTAATACAAATGGCTCCTGACCCAATACTTTAATGACATTTTTTATCATATTGTGCATTTTCGCTTTAGCTTTTTCTTCCTGTCCAACGACGAAATGCTAGAAATTCTCTCTGAGACTAAAGATCCTCTGCGGGTCCAACCACATCTAAAGAAGGGCTTTGAAGGCATCGCAAAGCTGGAGTTCCTTCCTAACCTGGACATCAAAGTCATGTACAGCACCGAGGGGGAACGCGTAGAGCTCATCCAGACCATCTCCACCTCCGAGGCTCGGGGGGCCGTGGAGAAGTGGCTCATCCAAGGGGAAGATGTCATGGTAAGGAGCGTGCATGATGTTATTGCTCGGTCACGAATGGTACGGATCTACCTACAGACCAAAAGCATTAATTGGAACTAATCTAGTACTTTTATATTTGTATAAGATTATTTGGCAGCAGTGAATGATTTGTGGATGATGTATCTCTTGCTATAGAGCCAGGTAGCAGATCTTCTACCTGCAATCGGTAGAAATGAATTTGCTAGATAATACTAGTAAGGTTGTCCCTCTCTTAAATGCATCTGTCAACGTAATTTAACTTTGTTTTTTAAAAGGCATACCCTGAGACTGCAAGAAAAGACTGGGTGAGGGAATGGCCGGGACAGGTCGTGCTCTGTGTGTCTCAGATGTTCTGGACCAGTGAAGTGCATGAAGCTATCGGCAGTGGCCCCGAGGTACGGCATAAGCTCCTTTACTGATCAAGGTTGCTTCACTAGAAACAGTCATGGCCGGAAGTGTTGGCACCCTTGAAGTATTTTTCATAAAATTATTGCAATTGCATGTGTATTTTTTGTTATACACATGTTTATTTCCTTTGTGTGTATTGGAACAACACAAAAAAAACAGAGAAAAAAAGGCAAATTGGATATAATTTCATACAAAACCCCAAAAATGGGCCGGACAAAATTGTTGGCATCTTTCCAAAATTGTGGGTAAACAATTTTGTTTCAAGCTTGTGATGCTCGTTCAAACTCACCTGTGGCAAGTAACAGGTGTGGGCAATATGAAAATCAGACCTGAAACCCGATACAAAGGGGAAAAGTTGACTCAGTCTTTGCGTTGTTACGTGCCACACTAAGTAGGGAGAACAGAAAGAGGAAAAGAGAACTGTCTGAGGACTTGAGAACCAAAATTGTTGACCAATATCTTCTTTTTGTGTTGTTCCAATACACACAAATTAAATAAACATGTGAACAACAAAACATGTGTAATTGTAATAATTTTCTGGGAGAAATACATATATATACATTCATAGACAGACTTCATGTGTTCTCCTGCTAATAGACTGTCATACCCAGGGACGCAGCTTATAGGAGTTTCCAGGGGCGGATATACCATTGGTGCAACAGAGGTAAGGGGACCCACATTCACATCAAAAGATGCAAGTAGCTTCTTTCACAGTACGTTATTAGACTGCAAAGAGCCCATGTACTGTTCTTGCCCAGGGGTCTTCTCCTGGGGGTTGCAGTTGTACAGCGGCTCAATATCTTGAAGGTACTCAAAAGGCTCCATAGTATTGTTGGGATTTTGCATTGATTCATGCATCTTGTCTAGAGATGAGCAACTAAATTTGCAGGACCTTGGTCTAAGAGAGCAGGTTAGTAGTCTGTGGCTGTTGGATGGGAGCCTTGCTAACCGCCTCTTATATGCCGGCATCCCTGGCTCCTCTTTTGATTAGCCGGCCAGGCGTGATGTCATTTGTGCCTCACACCACAACTATGACATCGACATCAAAAGAGGAGCCGGAGATGCCGTTTCATGGAGCTCCGGTCCTGCGGCCGTGGAATACTGACCCGACTGTTGGACCAGAGTCCTGCAAATCCATTCGCTCATCTCTACTCTCGTCATATCTACCAATAAGGGAAGACATTGTATGGGATTTCCCATAATACCAGCATAAAATGAATCCATCTGCATTGAGTTTTCCATGCTGTTTGTGGCAGGGTTTTATAGAGGTACATCTGGGTATTTGGAGCTCTGGGTTCAATCCAGATCTCCAACTTCTATAAAGATATGTTGTAAAATTGTTGTGTACATTATAAAGTGCCTGCATATTGTGGAGTTCTCAATCTAGTCTGCAGCTTATAATCTGTATAGATTTCAGCCCCCTTGCAATATGTATGTTCTATGAATGTTTCTGCAGATGATTTCACCGTTACATCCTTCTTGTAGGGCCTGAAAAACTCCTCTGATAATCTGCAGCTCCAGCTAAATGATATTGTGGAGCTTGTGCGAGGAGGCAAATTGTCCCAGCAGACTCGCAGCACATTGGGGGCTCTCGTCACCATAGAGGGGCACGCTCGTGACGTGGGCATGGAAATGATCCAAACAGGTTTGTGCAAACATCATGGCTGGCACCAAACTTTCCAATACCATGTTCTATTTATTATACACTACATGGAGAAAGGTATTGTGCCCCCTCCACATTACACCTACAGGGGCTTTTATGGCCTCCTATTCTAAATCCATATACAGGATGTTAATATGGAGTCCGTCCCTCTACAGATATCACAGCTCAATATGCCGAGCACCTTCATACATTTCACCCCATTCCTATCTTCTTTCCATATCTATGTTATATTCCCCCCTCTTTTCTTTGAGTTTTCATAGGACACAATTGATCTTGTCACAGTAAAGCAATCTTGGGGTGTACTTACAATGACGTCTATGGGGCAGTAGTCATTTCTGCATATTGAGATGGTGGTCACTATACAGTTATATGAAAAAGTTTGGGCACCCCTATTAATCTTAAGCTTAATGTTTTATAAAAATTGGTGTTTTTGCAACAGCTATTTCAGTTTGATATATGTAATAACTGTTGGACACAGTAATGTTTCTGCCTTGAAATGAGGTTTATTGTACTAACAGAAAATGTGCAATCTGCATTCAAACAAAATTTGACAGGTGCATAAGTATGGGCACCCCACCAGAAAAGTGACATTAATACTTAGTAGATCCTCCTTTTGCAAAAATAACAGCCTCTAGTCGCTTCCTGTAGCTTTTAATGAGATCCTGGATCCTGGATGAAGGTATTTTTGACCATTCCTCTTTACAAAACAATTCCAGTTCAGTTAAGTTTGATGGTCGCCGAGCATGGACAGCCCTCTTCAAATGACCCCACAGATGTTCAATGATATTCAGGTCTGGGGACTGGGATGACCATTCCAGAACATTGTAATTGTTCCTCTGCATGAATACCTGAGTAGATTTAGAGCGGTGTTTTGGATCATTGTCTTGCTGAAAGATCCATCCCCTGCGTAACTTCAACTTTGTCACTGATTCTTGAACATTATTGTCAAGAATCTGCTGATACTGAGTGGAATCCATGCGTCCTTCGACTTTAACAAGATTCCCGGTGCCGGCATTGGCCACACAGCCCCAAAGCATGATGGAACCTCCACCAAATTTTACTGTGGGTAGCAAGTGTTTTTCTTGGAATGCTGTGTTTTTTTGCCGCCATGCATAATGCCTTTTTGTATGACCAAACAACTCAATCTTGGTTTCATCAGTCCACAGGACCTTCTTCCAAAAGGAAATTGGCTTCTCCAAATGTGCTTTTGCATACCTCAGCCGACTCTGTTTGTGGCGTGCTTGCAGAAACGACTTCTTTCGCATCACTCTCCCATACAGCTTCTCCTTGTGCAAAGTGCGTTGTATAGTTGACCGATGCACAGTGACACCATCTGCAGCAAGTTGATGCTGCAGCTCTCTGGAGGTGGTCTGAGGATTGTCCTTGACTGATCTCACCATTCTTCTTCTCTGCCTTTCTGATGTTTTTCTTGGCCTGCCACTTCTGGCCTTAACAAGAACTGTCCCTGTGTTCTTCCATTTCCTTACTATGTTCCTCACAGTGGAAACTGACAAGTTAAATCTCTGAGACCGCTTTTTGTATCCTTCCCCTGAACAGCTATGTTGAATAATCTTTGTTTTCAGATCATTTGACAGTTGTTTTGAGGAGCCTATGATGCCACTCTTCAGAGGAGATTCAAACAGGAGAACAACTTGCAAGTGGCCACTTTAAGTAGCTTTTCTCATGATTGCATACACCTGGCTATAAACTTCAAAGCTCAATGAGGTTACAAAACCAAAAAAAGTGCTTTAGTAAGTCAGTAAAAAGTAGGTAGGAGTATTTAAAACAAGAAAATGATAAGGGTGCCCATACTTATGCACCTGTCAAATTTTGTTTGAATGCAGATTGCACATTTTCTGTTAGTACAATAAACCTCATTTCAAGGCAGAAACATTACTGTGTCCAACAGTTATTCCATATATCAAACTGAAATAGCTGTTGCAAAAACACCAATTTTTATAAAACAATAAGCTTAAGATTAATAGGGGTGCCCAAACTTTTTCATATAACTGTATAGGAATGTTTTTGCATCTGTAGGTGTCGGCATCCCCTGTATATGACTCATTGCCACAATTGATATTCTTTATAGTCAGTGTTTTGGATGGCCTAGGTGCGGTGTGTAATATTTTCTATCAATGGTGTGTGTGCCCTCCTCTGTGCGGTGTCCTTCCATAACCATGGATGTACTAATAAAGGGTTTTTATGTCAATTCCTTTAATGACCTTTTGTTCGGTTTCTTTGTAGGTATTATGTAATTCTCCGAGTGGTCAGCCATTCTAAGCCTGAGCAGACATATGGCAATGTAATTGATGTGTGACTGACATTGTTCTTCCCTATGTTGCGGTGACATATTTATGCTGCCATTGTGCAGTATTTTTTCTAATTAATCATCCTAAAGGTGTTTAGTGGGGTTGAGGTTGAGAACGTGTGTGAAACAGTTCTGCTCTTCTATTCCCTTAGGGTTGGAAGCTACAATTGTTTAAAATGTCTTGTGCTGAAGCATTAAGATATCTTTTCACTGGAACTAAGGGGCCTAGACCAACCCCTAAAAACAAGGCCATACCCCCACCAGCAAACTGTACAGCGGGCACAATGCAGTTAATAGGGTAACGTTCTCCTGGCATTCACCAAATCCAGACTCGTCCATCAGATGCCAGATAGAGAAGTGTGATCCGTCACTGCACAGAACTGGTCTCCTCCAGAGTCCTGTGGTGGCGGCTTCACACCACTCCATCTGACGCTCGGCATCGTGCTTGGTGATGTAAGGCTGCATGCAGCTGCTCGGCCATGAAGCTCCTGGCGGGGGCGCAGTGTTTGTGGTGATGTTGTTACCAATGGAGTCAGGAAAGCGTTCTGCCCTCTGCTCCTCAGCACTCAGTGACCCCGCTCTGTAATGTTCCGGGGTCTCCTGAGTTGCTGCAGTTCCTTCTACTCCTTAATAATATCACTCACATGTGATGGGGGAAGATTTAGGAGGGAAGAAATGTAATATCCAGACTTGTTACCCCGGTGGCTCCTATTACAGGACCGCGCTGGTATCAGAGAGCTCTGCACCACCAGCCGTTCTGTCATATGTTAGTAACAGCACACAGCATGGGAGGGCGGATGTTATACACCGGGGGGCGTGGGGATTGATGTTATACACTGGTGGGGGGCGAGAGTCTTAATGTTATACAAGGCCGAGGGGCCAGATGTTATACCCTAGGGGTACAAGGGGCTAGATGTTATACACTGAGGGGCAAGGGGACGGATATTATACACCAGGGGCGTGGGGACGGATATTATACACCAGAGCCGAGGGGCTAGATGTTATACAAGTCCGAGGGCTGGATGTTATACACTAAGGGGCGAGGGGACGGATATTATATACCGGGGTGAGGGGACGGATATTATACACCGTGGGCGAGGGGACGGATATTATACACCGTGGGCGAGGGGACGGATATTATACACCGTGGGCGAGGGGACGGATATTATACACCGTGGGCGAGGGGACGGATATTATACACCTTGGGCGAGGGGACGGATATTATACACCTTGGGCGAGGGGACGGATATTATACACCGTGGGCGAGGGGACGGATATTATACACCGTGGGCGAGGGGACGGATATTATACACCGTGGGCGAGGGGACGGATATTATACACCGTGGGCGAGGGGACGGATATTATACACCGTGGGCGAGGGGACGGATATTATACACCGTGGGCGAGGGGACGGATATTATACACCGTGGGCGAGGGGACGGATATTATACACCGTGGGCGAGGGGACGGATATTATACACCGTGGGCGAGGGGACGGATATTATACACCGTGGGCGAGGGGACGGATATTATACACCGTGGGCGAGGGGACGGATATTATACACCGTGGGCGAGGGGACGGATATTATACACCGTGGGCGAGGGGACGGATATTATACACCGTGGGCGAGGGGACGGATATTATACACCGTGGGCGAGGGGACGGATATTATACACCGTGGGCGAGGGGACGGATATTATACACCGTGGGCGAGGGGACGGATATTATACACCGTGGGCGAGGGGACGGATATTATACACCGTGGGCGAGGGGACGGATATTATACACCGTGGGCGAGGGGACGGATATTATACACCGTGGGCGAGGGGACGGATATTATACACCGTGGGCGAGGGGACGGATATTATACACCGTGGGCGAGGGGACGGATATTATACACCGTGGGCGAGGGGACGGATATTATACACCGTGGGCGAGGGGACGGATATTATACACCGTGGGCGAGGGGACGGATATTATACACCGTGGGCGAGGGGACGGATATTATACACCGTGGGCGAGGGGACGGATATTATACACCGTGGGCGAGGGGACGGATATTATACACCGTGGGCGAGGGGACGGATATTATACACCGTGGGCGAGGGGACGGATATTATACACCGTGGGCGAGGGGACGGATATTATACACCGTGGGCGAGGGGACGGATATTATACACCGTGGGCGAGGGGACGGATATTATACACCGTGGGCGAGGGGACGGATATTATACACCGTGGGCGAGGGGACGGATATTATACACCGTGGGCGAGGGGACGGATATTATACACCGTGGGCGAGGGGACGGATATTATACACCGTGGGCGAGGGGACGGATATTATACACCGTGGGCGAGGGGACGGATATTATACACTGGGAGGGAGGGGACGGATATTATACACCGTGGGCGAGGGGACGGATATTATACACCGTGGGCGAGGGGACGGATATTATACACCGTGGGCGAGGGGACGGATATTATACACCGTGGGCGAGGGGACGGATATTATACACCGTGGGCGAGGGGACGGATATTATACACCGTGGGCGAGGGGATGGTTGTTATACACTGGGAGCGAGGGGACGGATGTTATACACCAGGGGGAGGGAGCGAGGGTGCAGATGTTATACACCGGGGCTGGGGGCCGGATGTTATACCCTGGGGGTCGGATGTTATGCAAAGGAGAGCTTGGGGTTGGATGTTATACAGTGGGGTTGAGGGGATGAATTTTATACACTGGCGGGGGGGCGAGGGGACGGATGTTATACACCAGGGGGAGGGAGCGAGGGGACGGATATTATACATCGTGGGCGAGGGGATGGTTGTTATACACTGGGAGCGAGGGGACGGATATTATACACCGGGGGGCGAGAGGCCGGATGTTATACACCAGGGGGAGGGAGCGAGGGGACAGATGTTATACACTGGGGCTGGGGGCCAGATGTTATACCCTGGGGGCCGGATGTTATGCAATGGATGGCTTGGGGTTGGATGTTATACAGTGGGGTTGAGGGGATGGATTTTATACACTGGCGGGGGGGCGAGGGGACGGATGTTATACTAAACTAGGGGCAAGGGGCGGATGTTATACACCGGGGGAGGCGAGAGGCCGGATTTTATAAACTGGGGGCTGAGAGTCCGGATGTTATACACCGTGGGCAATGGGACTAAATGAAAAAAGCAGAATTCGGTGACTAGGAGTTTTGTCCTATAATGTATGGGCATTTGCCTTCCCTTTAGAAACTCTCCCTTGTGATTCTGCAGTGTCTTAGAGGTTGACTATCTTTTCCTACATTGCTCAGGAGTTTCTCATGAACAGACTTCCAGTGGCTTGCCCAACTCCGCTATTACTGGGAGAATGAGAATGCGAGAGTGCGAATCATCAACTGCAATGTGAAGTCCGCCTATGAGTACCTGGGCGACTCCCCACGCCTGGTCATCACTCCGCTCACTGACAGATGCTAGCGGACTCTGCTATGATGTGATGGGTTATGCTCAGAAATCTTTTTGACTTTTGTATGATGCATGAAACTTATTAGAAAGTTTATTGATATTTCATACCAGTTCTTTCATGTTTCATTGGTAGATCGGTGCTTTTTATCTAAATCTTGGTGGAGCTCCAGAAGGTCCGGCCGGCACAGGAAAAACCGAGACCACCAAAGATTTGGCCAAGGCGCTGGCCGTGCAGTGTGTGGTCTTTAACTGCTCTGATGGTTTGGACTACATAGCAATGTCAAAGGTACATACAATGTTAAGCTGCTCCATTGCAGATAATAAACTGACTCCAACCGATGTTCTGCTGACATGTTTTGATTATATAGTACAGACCAAAAGTTTGGACACACCTTCTCATTTAAAGATTTTTCTGTATTTTCATGACTGTGAAAATTGTACATTCGCACTGAAGGCATCAAAACTATGAATTAACACATGTGGAATTATATACTTAACAAAAAAGTGTGAAACAACTGAAAATATGTCTTATATTCTTGGTTCTTAAAAGTCGCAGGTTAACAGCAGCTCAGATTAGAGACCAGGTCAATGCCACACAGAGTTCTAGCAGCAGACACATCTCTACAACAACTGTTAAGAGGAGACTTTGTGCAGCAGGCCTTCATGGTAAAATAGCTGCTAGGAAACCACTGCTGCTTGTTGCCTGTCCTTAGAAGAGACTTGTTTGGGCTAAAGAACACAAGGAATAGACATTAGAGCAGTGGAAATCTGTGCTTTGGTCTGATGAGTCCAAATTTGAGATCTTTGGTTCCAACCACCGTGTCTTTGTGCGACGCAGAAAAGGTGAACGGATGGACTCTACATGCCTGGTTCCCACCGTGAAGCATGGAGGAGGAGGTGTGATGGTGTGGGGGTGCTTTGCTGGTGACACTGTTTGGGATTTATTCAAAATTGAAGGCATACTGAACCAGCATGGCTACCACAGCATCTTGCAGCGGCATGCTATTCCATCCGGTCTGCGTTTAGTTGGACCATCATTTATTTTTCAAAAGGACAATGACCCCAACACACCTCCAGGCTGTGTAAGGGCTATTTGACCAAGAAGGAGAGTGATGGGGTGCTACGCCAGATGACCTGGCCTCCACAGTCACCAGACCTGAACCCAATCGAGATGGTTTGGGGTGAGCTGGACCGCAGAGTGAAGGCAAAAGGGCCAACAAGTGCTAAGCATCTCTGGGAACTCCTTCAAGATTGTTGGAAGACCATTTCCGGTGACTACCTCTTGAAGCTCATCAAGAGAATGCCAAGAGTGTGCAAAGCAGTCATCAAAGCAAAAGGTGGCTACTTTGAAGAACCTAGAATATAAGACATATTTTCAGTTGTTTCACACTTTTTTGTTAAGTATATAATTCCACATGTGTTAATTAATAATTTGATGCCTTCAGTGTGAATGTACAATTTTCATAGTCATGAAAATACAGAAAAATCTTTAAATGAGAAGGTGTGTCCATACTTTTGGTCTGTACTGTATATACTTTTTTTTAGTTTTTCCAAGGGCTGGCATCATCGGGAGCATGAGCGTGTTTTGATGAGTTTAACCGTATTGAGCTGGAGGTGTTGTCCGTGGTGGCCCAACAGATTCTCCGCATCCAGAGAGCCATCCAGATGAAGATGGACATGTTCAACTTCGAAGGAACAGAACTGAAGTTTAACCCAAATTGCTTCGTAGCCATTACCATGAATCCTGGCTACGCGGGACGTTCTGAGCTGCCGGATAACCTCAAGGTAAAGCGTCCCAGTGCCTTGCATCGGGCCCTTCCACAACATTTCTATAGGATTCAGCTCAGGACTATGACTCGGCCATTCCAAAACTTTATGTTTATTCAACCATTCTTTTGTAGAACGACTTGTGTCTTTGGGCCATTGTCTTGCTGCATGACCCACGTTTTCTTGAGATTCAGTACATGAACTGATATCTTGATATTTTCCTTTAGCATTTGCTGATAGATTTTAGAATTCATTGTTCCATCAATGATGGCAGCCGTCCTTGGCCAAGTGCAGCAAAACAGGCCCAAAGCATGTTACGATTACCATCTTTGTGTTTCATAGATGATAGGAGGTTCTTATGCTGTAATGCAGTATTTTCTTTCTGCAAACATATAGCTTCTCACTTAAAATCTCTATCTTGGCCTCATCCTTCCACAAAGCATTATTCCAGTTACCTATTGATGTGCCCAGGTGAGTTTTAGCAGTGACATTTTAAATCGCATTGCCTTTCTCCTTGCAATCCTGCCATGCTCGCCATTGTTGTTCATTGTCCTTCTGATGGTGGACTCATGAACAATTACATTAGCTAATCTGAGGAGAGGCCTTTAGTTGCTTAGAGGTTACCTTGAGTTCCTTTGTGACCTCACAGACTGATGTAGCTTTAAGTCAAATTTATGCAGTAATACAGAAATTTTTGAGGGGTTCACAAACTTTCAAGTAAATACTAGGTTTACAAAAGAAACATAAGATTTCATCAAAGGGATTATTCTCCCCCAAACCTATATGAGATTGTTCATTTCCTATGTATAATCACAACACCGGATGCCCTCATTTCTGCAAGCTCCTTAATATTGATGTCCCGTTCTCCTATTTTCCAAAATGGACACAGTAGAGGTGTGGAGAGAGATTTGGAAAGTGTTAAAGGAGTATTCCCATCTCCAAGATTCTATCCCAATATGTAATAGGTGTAATAATAATATTAATAGCAAATACCTCCAATTGGAAATGTAGTATAGTTCTTCTGATTAGCTATGTCGCTTAACCCATGTGCAGGGCATAGCAGTAGCTTAGGTATCCATGGTTACGACCACTAGCAAGTAACTAACTGTTACTATGAGTGCTCGTAACCATGGATACCTAAGCTACTGCAATGTCCTGCACATGGGTTTAAGCAACATAGCTAATCAGAAGAACTATACTACATTTCTAATTGGAGATATTTGCAAACATTAATATTATTACACCTATTACATATTGGGACAGGATCTTGGAGATGGGAATACCCCTTTAACCACACTTTGACTGACTTTCCTCTGATGTGGAATAGACACATCACTTTTAGGTCTGGGGTGGAGGATAGTGTAAATGGACATAATGGGTTCCCCGGCTCTATGCCTGGTTTACAGTAATTTAGTTTCATTTGTTGACTGACCCATCTGGTTTGCGCATTTCAGGTTCTTTTCCGGACTGTAGCAATGATGGTCCCCAACTATGCTCTGATTGTGGAGATCTGCCTTTATTCTTACGGTTTTCTGCACGCTAAACCTCTCTCGGTGAAGATGGTAATGACTTACCGGCTGTGCTCGGAGCCGCTCTCGTCCCAGTTCCATTATGATTATGGGATGCGTGCAGTAAAGGCTGTGCTGATCGCTGCTGGCAATCTGAAGCTGAAATTCCCCCATGAAAATGAAGATATTCTTGTAAGTTCTGAACTGTTGGTCGCTTTACATCTCGTATAGGATAGCATTACCATCTTACCGAGAAGCATTTGGATCACAAAAATTAGAGCTGTATGATTTTATAGTAGCAGACAGAGACTTACAAATAATTTCTGTACATTACTGTTCCTGGCTTGTTAGATCTCATCTGTGCAAAAGTGTCAAAACTATAGTTGTTAAACACGTAGCTTGTTCATCTTATGGGACAGTTTTGATTTTTAACTTAAACACATGTATTTTAGGCTAAAAATCATTTTAACAATTGGGTTTTATTAAAAATGTTGCATCGCTTGGCTTTCACCGGCTTTTTGATTCCCTGCACATTCAATTTTGATAAGGTCTGTGGTCATAAATAAACTGAGAGGAGCTCAGAAAAAGACAGATAAAACATTTACAAACTCCCCGTCAGCCAGCAAAAACGAGTTCACTGACAGTATCTCACTTAACTCATTCTGCAGCCGGCAATTAACAGTGCAACACAGAGGCCACATGTATTCCCTATGGAAAAACAATTCTGCAGCATATTTTAGTGCAACTCAGCAGCGTTCCATTCCTCTTTTATCATTCCTGGAAATATAGGAATTAATTGAAATCTGTCAATATCGAGTCCCCTACACAGTCTGACAATGTCACCACTGTTTGGGCACAGTCAGATTGTATAGGGTTGTCCCCTATATAGATTATATATACATTATATATCATTTACACATACATTTCCAGGAGGTATAACAGAGGGACGATACAATGTAGAGTTTTAGGAAAAGAGGTTTCATCCTTATTTTTTGGAGAATACTATTCTTTACTAATACAGACATACCACAAGAACTGATGGCTCCTTTGTAATGGGGTTCTTCACTTTTAATATTGTTTCATGTCATATTGTATATGAATTATTTTATCATTTAATCCTTTTTCATTCTATTTAGCTCTTGTGGTCAATTAAGGATGTAAACGAACCCAAATTTTTGTCTCATGATATTCCTCTGTTCAATGGGATTACCAGCGACCTGTTCCCTGGCATTCAACTTCCGAAAGCCGACTATAAGGTATTAAAATATAATAGTGACTTAAAGAGGACTTGTCCCTCGCCATAAATATGTAAATGCCGCTGTTCTCCTGACTCCGGCATTGTTTTTCTTTTCTTCCTGCTCCTCTCCGTTCCTGACATCTGTCACTCTCCTCTAGCCCTTTAAGCCAACTGGGCAAGGCCTTCCTGAAGACTCCCACAGAGAGGACTTGATGACCACGCCCACTTGGCTATTAAAAATTATGAACTAGATTTCTATAAAGAGGCTATATCTCAGGAATGGAGAGGTGCAGGAGCAAAAGAAAACACCGGATTCAGGAGAACAGCGGCATTTACACCAGGTAATAAAATTGCATATTAATGGCAAGTGATAGGTCCTATATAGCGGGCCAGCTATCATTTCGATGACCGTTATCTTTCCCGGCTCCCCCATATTCAGGAATGCTCGCTCCTGTTTTCTCTATGACCGAGTCGCTGCCAGAATCTTATGGCAGCTGCTAATTTCAGGGTCAGAAAATAAGGATTGGGTGATTAAATTCCAACCACCCGATTTTTATGTCCCCCAACATAATCTGTAATGAAGCCCCCATACACAGTAGATGGTAGACCAATCCCATTGAAATCACCCGATCCTGATCCACTGCTTTGGAATTGGGTTACATGACCTTGTCACTCATCGTCCGGTCCCATTAGTGCAACCTGGGCAGCTGCACAGGGGCACCAGAGGTAAGGGGGCTCACTTATACCTCCAATGCAGCATGATCTGATGTAGAAAAAAAAATGGTTAAAACATCTGTGAGTGATTTATCACTAGTTTAGTTGTAGGTTATGGAGAATTTTTTTTTAGATGAATGAATCGATTCGCAGGAGACTAATCCAATGGCCAGGTGTCATGGGTGCGTCAGATGTGACAGACAGTCGCCCTGCAGTTGGTTGCAGGAGATCCCTTCGTTTGGCATTACAGACATCTTCTTAGCGGTCTCACTGTAGGACCCAGCGGCTACCTCCCTCCTGTTCTAACTGACAATCAGGCCTGGGTGTTTAAATACTTCCTGGTTGCTACACAGAGGTGCCAGTGATATTCACATGACCCCTTGTGAAGGCTTGGAGCAAGTGCAGTTCTTACTTCCTCTCTGGTGCTAAGAGGATGTGTGTGCCATCTCTCTGAAGTCGACTCAAGCTAAGCTACTTCCCCTGTGTCTGTCTCCCCTTGCTGTCTTTAGTTGTCAGTGGGGATCGACTAGTGCTCACCCCCCCTTCCCTATCCAGGGCCAAGCGCTAAGGAAATACAGGGATAGGTTCCTGTGCGGCAATTGGTGAGGAACCAATATAGAGTCGGTAGGGGAGACAGGGTGATTGCAGATCAGCCTAGGAGGTCTCCATTTCCCCCTTTCCCTAGTGTCTGGGCTCCCTTCCCCTCATCCCTTTGTGTCGCACTTTGTCTTTCCTACACTGTGCGTGACATCAGGTCAGTGGTGGGCACTGAATGAGACCCCTGAGAGCCACCTTATTTCTTTCTGCCCCCTGGCTCTTCTTCAGATTAGCCGGCCTGGCATGACGTTATGGTTGCAGTATGATGTACACCAGGCCATATAATCAGAATAGGAGCCGGGGATGCCGGCAGCTAGGAGGCGGCTATCAGGGGTCCCGTCCAGCGGCCACAGAATACTGATCTGGGTCCTGAAAATGTATTCTCCCACCTCTAATTGGATCCACTGTAAACAGACTGATGAAATATTTTACCTTCCTTTTGCTCAGGATTTACTGGAATGCGCACAGGAGAGCTGTGCTGGACACAACATCCAGCCCGAGAAGGTCTTCCTGGAGAACATGATCCAGACGTATGAGATGATGATTGTCAGACACGGGTAAGCTGTAACTACAGAAGTCTATGGGACGGGGGATTTATTCTTCGCTGTTTCCATTTTATACAATGGACCATGCTGCATTTTGTTTATCCCGTACAGTTTTATGTTGGTTGGAGAGCCGTTCTCTGGAAAAACGAAGGTCCTCCACGTCCTCGCTGATACGCTGTCTCTTATGAGTGAGCGAGGGTGCGAAGAAGAAAAAGTGATTTACCGGACAGTGAACCCTAAAGCCATCACCATGGGGCAGCTGTTCGGGCAGTTTGATCCAGTGTCACATGAGGTTCGTCTATGATTGGAATTATTGTTTATAATACTAATATCTTTGCTGAAAATGGGAAAATCTCCCCTTTTATGGCTTATGGACATGGTAGAAGGGGTTCCTTCAGAGACATAGACCCCAGCCATACATTGCCGGGCAATCATTTTATTATGACTTACTCCCTGTTTGCACAAAAATTTTATTTTCCTCATCAGACATGGAAGCAACAAATTGTATTATTTATGCCAGAAATTAGCATAAATTTGCATACTTCCAGACACACTCTGACTAGACTGTGTCTGGCCTCACTCAATACACTTGCTTTGAGTGAGGTCACGCACTTCTAGTTGGCATGTGACCGCATATATGCAAATCACTTACTTGCAGTCTCTCCCGGTGCCGGCACGTTCACTTCAATAGGGGCCACATGTAGTCAATACATGTGTATCATCAATATCATAATCCCAGGCGTTCCCTTTAATAATCCTTTCAATTGTGGGATTGTATTGGATTTTATGGGAAGAGCAATTTTATTGATGCCTCTCTTCATTTGCAGTGGACAGATGGGATAGTCGCTAATACTTTCCGGGAGTTTGCATTATCTGAGACCCCGGAAAGAAAATGGGTTATCTTTGATGGACCTATTGATACGCTAGGGATAGAAAGTATGAACACAGTCCTAGATGATAATAAAAAGGTAACTCTCTATTTTACTTTGTGAAAACTTTTTTTTTTTTATTTAACCGCTTCCCGACCGCCCACTGTACATAAACGTCGGCGCTGCCTGGGCTCTGCAGCGCGGACGCTTAAAAACAGTGGGTGGTCCTGCAAGCGCTACGGGTGCGGTGCAGAGCGATAGCTCTGACAGGGAACATCATCGGGACCTGATTGGATCAGGTCCCAGTGATGTTAACCCTTTGCTGTCTTCTATATGCCGCGATCTATAGTGATCGCGGCATATAGAAGACAGCAGGAGGAGAGGGGGTCTTCTACTTACCTCTCCGACGACCCCTGATACCTTCCAGGACCTGACGTTGCTATGGCAGCTGGAGGTCACATGACCGCCTCCAGATCTGCCATATATGGTGTCCTGCCAGGCTCAGCCTGCAGCTGAAGCCTGGCAGGAGACTCTGACTGTGAAACAGTCAGCAAAGATCTCATGTAATGTAATATATGTCTATTACATTACATGAGATCAGTGATCAGAAAAATAAAAATTGATGTCCCATACAGGTACTAAGTAAAAATGTAAAAAAAAAGTAAAAAAAATGTTTTCAAACTACTAAAAAAAAATCACAAAATAAATAAAATATTAAACCGATAAATCCGTATATTTATGCAAAAACAAAAAAAGTACACATATTTGGTATCGCCGCATCCGAAACAACCCGAGCTATTAAACTGTCACACTAGTTAACTCCTTCTGTGCACACCGTAATAAAAATAAATAAAAAACGGAGCATGACACATGACTTTGTCGGCCGAAATATGGAAAATTATAGCTCTCAAAATATGGCGACGCAAAAACTAGATTTTAGAAAAAAAAGCGTCTTTTAGTGTGTTACAGCTGTCAGTCATAAAAACCCGATATAAATCTGGTATCTCTGTAATCGCACCGACCCGAAGAATAAAGTAATCTCATCACTTATACCGCACGAGGATCTGCGTAAAAAATAAATAAAACCAATTCTTCACCTGCTACTGATTTGTTTATTATGTCTCCCAATGTGCTCACTATGCATCTAGATAAGTTCCCTAAGGGGTCTAGTTTCCAAAATGGTGTCACTTGTGGGGGGTTTCCACTGTTTAGGCACATCAGGGGCCCCCCCAAATGCAACATGGCGTCCGCTAATTATTCAAGCAAATTTTACATTCAAAAAGTCTAATGGCGCTCCTTCCCTTCCGAACCCTGCAGTGCACCCAAACAGTGGTTTTCCCTCACATATGGTGTATCAGCGCGCTCAAGAGAAATTGCACAAAAAATTTTGGGGTTCATTTTTTCCTGTTACCCCTGCAAAAATAAAAAAAATTGGGTCTAAAGTAACATTTTTGTGAAAAAAGTTAAATGTTAATTTTTTTCTTCCACATTCCAAAAATTCCTGTGAAGCACCTGAAGGGTTAATAAAGTTCTTGAATGTGGTTTTGAGCACCTTGAGGGGTGCAGTTTTTAGAATGGTGTCACTTTTGGGTATTTTCTGTCATAAAGAGCCCTCAAATATGATGTGGTCCCTAAAAAAATGTTTTTGTAAATTTTGTTGGAAAAATGAGAAATCGCTGGTCAACTTTTAACCCTTATAGCTCCCTAACAAAAAAAAATTTTGGTTCCAAAATTGTGCTGATGTAAAGTAGACATGTGGGAAATGTTATTTATTAACTATTTTGTGTGACATATCTCTCTGATTTAAGAGCATGAAAATTCAAAGTTTGAAAATTGCAAAATTTTCGCCAAATTTCCGATTTTTTCACAAATAAACGCAAGTGATATCGAAGAAATTTTACCACTATCATGAAGTACAATATGTCACGAAAAGACATTCTCAGAATCGGGGTAATCCGTTGAAGCGTTCCAGAGTAATTACTTCATAAAGTGACAGTGGTCAGAATTGAAAAAATTGGCCCGGTCACGAAGGCAAAAACAGGCTCTGGCGCGAAGTGGTTAAACAATTCTCGACTGCCCATATGATGATGTCATGTGTTTGGAAGCTTCTAATAGGTTTTTTGGCAACATCTGAGTTAATTAGAGACACACCTGTGGATGTATTTTAATGCACACCTGAAACACACGGCTTCTTTGTGTAGCATCATGGGAAAGTGTAAATAAATCAGCCAAGATATCAGGAAGAGAATTGTGGACTTGCACAAGTCTGGCTCATCCTTGGGTACAATTTCAAGATATCTGAAGGTGCCTCGTTCATCTGTACAAACAATTATATGCAAGTACAAACAAGATTGGAATATCCAGCCATCATACCACTCAGGAAGGAGACGGGTTCTTTGTCCCAGAGATGAACGTGCTTTGGTCCGACATGTGCATATCAACCCCAGGACAAAAGCAAAGGACCTTGTGAAGAGGATGGCAGAAGCTAGTAAGATTGTCAGCGTGACAATTCACAGTGAAACGAGTACTGTATCAACATGGGATGAAAGACCACTCTGCCAGGAAGAAGCCATTACTCCAAAAGAAACATAAAAAATCCAGATTAATGTTTGCAAATGCACACAGGAACAAAGACCTTAATTTTTGGAGACATGTCCTGTGGTCTGATGAAACTAGAATTGAACTTTTTGTGCATAATGACCATCGTTAAGTTTGGAGGAAAAAGGGAGAAGCTTAGAAGCCTAAGAACACCATCCCAACTGGGAAACACGGGGGTGGCATCATCATGTTGTGGGGTTGCTTTGCTGCAAGAGGGACTTGGTGCACATCACAAAATACGTAGATGGCTTCATGAGAAAAGAAGATTATGTGGCAATACTGAAGCAACATCTCAAGACATCAGCCAGGAAGTTAAAGCTTGAGCAGAAATAGGTCCTCCAAATGGACAATGACCCGAAGCATACTGCCAAAATGGTAACAAAGTGGCTTAACCCCTTCGTGACCAAACCAATTTTTTTAAATCTGACCAGTGTCACTTTATGTAGTAATAACTCTGGAATAACATATCCCATAGCTTTTGAGTCTGTTTTTTGTGACACATGATACTTTATAATAATGGTAAATTTAGGCTGATATGGTTTGCGTTTATTTATAAAAATATCAGAAACTTGGCAAAAATGTCTTAAAAATTGCACTTTTCAAACTATGATTGATTATGCCTTTAATCCCAATAGTCAAACCACACAAAAACAGTAATAAATAACATTTCCCTCATGTCTGCTTTACATCAGCACCATTTGTAAAATGTTGTTTTATTTTATTAGCATTTTAGAAGATTTAAAAATGTAGCAGTTATTTTTCATTTTTTTCAAGGAAATTTACAAAACTTATTTTTATAGGGACCTGTTCAGTTTTGAAGTGACTTTGAGGCTGCGTGCCCACACTGCGTTTTTCAAGCGTTTTTGCTGTGGAATTTTCGAAGCGAAAACGCTTAAACGCTTGGTAATGCGTGCCCCATGGTCCTCAATGATAACCCGCATGTGCTGTGTGTTGGTATATGCAACAGTTGTGGACTTCTTTGTTTGTGTGAAGGAGGACTTTATGCTGATCTGACAGTAGATGGCGATGTTGTGTAAAGTTTCCTTGTTTACTGTATTGTAAATGAAAAAAAGTCTCTCTTGTATTTTCTATTTTGTTCTTACTTCCTGGTGCAGTACTGTGTGACTGTGCGTTTTTTCCTTTACCTCATGTTCTGAGAAGTAAAAGCTTGTTATCCCCTGTAATCTGCTCTGTGAGGTTTTATACTGCAACTGTGGGTATCCAGAAGCTGTGCAACACTGTGCACATGCTGCGGAAATTTACGCTGCGGATTATCATTGCAGAAAAATCTGAAACATATCCATTAATTTTGCGGAAACGCGGCGTAATTGCCGCCATTGACTTCCATTGAATTGCATAATATCTTAATGACTACATGGACACATGTGGATATTAAGTGATTCAATGTGCGGATGGTACCCAGGTCTGGAGAAGAGGAGACTCTCCTCCAGACCCGGGTACCATAGTGCCTGTAGTTAAAAAAGAATAAAATAAAAAATAACATTATACTTACCTTCTCATGGCCCCCGGTCTCCTGTATGGTGCGTCCGGTGTCTTCGGTGGCTCGTGGTGGTGTAAAAGGACCTTCCATGACGTTGTTTAGTCATGTGACAGGTCACGTGACCGCTGATGTCGGCGGTCGCTTGACCTGTCACAAGACTAAATGACGTCATGGAAAGTCCTTTTACACCATCGCGAGCCGCCCAAGACACCGGACGCACCGGAGAAGGAGACCGGGGGCCATCGGACGGCGAGTAGAATGTTTTTTTTGTTTACCATTTTTATTCTTTTTTTAACTATTAACTTGGTCACACTATATAAATCCATGCCGGTTGCATGGATTTATATAGTGTGACCAAGTTGTCAAGCACTTTTCCAAGTGATGCTAAAATCGCTTGGAAAAGCGCTTGACAACCCGCATGCAGAAATGCATGGAAAAACTCTTGACAAACGCTTCTACCTGGCGGGAAAAACGCATGTAAAATCCGCATGCATTTTTCCTGTCAGGGAGATGCAGAAAAAATCCGGAGCATTTTTGCTTCGTGGGCACTTAGCCTGCAAGTCTTATATGTTGGAAACCACCCAAAAGTGTTACCATTTTAAACACTGCACCCCTCAACGTATTTAAAATTGCTTTCATATAGTTCATTAACCCTTCTGGTTCTTTTCAGGAAGTAATGGAAAGTGGAATGACAAGAATGAAAAAGTTTATTTTTACAATCTAGATTTTGATAACTTCTGAACAGGCAATTATAGCCGGCATACTTTAAAGGTAGTTATTTGGCCATGAACTGCCAAGGCAAACATCAGGACCACACAATCAAGATATCAAGGTGCCGATAAAGTTAAAAGGAAGCCCCCACACTGTGTTAACTATTTAGATTCCATAATCACTATTGACAACAGAATCGAAGGGGTTAAACGTCCATGGTCTGTGCCAACACTGATCATGGCTGATGCAGCAAGTTGTCAGCTATAATGTACAGGTGACAGCTACAGGATAGTCACCTGTCGGGGAACGCTAGCCTCTTATACTGCAGATCAGTAAAAAGACGTCTATTGGTCAATAAGGGGTTAAGGATAACAAAGTCAATGTTTTGGAGCGGCCATCACCAAGCCCTGATCTTAGTCCTATTGAAAATGTATGGGCAAAGCTGAAAAGGCCGGTGCGAGCAAGACGACCTACAAACCTGGATCAGTTACAGCAGTTGTGTCAGGAGAAATGGGCCCAAATTCCGACCTAAGAGTATGTGCCCACGTAGCGTTTTACAAGCGTATATGCTGCGGACTTTCCTCAGGGTAAACGCTTGTGAAACGCTAGGTAATCTGCCCCCCATGGTCCCCAAGGGGAATCCGCAAGTTCTATGCCCATGCTGCGGATTTTTCCGCAGCGTTTTTGATGCGCGCAATAATCCACAGCATGTCAATTAATTTTGCGTTTCCGCAAGCGGAATTGCCTTTGCAATGCAATAAAAAATGCAAGGCAATTCCGCATGTGGAAAACGCGCGATAAACGCAGGATAAACGCACGTGGAATTCCGCATGTGGAAAACGCGCGATAAACGCAGGATAAACGCGCGTGGAATTCCGCATGTGGAAAACGCGCGATAAACGCAGGATAAACGCGCGTGGAATTCCGCATGTGGAAAACGCGCGATAAACGCAGGATAAACGCACGTGGAATTCCGCATGTGGAAAACGCGCGATAAACGCAGGATAAACGCACGTGGAATTCCGCATGTGGAAAACGCGCGATAAACGCAGGATAAACGCACGTGGAATTCCGCATGTGGAAAACGAGCGATAAACGCAGGATAAACGCACGTGGAATTCCGCATGTGGAAAACGCGCGATAAACGCAGGATAAACGCACGTGGAATTCCGCATGTGGAAAACGCGCGATAAACGCAGGATAAACGAGCGTGGAATTCCGCATGTGGAAAACGCGCGATAAACGCAGGATAAACGCGCGTGGAATTCCGCATGCGTTTTTCCGGGAGAGGACATGCGGAAATGAAGCAGAAATTTTCTGCTTCATTTCCACAACGTGGGCACATAGCCTTATATTGTGAGAAGCTTGTGGGAGGAAATCCCAAATGTTTCACCCAAGTCATTCACTTTAAGGACAATGGTACCAAATACTAATGAAATGGATGGAAAGTTTTGACTTTGTTTTAAGCATTTTTATTACTTACTGCATTCTCGCTCTCTCATTATTCTGGCATTTGGCAAATATTAAAAATGATGGTAATCCTAATTGACCTAAAACAGGAAAGGTTTATTCTGATTTCATGTCAGATATGGAGAGAAACATGCATATACTGTATGTCTTTTTATATAGTGTATGGAAACTTCTGGTTTCAACTGTATATGAGATATTGAAATTTAATTGGTCATATTGTAATTTATTTTGAATGAAGTAAGTGAATTCCCACATTAATTTGACATTATATAATAATGTCTTTATATTTAAATAAATCTCAGTGATTTCAACAATACAACAGGATGTTATTTTCTTATAATAAAAAAATTAAAATAAAAAATTCTATTGTGGTGTTAATTTTGTAATATTGATTTCTTTATCTGTGTCATTTATGTCTCAGTGTTTGAAAAAGGCCTTTTGCATAAGGCTGAAACGTTACATTGAATTTTGGGATTTCTTTATGAAATAAAGAATTGCATTATCATTATGAATATTTGAGTGCCGAGTATCTATATATACACTGGCATGCCAGGCATGTCAATCTCCACAAGGAGAAAAATGACCCTTTAGATCCCAGTGAGAAGCCTCTCATACAGTCAAATCGGATCTCATGCTTTGTACTGACGAGGAGCAATACCCTGAAACACCGTGGCTGCAAATTGAGATTCTGGTTTGGCTTTTCTCCCAAGTCATGTGACAAGGCTCGTTAAAGGGTCGATATTGACTTTTAGGATTGCTACTTCCAATAGACTTGTCACTTATCTCACTTTTAGCAAATCAGAATATACCGTAGATCATATATAATAGAAATAATCATTATCCACTGTCTGTCTTTCCAAAAGTGATAATAGGAAGTGCAGCCATATCGGTTGTGACCTTTGAATTCATTTCTCAGAAACAGACAGTGAACAGTCATTTTGTCAGGATGTTATATCAATGACTAAGTCATTAGTTTCCAAGAAGCTGCTTTAAAATTGACAAACTACTTCTTCCTATTTTTGCAGCCGTGCAATATTGCCATCTTATTAGAGAAGAGCAGTTATAGAGAATGTGTTATCAAACAATAACCAATTGTTTAAATTACCTTTTTACATGAAATTTATTTTTTATTTTATTTACTTTTTTTCCACTATAGTAACCATCTAAACTAAAAAAACACACCCACAGATCCTGCAATTATCACCCTGGCCAAAATTAGTTTCATATTTCCTGTTGTATGCAGAAGATTTTTCAGCAGTTTTATTATCATCAGTGAAAATGACAATGAAAGATGACACCTCTATATAAAGCAGATAAAGTAGCCACCATTCACATTAAATGATAGTCACAGCTCACCTCCTCACCCTTCCTTCACAATGAGTCTATTCTTAGGACTAGTGGCCAGTGTGGAAATTGTAAGACTTCAGGATTGTTTTTTTTGATTGTGATGTTAAAAAGTGAAAATCTAAAAAAAATGAGATTTAAAGTAAATTGAATGTAATCCCTTCTCACCATGGACAGTTTTAGTTTTTGGGCTTTTTCTTTGTTCCTCTCCTTCTTTCTCCCCTTTCGTGTGACATAGCTGTATGAGGGCTGTTTTTTTTTTACCCTACAATATACTGGAAAACTGGAACAAAAATTCCAAGCGAAGTTAAATGGGATTGCGTTTTTCATTGTTTTTGGGTTTTGTTTCTAAGGTTTCATTGTGCAGTGAAAATGACCTGTGAACATGATTCTTCATGTCAAGCAAACTTGAAAAACCAGATATCAAACTTGTATAGTTTTATTTTGATGGTGAAAATATTTCAGAGATTCGGTGGATAGAGCTTTATGAGGGCCTGTTAATTGCTGAGGTTTTCATTAATAACATTTTTTGGGTTATATACGATGTTTCAATCCCACTTTTTCATGTACCAACATGGCAGCCATGGGGGCGGTCAGCAGGCTCATGGTTGCCACTGAAATCCATAAGCAGCACTTTCACTTAGTGAAGGGGGGTGGAAGGCAACATCCCATGGGCATCCAAAATGGTGAACCTCTGGGACATCGCACCTTAACTACCACGGTCAGGGATTTACTGCAGCATCTAAGGGGTTAACAGCAGCAACCAGAGCTGCTTTAATAGCGGCTTTTACAGACAAATACCGGCAGTATAACACAGCTGGAATCTGCAGGTATATTGTGGGTTGAGTTGCAGAGTCCACTCCACACACTCGCACCCAACATGCACTATACATGTAGGGCAGATAGGGGTTAAACAACAGAGGACACGTTCCCTTTAAGCACTTAAGAATGTATTTATTTTTTACTTTGCAGATAGTATACTGGCATATGCTTTGTACTTAAAGGGAATGTCTGCATTAATTAATGTCTTTTTGTTAGAAGGGCCCCAATATGCTGACTAAAGGATGATCTGTTGCTGGCAATCTCAACAATAAGCCATTTGTTGAAAAATCTGGCAACAAGCATTTAATTCTCCTGCACTGCCACCAAAGGAAACAGGAGGTACTGCACAGTATCCAGTGAAATCAATAAGCTGACTATGTAATGAATGAAGTACTGGGACCTTCAAAGTGGGAATGACTCCATGTAACTGCTCTCTAGTCTGCATAAAATGGGTTCAGGTTTACAACGGAGAATCCCCACTATTAACCTGTATAGTGCCCCAAGTATGTGCAAGTGGTTTCTAAACCAGACAACCTCATTAAGTCTCATAACACCTTTGTCAATAAACAGGTATTCTCAAATTACTAAGTTGCTTTAATTAGTTAAACAGCATGAAAATACGCAAGTTTGCCACTGACTTGCTTTTTCTATCTGCTGTCATTCTCCTGCAATGAGAGCTTTTATCTTACATAGTGTAAAGCTCATTTCCGTGGAGTTCAGCCACTAGTAGACCTTGGTAGAGAGTGTGCAGTAGTCACATTCCAGGAGAAAAGTTAACTCCTAACATACCGTTATCTCTGTCCAGCCCATTCATTTCTATACATCAGTTAGCTGCTCCCTTTTGGCTCTTGATGAGATGCTCTTATCCACCCTGTAGAATCACAATTCCTGCACCCAGTATCTAGGCTCTCATTGTCTGTGGCTGTGTGCTTGCTCAAATACCCTGTTGTCTCTATGTGTAAAAATAGTGATAGTGATAGAGTACATTCCAGAACCAACCACTGATGGCAGAATGTGTTACAGCAGAACTTGTGCTGAGCTTTATAGTTCTAATAATACTACAGCTCTGCTGCTCATCAGAGCTCTCACTCAGGGAGAAGAGCCCGTCCTGCCAGAAATCAGGAAGTAAGGAGACTGCATAGCTCTGAGCTGCTCAAGAGATCACTTATGAAAACTCCTTTTAGGCATCAAACATTTCCTATGTTCAAATAGAAAGAATCAAGATCTACATATTTTAGAATGTGTATGAACTACATGTCTGAAATAAAAATAAATGATTCTAAATAATATATATATATATATATATATATATATATATATATATATATATATATATATATATACATACAGTACAGACCAAAAGTTTGGACACACCTTCTCATTTAAAGATTTTTCTGCATTTTCATGACTGTGAAAATTGTACATTCACACTGAAGGCATCAAAACTATGAATTAACACAGGTGGAATTATATACTTAACACAAAAAATTTGGGAAACAACAAGTTAAGGTGGCCACACACAATAACTGAAAGTTGATTGCTGGTTCGGCCGTCCACTGCCTCTCCCAACTCTCATACACGAGAAGGTTTGGCTTGGTTAAATGTTTATGTGTTTTCAAAGTGGAGAACTGTGAAAATCACTACCAAACGGCTCTGGCAGCAGCTTATCACCTGAATAACAAAAGGGTCGGGCATTAAGGGTCAGGCAGTTTGAATTTTACCTCCTCTGAACTCATCTGTCAGGGAAGAGTCTGGATGTCCCCTTAGACTATTAGCTTAGTCCAGGGGTCGACAAAGTTGTTCAGAATCTAGGAGCCAGCCAAAAAATTTAGGAGCCAGAATTTTTTTTGTTGACAAACTGTACATATAGACCCCCTCACACACGGCGTCTCCCCGGGGAGCACGGCCTTTGTATGTACTTACACAGGTAGCGGCTCCCCGGCCACAGCGATCCTTCCCCCCAGGGCCGGCTCCAGGTTTTTCTGGGCCCCGGGCGAAAGAGTCTCAGTGGGCCCTTTTAACACATACACGATTCATGATGCACAGATACGGCGGAGAAATAAATATATAAATATATATATATATATATATATATATATATATATATATATATATATTTATTTATTACACATGGCCCAGCCTGCCCCCTCATCCTTCACATACGCAGACATATGCGCGCGCACACACGGTACGCAGACATATGCACGCACACACGGTACGCAGACATATGCGTGCGCACACACGGTACGCAGACATATGCGTGCGCACACACGGTACGCAGACATATGCGTGCGCACACACGGTACGCAGACATATGCATGCGCACACACGGTACGCAGACATATGCGTGCGCACACACGGTACGCAGACATATGCGTGCGCACACACGGTACGCAGACATATGCGTGCGCACACACGGTACGCAGACATATGTACACATACAGACATACACATAGATAAAACAGACAAATATATATACACAGTCATATACACTGACATTCACATACATGCACTCACACAGACCCATTACTAATATTTTTAATATGGGGATTGGGGAAGCCTCACTCACCTGTCCCCGGTCCAGTGTCCTGTCCAGCAGCTCCTCGGGTATGGGGCAGTGCAGGGCCCCCGGCGTGTCACAGACTTCATGGCCCTGGAACATCAGAGGGGCCCACTTGCGGTCGGGTCCGGGCCCCTCCCGCCCATCTGTGCAGGACCTCCGCTCCGACGATGTTTGATTGCCGGCACTTCCCCCAGACATGGCCGCGCGCTGTGCGGTTGTGTCTGCTAGTAATGACGCGGCAGGAGCGACACACAAGCACAATTAAAGGTGCAGTGCCGTCGACCCTGCCGTGTCATTACTAGCAGACACAGCCGGACAGTGCGCGGCCATGTCTGGGGGGAGTGCCGGCAATCAAGCAGCGCCTGCGTCCCTGAACAGGTGCCGAGGAAGCGGCCAGGGCCCCGACAGTGAGTGGGCGGTGGGTGTGTGAGCCCAGCCCCGACAGTGAGTGGGCGGGCGGGTGTGTGGGCCCGGGCCCGGCCCCGACAGTGAGTGGGCGGGCGGGTGTGTGGGCCCGGCCCCGACAGTGAGTGGGTGGGTGGGTGTGTGGGCTAGGCGCCAGACAACATTTTCTAGGCGCCACTGGCGACCAGGCGCCTGGGTTTGTCGAGCCCTGGCTTAGTCTATTGTGTATGGAGGCTTAAAGGGGTTTTCCATTACTCAGACACCTTCTCAATCCATATGTGTGTCCCCCAGTAAAATAATAACACCTATACTCACCTCCAGTGCCAGCACTATTCCAGCGGTGTCTACACTGGCTATCCTGGGGATTGCGTGTGTCATGGGTGTGTCAGAAGTGACAGACAGTCATCCTGCAGTTGGTTGCAGGGGATCTCTTCATTTGGCCTTACAGACAGCTTCTTAGAATATGTATCTCTACGACCCAGCGGCTAGCTTCCTTCTGGCTAATTAACACCCTGGCCTGGATGTATAAATACCTGTTGTGAACCAGAGGGAGGTGCCGGCGATATTCATTACCCCTTGTGAAGGCTTGAGCAAGAGCATTACTTCTTCCTCTCTGGTGCTAGAGAACGTGTGCGCATTTGTCTGGAGTCGAGTAAAGCTAAGCGATTTTCCCTTGTTTGTACCCCCTTGTTGTCTTTAGTGTTCCGTGGGGATCAACTAGTGCTCATCCTTTCTGTTCCCTAGCCTGAGCCTAATGGCAGGGAAAGACAGGCCGAGGTACTCGTGCGGCGATTGGTGAAGAACCAATAAAGGGACATTAGTGGAGACAGGGTGACACTAGATCAGCCTAGGAGTTCTCCACTCCCCACTTTCCCTAGTCTGGGTTCCCTTTCCCTTTTGTGTTGCACTTAGTCTTTCCCACACCTTACGTGACAGCATGACATTATATCTCATGATTCCTAGGGGCAATCAGCGCTGACTTTACTCTCCCCACCTTTGGCCAACTTGCATACAACCAGAGGAAGTGAGAGCTGTTGCTGCTCTTACTTCCTCCGGATGTAAAGGTATGTGCTATAACTGGAGGCAGGAAGAGTGAAGCCAGCGCTGATTGGCAGCAGGGATCACTTGACATAACAATGTCACGTGATCCCAAGGAGAGCCAATGCCGACACGGCTGGAACACTGGAGGGGAGTATAGGTGTTATTATTTTACTGAGGGCAAAAATATATTTATGGAGAAGGAGATGTCCGAGTAGTAGAAAACCCCTTTAACTGTTGGCTACTACTTTCATGGATGTGGACAGAAAGCTCTTTCTGAGTTAAGTAGTTCAAGCTGACAAAGGTTTCCAATAGAGTTGGTGCGAGTCAATTCGCAGGACCCAGTCCATCAGCCACATCCATAATCTGTGACCACTGCATCGGAGCCCTGAGAACCACCTCCTATATCCCGGCATCCACAGCTGTTCTACTGATTAGCCGGCCTGATGCAATGTTACATATGCATCATGCTGTAACCATAAAGATGTAGCTAATCAGAAGAGAAGCAGGGAATCTTGGAAGGTAGAAGGCAGGTCTTGAGGCTCCTGTCCAGCATCCAAAGATTACTGACGTGGCCGATGGACCGAGTGCTGCGAAACGAATTGCACCAACTCTAGTTTTCAAATGAAACAACAATGTCTAAATGGCTAACCAATATTGCATTAAAGGATCTATCTACTTTATTTTTCCCCAAAACTGTGCCTCTCTTGTCCATGGGGTGTGTCTGGTATTGCAACTCAGTGCCCCATTGATTTGGTTAGGGATAAGCTACAATATCAGGCAGCGCTCATGGGTAGTGTGAAATATGTATGGAGTGTGGTCTGTATCTATGCTATTCTCTTTGTTTGAATTTTTTTTTATACATTTGTAGGTAACTCAAATGGATCATAAACTCAATCTCATAACCGATATGATTCACCACCTGATAGCAAACCAACAAAGCGGTCAGTCTACCAACAGAACACCGCACCGGAGCAACTCTCTGAACGACGGGAGCAACCTCTCCAGTACTCTGCCTACCTACCAACAGTTACAGTGCCAAGACGAAACCAAGATAATGCATCTTGATGAACAAACACAAACTAGTTCTTCTACTGTCCTCAATGCAGATATTCATTATTTTAATGAATGCATTTATAAGCAGAAAGTAAAATGAATGATGAAATTAGACTGAGTATCGAGTAAGTGTGTAACACTGTAAAGGACGTCTTGTCTATTCTCTGTAGATCCTATCAGGGTTCATTGAAGGTTTCTTAGAGGAAGGGACATGGAACATATGTGTATTGCTCCATGTAGAAACATGCAAGAAAGCATCTGATACATTGATGAATCCTTTCTCAGGAAGATTGTAGCTCATCGGCCTGTGGGAGCGTAAATCGCTACGGGTCGTGCTGTAAAACTGGCAATACAACTGAACAATTACCCTGATTTTTTTATTGTATTAAAATACACTTTTTACATTGATTTTCAATTTTTGGGGGGCCTAAAATGACAATTCTTTTGAGAAAAATAGAAATACAGTTATATGAAAAGTTTGGGCACCCCTATTAATCTTAAGCTTAATGTTTTATAAAAATTGGTGTTTTTGCAACAGCTATTTCAGTTTGATATATGTAATAACTGTTGGACACAGTAATGTTTCTGCCTTGAAATGAGGTTTATTGTACTAACAGAAAATGTGCAATCTGCATTCAAACAAAATTTGACAGGTGCATAAGTATGGGCACCTCACCAGAAAAGTGACATTAATATTTAGTAGATCCTCCTTTTGCAAAAGTAACAGCCTCTAATCACTTCCTGTAGCTTTTAATGAGATCCTGGATGAAGGTATTTTTGACCATTCCTCTTTACAAAACAATTCCAGTTCAGTTAAGTTTGATGGTCGCTGAGCATGGACAGCCCTCTTCAAATGATCCCACAGATGTTCAATGATATTCAGGTCTGGGGACTGGGATGGCCATTCCAGAACATTGTAATTGTTCCTCTGCATGAATGCCTGAGTAGACTTGGAGCGGTGTTTTGGATCATTGTCTTGCTGAAAGATCCATCCCCTGCGTAACTTCAACTTTGTCACTGATTCTAGAACATTATTGTCAAGAATCTGCTGATACTGAGTGGAATCCATGCGTCCCTCAACTTTAACAAGATTCCCGGTGCCGGCATTGGCCACACAGCCCCAAAGCATGATGGAACCTCCACCAAATTTTACTGTGGGTAGCAAGTGTTTTTCTTGGAATGCTGTGTTTTTTTGCCGCCATGCATAATGCCTTTTTGTATGACCAAACAACTCAATCTTGGTTTCATCAGTCCACAGGACCTTCTTCCAAAAAGAAATTGGCTTCTCCAAATGTGCTTTTGCATACCTCAGCCGACTGTTTGTGGCGTGCTTGCAGAAACGGCTTCTTTCGCATCACTCTCCCATACAGCTTCTCCTTGTGCAAAGTGCGTTGTATAGTTGACCGATGCACAGTGACACCATCTGCAGCAAGTTGATGCTGCAGCTCTCCGGAGGTGGTCGGAGGATTGTCCTTGACTGATCTCACCATTCTTCTTCTCTGCCTTTCTGATGTTTTTCTTGGCCTGCCACTTCTGGCCTTAACAAGAACTGTCCCTGTGTTCTTCCATTTCCTTACTATGTTCCTCACAGTGGAAACTGACAGCTTAAATCTCTGAGACAGC